>NC_139636.1:2500807-2623307 GCF_964638095.1 Poromitra crassiceps
TATATATGTACAGTATATACGGGTATATTTACATGCCTATGTGATGGAGTGGTGGAGTTGAAATGTTCTTCCTGTGTTTGTGTGGGTTTCCTCCACATTCCTCCCACATTCCAAAGACATGCAAGTCACGTGGACTGGAGACTCTAAATGTCCCATATTTATGAATGTGAGTGTGATTGTATGTTATGTGTGATGGACTGTATGTTATGTGTGATGGACTGTATGTTATGTGTGATGGACTGTATGTTATGTGTGATGGACTGTATGTTATGTGTGATGGACTGTATGTTATGTGTGATGGACTGTATGTTATGTGTGATGGACTGTATGTTATGTGTGATGGACTGTATGTTATGTGTGATGGACTGTCCATTCAACCTGTCCAGAGTGCCTCCTTGCCTTCCACCCAGTGGATTAAGCAGATAGAGAAAAGCAATGGATGAGTTTTCACAATCTGCCTACAGAGCTGAAGCCTAAAGGTGTGGTGGTCAACATGATCCCTGGTCTGCCGGCGAACCTCCTCTTCATGTGCGTCCGCCACGCCGACTACCTGAACGACGGAGCCAAACTCAAGTCTCTTATGAACGCTACCATCAGCGCTGTCAAAAAGGTCGTCATGGTGAGGCTTCTTGTCGTTCTGTTTGCATTGATCTCTCGTGTAGATTTACCACATGGAGAATAAAAAACAACAAGCTATTATTCATAACCATGTGATTACCATGTTGATTAGCATGTGATTAACATGTTGATTAGCATGTGAATAGCATGTTGGCACCGTTTGAGTTTAGTTTGCTTTACTTCTTTTATTTTCACATATTGTGATTTTGATATGATATTGATCAAATGCACATAGAAGAGCAACATGTACAGATTAGACAGATGAGGGTAAAAAAAAACAAGTGACCAATAAATAAAATGTGTTGTTCTGTTCAAGGAGCACCAAAAAGACTTTGAGGTGCTGTCGTTCTGGCTCTCCAACACGTATCACCTGCTCAACTGTCTCAAGCAGTACAGTGGGGAGGAGGTACGGCTTTATGCACCAGTCCAGTAATGACACATTTCTGCTCCTTGTCTGCCGATAGTGACAAATTAACAGACATTCTTTTGTTTTGCTCGTCTGTCAAAGGAGTTCATGAAACAAAACACGCCTCGCCAGAATAAGAACTGCTTGCAGAATTTTGATTTGTCCGAACACAGACAGATTCTCAGCGACCTGGCCATCCGCATCTATCACCTGTTCATCACCATCATGGAAAAGACCCTCACACCCATGATTGGTATTTAACAAATAGTACATTATTGTTACATGCTCAACATGCCAGCGTCGATGGTGGTCAACTGTTATAAGATATATATATATACCTTTGTATTTCCTTGACCAACAGTACCTGGTATGTTGGAGCATGAGAGTTTACAGGGGATCTCTAGCATGAAGCCGACGGGCTTCAGGAAGCGTTCCAGCAGTAGCTATGAAGACTCGGAGACCTACACCATCTCCTCCATCCTCCAGCAGCTCAGTCTCTTCCACTCCACCATGAGCCAGCATGGCATGGAGCAGGGCCTCACCAGACAGGCTGTCAAACAACTCTTCTTCCTCGTGGGTGCCACCACCCTCAACAACATGATGCTCCGCAAAGACATGTGTTCCTGCAGGAAGGGCATGCAGATCAGGTGTGTGTGCTTTTTGTCTGTGCTATTTGAATAGGAGTATTTTGGGGTCGTCTGGGTAGTGTAGAGGTAAAAGCACTCGCCTACCACCATGGAGACCTGGGTTCAATTCCCGGTAGTGGTACTTCTGGCTTGGTCAGGTCCTACAGAGACAATTGGCCGTGTCTGCGGGTGGGAAGCTGGTGGGGGAGTCCTGGTCGCTGCACTAGTGCCTCCTCTGGTCGGTCACAGGGAGCCTGCTTGGGGGAGGGTAACTGGGGGGAATAGAGTGATCATTCCACACACTATGTGTTGCTGGTGAAACTCCTCGCTGTCAGGTGAAGAGAAGCGGCTGGTGACTGCACATGTATCGGAGGAAGCATGTGCTAGTCTACAGCTCTCCCAAGTTTGGCAGAGGAGGTGGAGCAATGACCGGGACAGAAGGGGGAATTAGCAAAGTACAATTGGTGAGAAAAGAAATCGTAAAAAATTGAATATGAGTATTTTGGGAAGCAAAAAGCTCAATGCCATAGCTGCTGTGTTTCTGTAGGTGTAACATCAGCTATCTGGATGAGTGGCTGAAGGAGAAGGAACTGCAAAGCTCTAATGCCATAGACACCCTGAGGCCGTTGTCCCAGGCCGCCTGGCTGCTGCAGGTCAACAAGTCGACTGACGACGATGTCAAGGAGATCATGGAAACATGCACTGAGCTCAACCCTGTTCAGGTACTTTAAACAGCGCTCAGCACCATGCACTTTTAGCTTCAGCTTCAAAAATATTTGATGCACAACAAAACAAAACCTAATCACTTCTAAATTTGTAGATTGTGAAGATTTTGAATTCCTACACACCCATTGATGCTTTTGAGAAAAGGGTGACATCTTCATTTGTCCGCAAAGTTCAGGTGAGCTATTTCTCGTTTTTATTTGTAGTGGAGCTTCCCAACTTGCCGTGTGTTAATTGTATGGAACAAAGTTGCCATTTGACATAATTTGTTCTCAATATGCCAATGCTCTCTTGGTTTCAGTCATTACTACAAGACCATGAAGGGTCGACGCAGCTGATGCTGGACACACAGTATCGCTTCCAGGTCACGTTTCCCTTCTGCCCGTCCTCACAGGCTCTGGAGCTGCTTCAGGTGCCCAGCAGCCTCCATCTGGGCTTCCTGACCAGGATCTAATCACAACCTTTGACTCCTCGTGCTTGATTCATATCACATTTGCATATGGCTATAGATTTTTTTTAATGTAAATATGTAAAAAAAAAAAAAGTAAACAATATAGTAGACATTATGTAAGATGTAAGAATAATTTGCTCTAGAATGGACTTTATCAAATGAAACAGTATTTCAATTCACTCACTGAAATCACCCATAATAACACAAGAACAAGCTAAAATGTCTCCTACTTTAATATATTTCTAGCCTATTTGATGCTCAAACATTACTGTACAATGCTTTATTTCTTTTAAATAAATTAAGATAAAGATGCCAAAATAGCCCATTTGTATTGTATTATTTATGTAGCCCTCCTTTTTTGTCTTCTTTTGAATACATTACAGATAGACACACAATAGCCTCTATAGTATTTTCCTTGTTGCCAGTATGCTTCATTCAGTGCTCAGCTGCTAGTGTGAATATGCTGCTGAGGATGATCTGGATCCTCCCCTGGAAACAGGACCAGCATCTCTTGCTCTGACGTCATGACGGCAGCATCAGCTGGGAGCTCTGCTTTAAGCCTTTTCGCTGCAGATCGCTGCTCGCAGAAAGGACATATATATGAGATTCCCTCTGATCCCTGAAATGGCGACACAGGAGGTTCAACCAAACGAGACTCTGGCCAACCTCAAAACGGAGTCGGAGTCGCTGAAGACGAAGCTCGAGGAGGAAAGAGCCAAGCTGCACGATGTCGAGCGTGAGTGTTGAAAATGGAGAGGCCTTGAATCACCCCTGCCTTGATAGTATGATGATGATGATGATGGTGGTGGTCAAATATTAAATCACAGCCTAACGTATTTGTAGCGGTAGCTCAGAGATGTCCATTTTACAGAGAAGCGCTCTAAATTTAGCCTAATATTGACGTGTAGTGTAGGCCTGCCCAGATGCGATAGGCGACTAAAAGCTCAGGCTGTTTATTTACTCCCCCCCCCCCCCATAATGTTGCTTTCCGAATTTTGTCCATTTAAGGTTCATGCTATTTTCCAATAATGTTTCCGCAATAATTATTCCCACTGGAATGGTGGAGATGTCCAATAAAACCCAATGAAATTTAGAAATATGTCTTCTTATAATGCATTATGTATTATACAATGCTATAGCCTATATACTATTAGGACTGCTGAAGACAGATTAAGAAAATATATATATTATATATATTATAAATATTATATATTCCACCATTTAACGTAGGCCTACACTAATTTAATCCTCACCACCACACCAATACTAGTTGATGAGCATCTAACATTGCACTGGTCGGTGTGTGTGTGCGTGTGTGTGTGTGTTTAGTACATCAGGTGGCTGATAAGGTGGAGGGGCTGGGCCAGTTTGTGATGAAGACGCGGAGAACTCTGAAGGGACACGGCAACAAAGTTCTCTGCATGGACTGGTGTAAAGACAAGCGGAGGATCGTCAGCTCCTCACAGGTCAGACACGCTCCAGTTGGTCAATGTGCTTCTGGGAATAATTCCAACACACCTTTTGAAGCTAATAACCAAGCTGGTGTTCTTGCGAATGTCGGTTATGTGTGTTATATCTGTGTCTAATGATGCTGTGTCCCAATCTGTTCTTCCAGGATGGAAAAGTAATTGTATGGGATGCTTTCACTACCAACAAGGTATCGAACAGCCTAAATCAATTCATTCTTACACCTAATGCATTAGATTTGTATTTGTGCGTTGGTTCTGTTGTTTTCATGTATGTTGTGGTTTGATGTTTGTTAGGAGCACGCTGTAACAATGCCTTGCACCTGGGTGATGGCCTGTGCCTACGCCCCCTCCGGCTGTGCAGTGGCTTGTGGGTGAGTGGCTTGTTGTTGATTTTCATATTTTTGATTTCAGCTGAAGAAGGATTACATGCTCTTCAATGAATTACATGCTCCTTTATGGTTTGAGAAAATTCGACCACCCTCTGTCATATGAAGCCCTCTATCATCCCTATTGGATAAACTCAAAAATGCCTGGTGGTCAAGTTGAAAACAAGACTAGTTCCTGAAAATTGATTTGGGAGATTAGGCTACAAGGTTTTTAGTGGACAGCGACAAAATATGACATCTGATCTATCTGGTTGTATGGTTTGTAGTTAACTGGCTCTGTATTCTCTCACAGGGGCCTGGACAACAAATGCTCAGTGTATCCTCTGTCTCTGGACAAGAATGAGAACCTGGCTGCAAAGAAGAAGTCAGTTGCCATGCACACCAACTACTTGTCTGCTTGTAGCTTCACTAACTCAGATATGCAGGTGAGTCTGTACATCACACACAGATCAACTGACTCAAATATTAGTTTATGAACATGCAATTAAAATGTCTGTGTGGATTCATTTCAGTCATCCAGCTAGTAAGATGTACGAGAAAATCTAAACAAAATCCACTAAACTCTTTTGTTTTAAGCCCCGTGGATTTTGTTTTCATTTCCATATGTTCCGACATAAGACTTAACATGTTTCATGTTTCCTATCTGTTTTTATTAGTGCTTTAGGAAACATGCAAACATGGCTGCTTCTCTGTTCAGGGTCATCAATCATTTTCTCTCTCATTAGTGAGCAGAAATCACTGCCTTTCATTTTGCCGGGGAAGGAACTTCCCTACAGTAGTTTGTTAATAATTCACGACAGTCAATTGCTCCTCTTTACGTCAGCGGTCACGTGATCAACTCAATCCATATATAGCAGTGAGTGCAGTCTTAGCCCATGTCGACCTTTCATGAACCTCCAAAGAATATAGGTTTCTACTTGCTCTTCATCCATCACTTGTGTTACACAGATCCTGACGTCCAGCGGGGATGGAACATGTGCATTATGGGATGTAGAGAGTGGGCAGCTGCTGCAGAGTTTCCATGGACACGCAGCTGACGTGCTCTGTCTGGACCTGGCCCCTTCTGAGACTGGAAACACATTTGTCTCAGGGGTGAGCTGCACACCTTCTGCTCGCCTGGCATTATTCCAACTCCACAAAATCAGTCGATTATTATTATTAAATGTGTTTTGTTATTGCAGGGCTGTGATAAGAAAGCCAATGTATGGGACATGCGCTCAGGACAGTGCATTCAGTCCTTTGAAACTCATGAGTCAGACATCAATAGTGTCCGGTAAGTCACTCCGAGGCCATACACGTCCATAGTTTAGTTAGGGTGTGTGATTAGTGTACAAATAAGCATGTCTATTTAGTTACCTTATCATTCAATAAGGAAAAATGCTAATCTTTCTCATCTGCTACTTAAGGGACTAATTTGGCGTTGTTCCTAAATGTGGCTCTGTAGGTACTATCCCAGTGGAGACGCATTTGCATCCGGCTCAGATGATGCCACAGTAAGTAATCAGCTATTATTTATTGAGTTTCTCTTAAGCCGTTATGGCTCTGGAGCAGTTCCTGCTGTTTACCACACTAAGTGCTGTTGACAGCATGTTCAAAATCCCCTGGACAATTCAGATATGAAACTTTGTTTTTGTTACAGTGCCGTCTGTACGACCTGAGGGCCGACAGAGAAGTGGCTATTTATTCCAAAGAGAGCATCATATTTGGTGTCTCCAGTGTTGATTTCTCTCTCAGTGGTAAGACAAATACAAATTTCCCCTCCAATGTTATTCTCTTTTCAGCAGTTGGCGACTCAATGTAATTTGCTGCTGAGTTTGAAATGACTGCTTTTACATGTTAAAGCCATACTGTAAAAAAAAATCACTTGTGTTTCTCAGGCCGGCTACTGTTTGGTGGCTACAACGACTATACCATAAATGTCTGGGATGTCCTCAAGGGAACTCGGGTGTCTATTCTGTTTGGACACGAGAACCGTGTCAGTACGCTGCGCGTTTCCCCAGATGGGACGGCCTTCTGCTCAGGTTCCTGGGACCACACTCTTCGGGTAAGAGAAGTCTGTCATTATTCGCTGTTCTGAAGACTTAAATATGTTTTTATTATCTTTGACTCTCTGTTCCTGAATTCCAGATCTGGGCGTAAGAATGAAGATCCAGAAGATTCAAGGGTAGACAGACCAAGTAAAAGAGACACAGATGTTTCTGTTTGCTTGAGTACAATCATAGAGATAGAGGATCAGATTCAGTTGTACATATCATGTAAGACCGGCATTGTATATAGTCCAGTCTCAAGGTCAGGGTAGACTTACATGTTTCAGACAGTAATTAAACCAAAGGGCACACCTGTATTACCATTATTGAAAGAAAATTTCACACAAGTATTTATGATGACAGTTTGAAATATAAAAATGCATATTGGAGACAATAACACAGGTAGTGAATAGCATCATCTAGGATAGAAGTGAAACAATAAAGTGATGTATGTGCCCACAGAAAGGATATTTGTGTACGTATGTTTAAACCCCCCCCCCTCCCCCCCCCCAAGGAAAACAGGGCTAGGCTATTCCATTTTTGAAAGCAACTCACCTGGCAAAATTATTCTGTTGTATAGGAGACAAGGTAAATATACACATGATGTTGCATATATACAGTATATATATATATATATATATATATATATATATATATATATACATAGTACTTTTTTTTTCATCTCTATTTGTTCCCAGCTGTGGAAACCACTTATTGCTTGATTCTGTCACTTCAGATACCCTGACCCTATGGTACCCCACTAGATGAATAACTAAATACTAAATAATGTGGAAACGTGTTTTGAATTCTTAGAATGTACTCCTTTTCATGCAATTGTCTGATGGCTGTAATTTCATATTTATTGTAATTATTTTACTGTAGTTTAGTGTACATACCAGTTATATGAGGGACTGTTTATCAAAATACCACAAACATAATAAACTGAGTTTTGAATATCACAGTTGTGTTTAGTTATTGCTATTGTTTTTCCTTTTCCTTGCCTTTATTACCCCCCTTTTTATATTTTTATTTTTGGTGGGGCGTAAAAACTATTAGTTAGAGAGGCTAGGCCTACACAACTGAATACATCAAGTAAAACCAGTAGCTGCTGTTTGTTTTCATTGAAGGAAACAAATAGTTTATGCAAAACCAAGAGGGACTACTGGGGACAATTGGAGAAGGGTTAGCGGGCACCCAAATTGCTCTAATTTAATTTTTGAACGAATTATAAATATGTAGTGTTGATGTTTGGTTAGGTATTTATTATCTATCAGTACCGTACCAGCCTGTCATAGAGCCTGGTGACGCGATGTTATTTAATAATGTAGGCTAGTGTAATATCACTTCTGCAAGCATACTCCGATGCAGGAGGTGGCGCTATGCACCTTCAAAGTCAAAGATTGCAATCCGCCATAAAACGAGAAGAAGAAGAAGTCTGCTGAATCAAAACAATGGCCGACTGGCAAGCTAATATTCCGAGACTGGAGATATTTTAAACGCTTGACGGTAAATATTTGCTTTTTTTTTTAAATAGAAAGCGTCAGTGTTATAGGTAAATTAATTAATCGTTTTATTTTACAAGAAAGAAGCCAGCAGTCGAGCCACAATGAGCGATGTTGTGGAGAAAACTCTGACAGCTCTGCCGAGTTTGCTGTCTCTGGACTCAGGCGCAGGAAAACTGTCCGCCACTTCCAAATTAGGAAACCTCATCAGAGGCATCACTGAATTAACTTCCAAACATGTGAGTCTGTCTGCCTGCCTGTCTGCCTGTCTGTCTGTCTGTCTGTCCGTCCGTCCATTTAAGCGGTAACGTTACGATAAGTAAACTGAATCTCATTGACGTTACGTTGTTGCTGATGGATGGACTAGCTTGCTAAATTGACTAGCTATACCTAATATGCTCAACAGCAGCAGAGCGAGTCAGTAACATACGTTAGATTATAGAAGCAGGCTTTTACAACATTTGACCACAAGGTTTTCCATTGATATTATTGTCTTTAATTGTGTTTCTGCTGTTAAGGACGAAGAGAAGCTTATTCAACGTGAACTGTCCTCTATCAAAGAACAGGTGTCTTCCCCCAACACCTCAATGGTAAGATTTTCCCATTAGTGTTGCATAAGACTAAGAGATTGTCAGGTACAGTCAGTGTGCTGAAAGTGCTGATAATCTGGACTGAGGTGTTCTCACCACATGCTGAATTTATATTTCTAAATGATACTTCCTTGTGTCATCATCTAATCCAGAGGCAGATGAAGGAGCTCATGGTGAGAGCTATATACTGTGAAATGCTGGGTTACGAGGCATCTTTCAGCTATATTCATGCCATCAAACTGGCTCAACAAGGCACCGGTTTGGAGAAGAGAGTTGGTAAGTCTATTTCTAACCAGTTGCCACCATAACAAGTTCATCCCCATCCAGCCATAACAATGAAACAATCCCATTGTATCCTACACTGCCTTCACCCTTCGGTAAAATAAAGTGTTGAATTTGTTTGGTTTCATTAGTGATGATCTGTTTCTCATTTCCAGGCTACCTAGCTGTGTCTTTGTTTCTGAATGAAAGTCATGAGCTTCTGCTTCTCCTTGTGAACACTGTATTGAAGGTTAGTGTTAATTTATTTGCCATCTTGAGTTCAAATAAGAACCTAAATTAACTGAATTTCAATCAACCAAGAGCTATCTTATCTTACTGTAAGGATGAAGGATGTGTAATATATTTGTGTTTACAGGATCTTCAGAGCACAAACCTTATTGAAGTGTGCATGGCTCTGACTGTTGTCAGTCAAGTATTCCCCAAAGATATGATACCTGCAATCCTTCCACTGGTTGAGGAGAAACTCAATCACCCAAAGTAAGCGTTAGCTGAGCTGTAAAATATTACACATTTAATTTTATTTTGTTCATTCATAAAAGGCTGTGCCTTTCAGTTCTAGTTAGTTGTCTATATGTGTTCATGCATATTTATTCATATGGTAAGTCTAACCCTAAACATGAAAAAGTACACAAATATCATCATTTAATGGTGTATCTTGTAACTTATTTATAGGGAAATCATCAGACGGAAAGCAGTCCTGGCGCTGTACAAATTCTACCTAATAGCACCAAATCAAGTTCAGCACATCCACAACAAATTTCGGAAGGCTCTGTGTGACAAGGATCCCGGTGTTATGACCGCTTCGCTACACATCTACTTACAGATGATCAAGGTTCTTAATTTAACTATCTTCTATTCTATTGTTCTCCAAGTCCAGGCTTCACTACAGTGACGACTGTGTTCTTAAAACTTACTGGAGTGCATCAGCTCTGATGTCTGGATTTGAGCTTTGTTGTAGAGGAGAAGCCAGTGTTATCCACTCATGTCACACATTTACCTTACCTTACCTTACAGGAGAACCCAGAAGGTTATAAGGACCTGACAACAAGTTTTGTAACCATATTGAAGCAGGTGGTTGGAGGGAAACTGCCCATGGATTTTAACTATCATAGTGTCCCTGCTCCTTGGCTTCAAATCCAGCTACTCAGAATACTGTCGTTACTAGGGAAAAACGACCAGAGGTAATTATTACTAATTCTATCCATCGGTGAGCTGATTCCCCGGGGTACCATGCAATTTACTAGTGCTCTATATTTGCTGTATTCCAAGTAGATTTTCTGAATCTATTCCTTGTTGACAGTACAAGTGAGATGATGTATGAAGTCCTTGATGAGTCTTTACGAAGAGCAGAGATGAACCACAACATCACTTATGGTATTTTGTGTTACAGTATTGTAAAGTGTTACCTGGTATGTCATATCAGTTATGCAGCTTCTGGTCAATTCAGGTCTGTTAAACTTTGCTCATTTCTAAAAAAAAAAAAATCTAATACATCTTCCTTTTTTCCAGCAATATTATACGAGTGTGTGAAATCCATATATACAATTCATCCCAAAGCCGATCTTTTGGAAAAAGCTGCAAAGTGCATTGGCAACTTTGTTTTGTCACCAAAGATTAATCTCAAATATCTAGGTAAGATCTAAAGAAAGCTCAACCCAATTGAAGCCACATTTTCTCTAATCACTATTTTATATATTTACTGTAGTAAAACTATTCGTTTGGTGTTATTGCAGGCTTGAAGGCCCTCACCTACGTGGTCCAGCAGGATGCTAACTTAGCTCTGCAGCATCAGATGACCATCATAGAGTGTCTGGATCACTCAGACCTCCTCATCAAGCGTGAGGTGAGGCAGGTACAGCGGTAGTTTGGCTTTACCCCGACTTGTAGGTTCACTGCATCACAGGGCTTTCTGTATTCCCTTGTAGACCCTGGAGCTGCTCTTCCGGATCACCAACGGCCAGAATGTCACAGTCATTGTCGAGAAGATGTTGGAGTTTCTCCGCCTCGGTACAGATGACTACACTACTATTGACCTGGTGGGGAAGGTGGCAGAACTGGCAGAAAAATATCCTTTTATGATTTTGGCCATTGAACCTGTGAATCATGTTGTAAAAAAATATGTAGCATTTCCATTACAGTCATTTAGCTCTGGTGAACAATTGCCCCTATGTCTAGAAAAATGCTAATTCCTCATGAAGAGCTATTCACAAACTGCAACACATACTGCTACTGGAAACCTGGCTCAAAACCAGACCCACCACCCGATATATACAAGTATATTGAATCTTGAAAATCTTGAAACTTTGAAATCTTGAAATCTACAGGAAACATTGATCATTAACCAAAGTATTTCATGATACACCGTGGTTTAGTTTGGATACTGTAGCTGTGACACCTAGGCTCAGTAGATAAGTATATTTTTTATTTGCAAACTTAACACAACATGCTGTTGTATTTTCCCATGTATTACTTGGTTTTTATTCCTATGAACCAAAATACATATGCGCCGGACAATGAATGGTTCATTGAGACCATGAACACAGTTTTTTCACTGGGCGGAGACATGATGCAGCCCGACATCCCAAACAGTTTTCTTAGACTGCTGTCAGAGGGTGAGAAAAGCCATTGTTCTAATATTAAATGAGTTGAGTTCACTTCTTTGATACTGATATTCAATTGAATTCTTAAAGTCTTTCTTTATTCTCTATTGGTCCAGGCTCTGACAATGTGGACGAGGACCAGCAGTTGAGACTGTTTGCTGTGGATTCATATGTGTCTCTACTGCAAGGACAGCCTGCCAAACTACCTCAGCGCTTCCTCCAAGTCATCAGCTGGGTGAGCACTGCTGGCTTTATTTCAACTAGAAATATTGCGCGCTCTTTTCTAGGATCCCTCGCTGCGCATGCTTGCCCGCTCAACTGGCAGCACTCATTTGTCCTGCAGGTCTCGCCCACTTTGCGGACTCGCAGACGCAGCTCGCACGTTACGCGTGCTTGCCCGGCCTTGCACGCTGCGTGTGTGCCGCTGCACGACACAACTCAACTGGCATGCGTAGTTGAGCAATTGCGCACAGCGCCGTGGAACCGGCCGCTTGATTATGAAGATATAGTTTGCATAATTCTTATATAATAATTCTAATAATAAAACTATTACAAAATGCTTTATAGGAACATATGCGAACAAAAATAGTGCAACGTATAAGGAGAGAAAAACAGCAACTCCATTCAGATGAAGATTTGATATCTAAATATCTAAAAATAAGACAAAAACTTAATAAACAACACAAGATTAAAAGTTGGCAAATCAAAAGCAGTTACATAAAAGTAAAATGATAATAATAATAATAATAATTATGATGTGTTTTAAAAAAATATCCAGAATTAGCCGGCCTGAGTTCCTCAAACAGGTCAGTACATGTTTGTACAGTTTAGAGACCCTGAAGGCAGAAGTACAGTCACTCACAAGTCTGTCTGTCTGCCTGAGACTGTCAGACCATCTCAGGTGCCACCCGTCTCAGTGCAGGACCAGACTTAGCTGAGTTTAAAACGTGATCAGTGTCACGGCGCCGAGCACTCCTATATTTATCATTACTGTTAGGCACTCGTTCTCTAGGGCTTCCAGCGAACGCTGAGCCGTGAGCATTATTCTGATAAGGCTGTCTGTCAATACTGCAAGTGAAGCAAAGCCTACCTGGTGTAGCTTGGAGGGAGAGCTCTGTCGACACCACAGCTTGTCTGGCCAGCCCACTCTTGGGGTTCAGGAGTGCTTCATTGCAATGAACACTCTCCTGTTCATCTTTGGGACAGACAATACCCCAAAACAAAAGAGGCCTACAAACCGATACACTGTAACAAACTAAATGACACCCTGTCACAAACGACTGCCACCATCTCTCCTGTGTGGACCGACATTAGAGGAGAGGGCCAACGCTGACCCGGAAGCCTCTATAAGGACACCAGTAATCACATAAATTAACCTAAGCTTCGCCCACTTTTGATTGACAGCCAGCATTACCAATCACTGAGCGATGTGAGTGTGACACTTATAGTAGCTGAGCTTAAAAGGTGATCAGTAAAATCTTGAAACTATTTGACATGTGACTGGTAACCAGTGGAGAGATGCTGTCATTGTTTGGCACTCCTAGTTGCTGTATTCTTAATGAGCTGGAGACATGAAGAGGGAGTTTGGACGACTCAGTCCTACTCTACCTAGTTTTCAGAAAGTCAAGTGACCATCAAAAATCACTCCTAATTTTCTCCACCTCAATGAGATTAACCTCAAAGTATTTCAAACACACTACAGTTTTATCCCTTGTATGCTCTACACAGGTTCTAGGTGAATACTCTCATTTGAGGGAGGGACTTGAAGCGGCCACAGTGCTGAGACTCCTGGCCAAGCTGTTGGACATGAAGCGCACCAGCAGTGAAACCAAGAGCTGGGTCCTGATGGCCATGGCCAAGATCAGTGAGGGCCCTGCCTGTGTGCGTGTGGCTCAGGAGGTTTCTGAAAGATACAGTGGCTCCCTGGACACAGTGCTGAGACAGAGGGTCCAGGAGCTGCAGCACCTCAGCCAAGGCTCAGAGCTTCGGGGCAGGGTGCTGCCTCGAAACGCCAGCCTGGAGCCCCTGGAGGTGAGGTATCGCTATAGCTGCATTGTTAAAGGAAGGCATTGCTGATTTTCAACCTGCTTTGTATCATTATAAATATAATGTGGGTAGTATATACAGATGAGCAGTGTTTACCTTCTCTTCATGTTTTCTGCACCGAGAAATCCCTGTTCGTCTGCTTGCAGAAACTCTGCCCCGTCAGCTGGTATGGGTCATTAATGCTCGTTAAGGCTCTCCAAGTGATTCTCCATGGATACGTGCATACAGAAAAAAACAAAAAAAACAATCTGAAGTTCGAACAGCCGCCTTCGAGCAGAACATCTGTTCACTTCCGTCTCCAAATGACGCGTTTTGCGTTATTTGGTAAACACTGACCATCTGCATATTACCAACATTATAATGATACAAATTGGGTTGAAAATCGGCAAAGCCTTCCTTTAACACCGCAACTATAGCTATACCTCTCCTTTAATTATGTATAATTGTACATTGTGTGATTTTAATGTGGTTTCCAATTAATACTCATAGAAAATGTTCTATAATATAGGATAGAATGTCAGCTGCCTGCAGCTGAAAATAGTCAACATGTTCATATAACATGTCTGTAACACATCTACAGCAGATCTACATCTGCCAAATAATTCCTAGTGTTTGTTTCAACATGCTGCCTTGGAGTAACCTAATGGGTTGGTTTACCGCATTAGGATAATTGACAGCGTCAGATAAGCTGACAATCACAGAGGAATATAGGAAACGTACAAATACTTCATCATTGTTTTGTCCTATGTGGCAAACCAAAGCCATCTGGCACCAAAGAAGCCTGAAGATAATACATGAAAGCAATTTCCAAGCACTGCGGTCTGATCAATAGTTCATTCATGAAAGTATTTCCTTGATCCCAAGTTTATGACTCCTTCATTTGAAAATGTTCAGTTCTTTTCATCCTTTGTCAAGGACAAGTTGAAACTTGTAGTGATAATTTACTTAAATTGCTTAGGTCTAATTTCACTTGGCATCATGTTATCTGCCAGGTGGATTCTTCTCTGTCCTTTTTGGATGGATTTGTGTCTGAGGCGTTGGCTGCTGGTGCTGCTCCGTACAAGCCTCCCCATCAGCGCCAAGAGGAGCTCGCTCAAACAAAAGGTAAGCCTCCCCATCAGCGCCAAGAGGAGCTCGCTCAAACAAAAGGTAAGCCTCCCCATCAGCGCCAAGAGGAGCTCGCGCAAACAAAAGGTAAAACACATTCAGGCTGTGGCTGTGCCAGATTTGGCCCCAATCCAAATGTCCACCCTCTGGAATCGTGGACTGAACCCTGGCAGACTTAAGTCGTACGTACCGTGACGTGTTCAATCTTCAATGTCATCATGTCAAGTCTGTGAGGGCGAGAGACTGCAAGGCTATAAATAAGCTGCTGATAGACAGGCCTAAAGACTATCCCCATGCTGACTCTCTGGAAGTCTGCAGAAAGTACATATGAGGGCCCTTGTGGACTGGATGAATTGTGGATTTTGGACGGCCCTCAGCACTCACACTGCCAGACGGGGGCGGTAACACAATACCGCCCCCATCTGGCAGAGTCAGGTTGCAGCACTCGCAGACTTCCCGGGAACGCGCCCGCAAAGTCCGCGAGTCTGCAAGTGCGGGGAAGTGGGGACATTTGGATTGGGCCTTTGTTCCATGTTCACTGCCTTGTTGTGACTGTGTGGTTTCTCTCAGCTCTGAGCCTGGAGCCATACGGCCTGTCCCTGCCTATCAGCATGTCCTCCTGCAGCATCGCAGACAGACAGTCTCCTACACTGTTTTCCATGAGCTCAGGCCTATCAGGCAACAGCACTGATCTCTCACACAAAGGAGGGTATGTGGACACAACATGAAGACTCCTAGTCTAACAAATTAGGATGTCACCGGCATAGTTATGCTACATGTTTTTTGGTTGATTACCTATCGATTGTATTCATCTTATGAACTCAAATGGTGATACGCCATTGTTTTTATTTAGCACGGCAACTTTGAAGCTGGATGGAGTGAAGAGGGTGTGGGGGAGGGAGGGCTATCTGGCCCAGAAGGAACCTCTGGAGCAGAGTGCCCAAGTTGAGGTTCCCAGTCCCCTGCGGTCACCCAGCCAGCAGGAGGGGGGCGATAGCACCCACAGCCAGACGCCCACTCCCGAGCCCGAACAAGAGAAACAGCAGTTGGCCTCATCGCTGTTTGTCGGCCTTGGCTCCCAAAGCTCTGTGTGTCTGGTGAGCTCGCAAACCCTTCTAAATGGCTCATCTGTATCTGCTTGAAATGAATGCTACAACAATTATGTCTTGTTACAACTTGACGTTTGCTTTCTAACAGATGGGAAAGTCAGAGCCGACGCCCCAGCGATTCAGGAGAAAAGCCAAAGGTCAGGGCTCATCCTCGGCTGCCATTGAGCAATCATCTAACTCTACTCATAGCACTGTGGATAGCTTGTTGTGCAACAACCTACTGGACTCAAGCGTCACCCCAGATCTGGCTGTTCCCACACCCAAACAGACCTCCCAGCTCTCCCAGGGCCTCACGACTACTAATGGCACCTGTGACATCGAAGGGGATTTAATTGAGAGCAGTGGTCCATCTCTCTTTGACGGTAATGGCATGGTAGCTGATGATCCAGCTGCACACAAAGACACAGACACACGCAAGGACTTATGCCTCAGCTCCCATCTGCCTGCTGAGCTGTCGGGGCTGTCCCGCTCAGAAATCACCCTTCTCTGCTCCAACCAAAGCCTGGATCTCTCAGCCTGTCACGTGCAGAGAGAGGACGCCTTACTGCTCATCATTTTCATTGCCAACTCCTCTGGCACTGCCGTTCAACAGATGCTGCTACAGATAGACTCAGGGGAGCTTGAGGTAATTTAATGAGCATCAGTAAAAAACGTAGCAAAAACGTGCATTCTACTGCATGCAATGCACTGACTGTCGGCAAGTACCTCATGCAAACCCCACATGATCCAAAAATCCCAACTATCCTTTAAAGGAGGCTTTTTGCTGTTTTTCTTTCAGGTATCCTGTGTGTCTGACCGTGCAGTGGAGGAGGTGCAGTGCCACAGTGTAGTGGTGCGCCAGTATTCCCTGATCATGAAGAGGCCCTCGGCTCACGCGGAAGTGACTGGGATGCTTTCCTACCAGTTGCCTGTTGGGGAAGCGCAGACAGTGCAGCTCTCGTACACACTCTCCCTAACCAACTTCATCAGGTACACTATTTTCCACCTTCATTTAGTTAAGTACAGCCTTGCAGATACACTTTGTATTGTTGCTTGCTTTTGTCGCTCATCTCTCCTGTTGCTGTGTTTGGAGCAGACCTCTGACTGTGTCCACGGAGGAGTATGGAGCCATGTGGCTGGCCTTCTCCCACGATACGAAGCAGAACCTGACGCTCTTGAACGATGACCCAGATCCTCTCACAGCCACTCTGAATGTACTGAGGAAGAAGCTTCAGCTTCATGTCGTAGACATCATAGGTGAATTGAAATCTCAGGTCAATAGTCAGTTCAAATGAGATGTCCATTCTAGCCAACATGATTTCATATTCAATGTACGGTATATTATAATCAGTGTTGTCGGTGACATGTTACTTGGCAATGTGTTGGAGTACTCTGATTACGTTTTAGTGGTAACCAGTAACATATGTTCGGTACAGTTATTGTAGTTTGCGTGTTATTAGTTGGTTTAATTTTTATTTGTGTTTTTTCTTCGTTTTTTTGTAGAATAACGTAAAAGTCCTGCAGCATTTCATGCAGGCATGCTGCTAATTGAGGAAAAATAATCCAAGCATGCTTGATATAAATGAGCTTTACTGTTATAAAAGGAGAGCAGAAGTTATACATTGTATTTTAAAACAATGATAGAAACTCACTTGGCAGCACAAGCCATATTCCTATTGCTTTGTTTTTTGGAAGTGGATAACACAAAAGTACTCTAACCAGTTACTTGGATAAGTAACAAGTAACATAACTAGATACGTTTTAAGGTAAGTAACAAAATAAAGTAACCAATTACTTTTAGAAGTAGTTTAGCCCAACAATGGTAATAACGTGAAGAATGCAATACGTATTCTCAATCTTAAAATGGTTTATGACATACAGGGTTGACATGTTAATTTGTAAGCAACACATGCATGTATTTTACATTGCTATTAAAGTGACCTGTATCATTTTCCCTGTAGGGCTGGAGGGGATTGCAGCTTGCCGGCTCCTCCAGGGGCAGCCATGTCTGATGCACTGCCGTATCCATGCCGGTGCACTGGCTGTGTTGCTGCGCTCTCCGGTCGCTGACCTGCCCGACTGCCTGCTGTACCACTGTCAGAGGGTCTTACAGGAGCACTGACCCCCCTCACTGCCACACCTCCACTGAGGCTGAGGGCCAACTCCACACCTGGACTCTCAACAGCTAAACAGGAAGGTACACAAGTTTGGCCTGACTGCAATGACTTACAGTGCGCCGCACCCGATGCTGTGCATCCTCATCCTCATAGTACACTGTTTACCACTTGGTTGTCTCTTCCACTTCCGGTTTTATGTCCATGAATGATATTTATTGCTTTTAAAGAGGTGGATTGGTAGATTACCTTACAGATTCTCGATAGTCATCGCTGGTATTAACCTCAGGGGAAAGTGTGTGTTGAACTCTTGAGTGGATGTCTGGTGTTTCAAAATAACACTAAGAAACACAAGCATGTCTTAAAATTATGGATGATGATGGCTTCACAGTGACTTGAAAATGTAATTTGTCTGAAGTAAACTGTTATATTTTTGATCTGAAAGGGGAATATATTTTTCCTGTGCCCCATGTCTGTATGTTATAGCAAGAGAAATTGTGTCCTTCTTTCTAATTTGTAACTTCATTAGAAAATCAATTGGAAAGTGTGGCTGTACTGTTATACTCAAGTTGATTTTCTAGACACGTGGCTACATTTTCTGCTTTAAAGCTTTCAATACTAAGAAGCCCATTTGTTCAGACAAACATTATATGAATTACCAAGATTGGTCTGCCATTAACTCCCCACTAAGTAACTAACTCTGCTTTACATTTGTATGCTGTAACTGTAACAGGTTAGAGTTTTGGTTATCTTCATGTTCAATAATACTGGATGAACCATGAATTCTTACACTGATTTGTATTCCCATTTAAGATCTGTTGCTGCTTAGCTTTGTTTGTGGTAAGCACAGGGAAGATGGTAGCATCCGCTCAAAGTGACTCCAAGTTAATCACAGTTATTCTCTGTCAAATCAAAGGTTTCATTACTTCTAGTGTGCATTTGGCTGAAGTGATCAGTAAAATGTAAGTGGGTGTGACGGACGGTGTTAGCAAGGTCTCATTTTGCGTTATCCATTTATTTTCTTTATTTTCTGTTGGGGCATTTTGTCTTTATTTGATGGGACAGTAGGCAGACAGGAAAAGTGGCGGCTGGGAAGAGAGAGGGGATGACATGCGGCAAAGGATTTGAACCCGGGTCGGTCGCGCGAAGGTCTAAGCCTTTGTGGTGCCGTGCTCTACCAGGTGAGCCACACCTGTCCATTTCTAATGGACTACTTGCACAACTCCACTACTTCCTGAAATGAGTAGGGCATCTTGGTTTCCTGTCCTACACTATTGGATGAACTGATTAATGTCAGGTGTGCCTGATCACTGTTGTTGTGACTGCAGCAGTCAGGCACACCTGACATTAATCAGTTCATCCAATAGTGTAGGACAGGAAACCAAGATGCCCTACTCATTTCAGGAAGTAGTGGAGTTGTGCAAGTAGTCTATTATGCTGAGGAATGGAGCGAGTTTTCATTTTCCTCTTTTTGCAGACACTGCATTCACTGTAACATATTATTAACTATGCACTCATGTTTTCAGTTGGTAAGTTCACAGCGAGAGGTGGATTCTAGTGGTCTTTGATTATTATATTTTTGTATCAATGCAGTATTTCAAACATATTTATTGGATTTATATTCTTACAAAATATTTTATATTCATTTCAACTGAAGAAAACAAATCATTCATTGTGCTGCATGTACTGTTTCATTGCCGTGTGCTAGATTTAGTTCACAATTTGTCAAATTAATCTCAGTCTGTATTATTTAATCTGACTTGAGAGGATTTTTGTGTTGTTTTTCTTTTGCTTGTGTGCTGGATTTGAAGCACAGTTTGAAACTAAAGACCTGTCTAAAACACAAATTTAACCCAACGCCTTATATTCTAATGCCAAGTGGCGTGTTTGTGCCTGTGGTACAGATTAAAATAGTTGTTTTTAGAGTGCCTGTCATTCCATTTGGCTAACTTATGAATAAATTTGACACGTGCAAACTAACTTACTTTTGACTGACTGACTTTTCATTAAATAGAGGCTACTACTGTATGTATGCCTGTAAAATCTATGGAACAGATGTGTTGGACATGATGCAAAGTTCTAGTTCTAGTCTACATTTATTATTTGGAACTAAAGATTTCTGTTAATTGAATGGATTTAATTATTGCTGCTTGTTTCATACATACAGCAAATGTACAAAATATACAGGGCGGCATCCTGATATTGAGTAGTGGTCACAATCCACGTCAGTTGTCGCAAAGCTTAAAAATCTTTCTGGAACTTGTCTGTTGCTCTTTATCCACATCTCCTTGGTGATTGGTAGAGGTTTAATAATGGAAATCAATAAGTGATAATGGCTGGATTCACCTCATCAGAGTGCTTCAAGTGTCCCTAATATTTATATACTAGCTCATACTGTAGGACTGTACCCAATTTTTGTTTTCACATTTAAATATTCTATTGGTTTTTCAAATGGATATTTGAATGTTCAGCTGTGACGTGACGTAAAAAGAAAAAGTGATTCATCAGATTAAATATAATGAGCTAGTGTTTTTGTGAAATCAACTTATATAACTGCAGTGAAAATGACATGGTGCAAATCTTGTACATACCCACACCCAGCATCCTTTCTTTTTCGTTCCTAGAATTAATAACCCAGATTGGCAGATGTGTCTTTAAATTTAAAGCTCCTTCCGACTGGAACAGCCTGCCCAATACCATCAGAACAGTTGCAATGCAATATAATGTATAATTAAGAAGTGGCAGTGTTTTTTGTGGTGCAAGTCTTAGCACGCATATTCCACATATTCTTCCCCTTAGGGGAAGGCTTAGAATTAGATCTAAGGCTTAGATGGTAAACCATTATGCTGACGGAAGCAATCTGGCCCGCATGACAATGTCCCCATGCACCGGGGTTGAATTGTCTGTTAAACAAGAACACAATGAAAGCCTTATTGCTGCCTCAAACAGTTAAACACCTAAGGAATATTTCAGGGTTGGTTTTCAATCCAAAGAAAAAGGTTGGATTTCGTATGCAATATCAGTGTCGCATCTTTCTAAGTACCAAAACTAGATATACTAGAGGTTCAGCGGCAACTTTATATTAGGACTCTGAACGACCTATAGGTCATTCTTTGTCTGACTAACATTGGCTTGGCCTCAGTGTTGAGTGTGTGGAGGCGGTGTGGTTCTGGGGATGAAGCACATGGCCAAGCTGTGTTCGTCCTCCACCGGCTGCTGCGACAGGTCGTTGGTCTGCCGGATGGTGCTGAGGCTGCAGCCGTGCCGAGGACACACCGTGTAGCGAGACAGCAGAGTGACCAAGATGACCTTCATCATCACCATGGCGATGTGCTTGCCCACGCACGAACGAGGCCCGCAACCGAAAGGCTGGAAGAAACGACTGGGCACCTGCCAGAGAGAAGAGGTAAAGAACAAAAATTTTCCCCCACCATACTCATAAGCTGTTGCACAACGTTCACCAGACTTACTGTTTTGTCAAAGTTCCCCAGGCTGAATTCATTGGGTTTTGAGAAGAACTCAGTCTTGTGCATAAGGCCGATGTTGAGGATGATGTTGGTTCCCTTCCTCACTTTGCTGCCCTCAATGTCGTCATCCTCGAGAGCTTTTCGCATCGTGAAATCGACCACAGGGTGGAACCTCAGAGACTCGTTGATGAAGCTCTCCAGCACTTTAAGGTTCTGATAATCAATGTTTTCTGCGCCTTTATCGCCTGTTAACGAGAATGCAACGAGGGATTGTTAGAATAGTTCGATTTTTACGTGCCATAGAGTTAAACTGAGGTTGTAAATCCTTCACCCAAGAGAGTGTTAATCTCCTCCACTATCCTCAGCTCCACTCCAGGGTTTTGTTTCAGCAGCAGGAGCATGAAGAACAGGCTGATGGACAGGGTGTCAGGTGCCGCAATCACCATCTCCAACACACACTGCCTGACGTTGTCTCCTGAAAGCTCTCCGTGGTTCTGTAGAGCCAACACAACACATTATGTATTAACATTGTTGTTATGCCCGATAACCGATATTTACCGATGTCGATATGATCTGTATAGACTGTTTTCACCAGCTGCAACCCCACAGCACTTCCTTTTTCTCAGCTTCTTCTTCTGTGTTTTATGGCGGTTGGCATCCTTAAATGTTGCATTACCACCACCTGAATTGTATCAGCTTCACAGTGCGAACTATTGACAGTGTCCACTTTCTCAGCTATTCAGGGGAAAACACTGACATAGCCTACTTCTATTTCTATTTTTGCTATGTAAACGTTTAAATGTAAAGATAGGCCTATGTGTGCAATAACGTACTGATAGTCAGCTTACTCTGTAACATGTAGCTTTTATTAGCCTCCCATGATGGCGAAGGCCAGGCGAAGGCATGACCCGCCCCTCTCTGCCTCTAATTGGCTGACTGCACTCACCTGCTTCCCAGGCGAGCCAGAAGTCATCTCAAACGAGCCTATACTTTCATTCAATGTCACGATGCTGCGGGGGAAAGTAGGCTACTTCATAGCTTAACTACGAAAATAGTGTCCACTGTTTATCTCCCTTTCTGCAGCAGCATGTTGAAGAAATAAATGTTCAGTTTGAACAACACCCATTCTGGTCATTATAGAGCAAGATGATCGCTTCCACTACCAGGGCCGCCCAGAGAGATGGCAGTGCCCCTGGAAGGGTCCAGCCACTATGCCCCCCCCCCCCCCCCCCTCCCCCGCATACGCGCACACGCATATCCCCGGATACCCCGCCCATAGGGGGGGGGGGGGGGTAAAGGGGTAAGCTTCAAGGGGCGCCCCCCACCGCTGGTGGCGCTCTCCTCTCCCCCTCTCCTCTCCCCTCTCCCCCTCCCCCTTCCTCTTCTCCTCTCCCCTCCTCTCCTCTCCCCCTGGTTCCCCCTCTGCTCTCCTCTGGTTCCCCTTCTCCTCTCCCCCTCTGCTCTCCTCTCCCCCTGGTTCCCCCTCTCTCTCCTCCTCTCCTCTCCCCCTCTCCTCTGGTTCCCCCTCTGCTCTCCTCTCCTCTCCCCCTGGTTCCCCCTCTCCTCTCCCCCTCTGCTCTCCTCTGGTTCCCCCTCTCCCCTCCCCTCCCCCTCTGCTCTCCTCTCCCCCTCTCCTCTCCCCTCCCCTCCCCCTCTCCCCCTGGTTCCCCCTCTCCTCTCCCCCTCTCCCCTCCCCTCCTCCCCCTCTCCTCTCTCCTCCTCTCCTCTCCTCTCCCCCTCTCCTCTGGTTCCCCCTCTGCTCTCCTCTCCTCTCCCCCTGGTTCCCCCATCTCCCCTCCTCTCCTCCCCCTCTGCTCTCCTCTCCCCCTCTCCCCTCCCCTCCTCTCCCCCTGGTTCCCCCTCTCCTCTCCTCTCCCCTCTCTCCTCCCATCTCCCCCTCTCCTCTGGTTCCCCCTCTGCTCTCCTCTCCCCTCTCTCCTCCTCCCATCTCCCCCTCTCCTCTGGTTCCCCCTCTGCTCTCCTCTCCTCTCCCCCTGGTTCCCCCTCTGCTCTCCTCTCCCCCTCTCCTCTGGTTCCCCCTCTGCTCTCCTCTCCACCTGGTTCCCCCCACCCACACCCATCTGCGGTTGCCTTTTATACACGTCCCAAATAACGCAGGACAACATGATTGGCTGGCTCAGATTTGAACAGATCTGAGCCAGCCAATCGCGTTATCCTGTGATGACGTAATGTCCTGTGCCGCATGACCGGATGGACCATATATGGACTTCCTCCCCCCCTGGCTGCGCTATCATAGCTGCTGACTGTTACTGCACTATCCGTCAGATCCCTTTGCAATACCAACCCTGTGCAATTCATAAAGGTACATGGACGTTACTCTGCAGAAACTACAGTAACGAAATCACGAATTGCTCTGTTTTTGGAGCTCTGCATGTCTGTGTTTGTCTAGTTCATGCGTTATTAGCATAGACTGTAAATATAAGGGTTGTTAGCTAACGGCTAACATTCGCTAGTTAGCCAACCAACCAGCAGCTAACATTAGCTAGCTAGCTAGCTTACCGGAAGCGATATTTTTTTTGGATGATGGCGAAGGCATAACCCACCCCTGGCCCTCTCTGCCTCTGATTAGTGGCAGCGTTATAAACCATAGATATGACTATATTAAAAACATAGACACACTGGCGTCTTTCATGCAGGCTAGCAAGCGTAACTGCTGTATGTCTGTCTGACCCACTGACGGTACGTGCACATCTACAATGGCAAATTCGCTTTTCCGCTGTGTCGCAGCGTTTTGTGGGCGTGCAAACCAGCTTCCAGCTTGGAGCTGTAGCCTGTAGAAACGTTGTACACAGGAGGGTGCGGGGAGGAAATGTGTAACGGTACGTGCACATCTACAATGGCACGGCGGCTTGCCTGCTGAAAAAGCCGCTTTGACGCTGCATCTTGATAGGCTGTCTTGCTGTATTCTCGATTCTGATTGGTCCATTTCAACATCGCGCTGGAACCGCCCCCAGCGTTTCAGCGTTTCACTGTCGCAGACTAGAGGCGGCTTGTCTCCGAGCGGCTTCACGCTCGCGGGGCGGGACTAGGGCGGGACCTTTCGTTGAAGCTACCCAATGACAGCTCTTCTTACACATTTCCTCCCCGCACCCTCCTGTGTACAACGTTTCTACAGGCTACAGCTCCAAGCTGGAAGCTGGTTTGCACGCCCACAAAACGCTGCGACACAGCGGAAAAGCGAATTTGCCATTGTAGATGTGCACGTACCGTAAGAAGAGCTGTCATTGGGTAGCTTCAACGAAAGGTCCCGCCCTAGTCCCGCCCCGCGAGCGTGAAGCCGCTCGGAGACAAGCCGCCTCTAGTCTGCGACACGGTACGTGCACATCTACAATGGCACGGCGGCTTGCCTGCTGAAAAAGCCGCTTTGACGCTGCATCTTGATAGGCTGTCTTGCTGTATTCTCGATTCTGATTGGTCCATTTCAACATCGCGCTGGAACCGCCCCCAGCGTTTCAGCGTTTCACTGTCGCAGACTAGAGGCGGCTTCTCTCCGAGCGGCTTCACGCTCGCGGGGCGGGACTAGGGCGGGACCTTTCGTTGAAGCTACCCAATGACAGCTCTTCTTACACATTTCCTCCCCGCACCCTCCTGTGTACAACGTTTCTACAGGCTACAGCTCCAAGCTGGAAGCTGGTTTGCACGCCCACAAAACGCTGCGACACAGCGGAAAAGCGAATTTGCCATTGTAGATGTGCACGTACCGACAGTGAAACGCTGAAACGCTGGGGGCGGTTCCAGCGCGATGTTGAAATGGACCAATCAGAATCGAGAATACAGCAAGACAGCCTATCAAGATGCAGCGTCAAAGCGGCTTTTTCAGCAGGCAAGCCGCCGTGCCATTGTAGATGTGCACGTACCGTGAGTCTGACTGTCTGACCACAGACTGTAGAAAGAGATGTAATGCAGGATAGCCAAGCGAATGTGTTTGGATGGAAGTTTGACGCTAGGCCAATCAGAGGTAGAGAGGGGCGGGTTATGCCTTCGCCATCATCCGGAAAAAAAATATCGCCTCCGGGACAACAACGCTTCCTACCCAGCGTGTGCACGTCTTTCCGACAGGGGTGGTTGTTATGGCAACTATCAACAACA
Organism: Poromitra crassiceps; assembly: GCF_964638095.1. Lineage (NCBI taxonomy): Eukaryota > Metazoa > Chordata > Actinopteri > Beryciformes > Melamphaidae > Poromitra > Poromitra crassiceps. The sequence continues at coordinate 2,526,420 of NC_139636.1, forward strand.
ACAACAACAACTACTACTAACTACTACAAGACATAAAGACCGAAATAGGCTACCTTGTTAATGTGTCTGTCGGAGACACGGCCTAACGTTAATATTTAATATGAGCCGAATATCAGCCTGCACTCAGTTATGTATACAGGAAGTAAACCGGATATTCAGGTGGGTTGTGACGGTTGTTATTGTTGTCAAGTTGTCAAAACTGTCTATAAAACACATTTATATGATGATCAAATTTTGTACATACTGAGAAACATGTTAACACTGAATTTCAAGAAGTAATGTATTTCTTTATTTCCAAAACATTTGGAAAAGCCCATAAATTTGGTTCCTCTCGATATGAAAATTTTGGCCGATACCGACCAAAATTTACATTGCTGTTATTTTGCTCATCGGACGATATATTAAAAAATGGCTAACATCGGCCGATATGATTGCCGATATATCATGCTTCCCTACAACACATGCAAAACAGCCTCAGGAAGTTAACCTTTGACACCGACAGTATATAGACTTGTCAGAAGAGACAGACCTGGGCAAATATGAGCTCCGATGCAAAGTCAAGATCATCATCCAGCTTCTCAGATTCAGTAATGGTCTTTCTCTTCATTTCAACAAGGCTTTCAATTGTATCCTGTAGTTCTTGGCTATTTGGCACAAAAAGCAACAGATTAGGCAGTAGAAATCGTGCACCAAGATGTTTGAATTGCTGCAGTGTGTGAGGGCCTTACGCTGCTCTCTTATGCTTATTGTACAGCCATCCAATTTTGAAAAATATATCAGGCTTGATCAAAACTGTTTGCCAGGTCTCAAAGTAGTTTTGGATCTTTATTAGCAGGTCCTTTTCTTTTATGAGGAACAAAAGAAAACAAAGAAAACAAAAACACAAAGCGGCATCATTTATTTACCAGCAAAACGAACAAAACGAACACTGTGTATGTAGAGAGAGTGAACAGCCAACATACCGTTGAGAGGCACCCCGAGGAACAGCCTGTTCGAGATGTCCACCACTATGGTCCTCAGCAGGTGGAGAGCGTCCACATGGCCGGAGGGGCTGGTCATGTCCTCCAGCTGCTCCAGGTGTTTGGCTGTGCAGCTCACACAGATTCCCTGCGTCCTCTGCAGAGCCGGTCCTGTGAGAGCTGTCATACAAATAACAATAACCAAGTGTTTCAGATACCGTGGTCAAAACAGCTGCAATTCACTCAGTCACTGTCAGACTTTCATTTACATGACTTTGTTTTAGTTTTTAGGTTGTTTTGTTTTTGCATATAGATGGGTAGATAGATAGATAGAGTATGTAGGAAATTCTATCTGTCTGCCTAAGATGATTGCTCACCTTTAGCAAAATATGTTCTCACTTTTTTCCAGAGGTAGACATCGCTGTTGAAAATGATACCTCTGCCTTCCATCCCAATACACTCCAGCCCTTTTTTGCTCCCAAACCTGGCAGTGTAGTGGGCGCTCTTCAGAACATGATACACTGCAGACGACCTACAATAGAAGCCTGGCTTTAGCTTCAGTGTATCTCTGATTCACCCCCAGTGAGCTGCAGCTGCTGAAAGCTGAGTGGCGTGTAGAGACGACGTACTTGCTGAGAATGAGTGTTTCCTCCCCGTTGATCCAGACGCGGACAACGCTGCCGTATTTGTTGTTGTAGTAGTTGCTCGCTGTTCCTATCCCAGTCCAGATGAACCTGGCGTAGGTGAGCAGAGGGCCAAGTCCTGCGCAGAAGGACGGACCTGGCAGCGACGGGGACAAGTAGAAGAGAAAGTGGTGTAATGATTTACGAAGGCCACTCTTCAACCAGAAGATCCTGTTCAAGTCTCAGTGTTGACAGACATCCACCCTGTGGCGGGTCTTGGAAAAGTTGTGGGCCTAAATCTCTTGTCCCTGTCTTCCTAAATGTAAAAAATTATATATATACATATATATATATATATATATATATATATATATGACATAATTTGGAACAGTTTTGCCAGCCAATTAATGGAGCTCTCGGTCCAGGAAAAAGGAGGGAAGTTAAATGTTTATTTACTACTAATTTTGTAATGATACAGTGCTGGTTGAAAATGGACAAAGTGCCCCTTTAACACAATTAAAACCACTTGCTCACAGGTGATTCCTATGTCTATGTCACCTGCCCACTATGTCACCTGCCCACTCCCACATCTAACTTCAGCAAAGTGTCACATTACCTCAGGTTGATTTTCAACCAGCAGGAGAAGCTGGAGGCTGTTACCTGGGCTGTGTGAGGGGCTGGTTCTGTTCCAGGTGAAGAGCAGCAGAGCTGGAGGCTGTTACCTGGGGTGTGTGAGGGGCTGGTTCTGTTCCAGGTCAAGAGCAGCAGACAGAGCAGGAGAAGCTGGAGGCTGTTACCTGGGCTGTGTGAGGGGCTGGTTCTGTTCCAGGTGAAGAGCAGCAGAGCTGGAGGCTGTTACCTGGGGTGTGTGAGGGGCTGGTTCTGTTCCAGGTCAAGAGCAGCAGACAGAGCAGGAGAAGCTGGAGGCTGTTACCTGGGCTGTGTGAGGGGCTGGTTCTGTTCCAGGTGAAGAGCAGCAGAGCTGGAGGCTGTTACCTGGAGTGTGTGAGGGACTGGTTCTGTTCCAGGTGAAGAGCAGCAGAGCTGGAGGCTGTTACCTGGGGTGTGTGAGGGACTGGTTCTGTTCCAGGTGAAGAGCAGCAGAGCTGGAGGCTGTTACCTGGGGTGTGTGAGGGACTGGTTCTGTTCCAGGTGAAGAGCAGCAGACAGAGCAGCAGCAGCAGCAGCAGGGCACTGACTCCACACTCTGTATCCACGGTGGCGGGGCTCATGGTGAGTGTGTCCACAGACAGCATCTCCTGCTCTGAAATACACCTGAGCCATTACCTCATCTGCATGCACGCACACGCACGCACGCACACGCACGCACGCACACACACACACACACACACAGCTGGACCTCCTACATCTAGCAGGTGAATCAGTCTTCTCATTGGTCAAAACCACAAACAATAGGAGAGTAACCTTAAAGTCACAATGAATTTGCATTTTCACAATATCTTTCTTCCTCAGTGTGATTTATTACAGTAACTAAGTACAAATACTTTGTTACTGTACTTAAGTAAGATTTTCAGGTCTGAATTTTTACTTTTACTCCCTACATTTTAACACAAATATCTCAACTTTCTACTCCTTACATTTTCAAAACAGGCTAGTTACTTTAGTTTAAATGCATGACAGACAAAAATGATCTCTCTCGTCTCACGCTCTCCCAGCTTTTTATGTTCACCTTTTTTGTGGAAAAACCATATCACACAAATGATTAATTTAATCAAAGTACTGTATAGTCTTTATACATCTTATATATATTTATTACTTTTATACTACATTTCAGAGCCTTTAATTTCTTACTTTTACTAGATTAAACAAGTTGAATCAGTACCAGTCTTTTTTTACTCGAGTAACTGTACTTCTGTACTGAATAATGAAGAATGTGTGTACTTTTCCCATCTGTGTTGAAATGGGATATTGAGGCGTGACATAACGTGGGAAGAGATATCATTTGGGAACATGTTGGGAAGAGAACATTTTATTAGATGGGAACGGCAGAGGGGCCAGATTGTTGGGGCGGGCTGGAAATGTTATCTACGTCCCTCTTGGTACACGATGAGGTCACCACTAAAGTTTTTTTTTCAGGCAATAAAATTAATTTGATTTTTTATATAAAATACAATCTATAGAAAGATCACCCGCCACTCAACTACTATGCCAGAGGGGGGGGGGAAATCATACTGCACACTTACATGTAGGTCCATGCAAGTTTGTTTGATTTAGAATAAAACATAGACTAGAATAAAATAGGTGTATGTTATGATGGTTAGAATGAGCTAAAAAAAAAAAAATTCTGTGTGACTTTAATCTGTGGTCAGCCTTGCCTTTTGATCCCTCTTTAATGCTCTTGTCCTTCAGCATTGGGATGTAACATAGTGCTGGCACTTAGTAATACCAAAGCACGCCTACGTAAAGCTTTGTCTGCTTTTCCGAGGCAGCTGTTTGATAAATGTTTAGTAATTAGACTCCACATCTAAGATCACTGCTCTAAACCTGAGGGCAGCCGGTTCTTCCTTGATCCTTTAATATATATATATATATATATATATATATATATATATATATATATATATATATATATATATACACACACACACAGTATATATACATATTTTTTTATTTTGTCTTAATCTTTTTATATTAAATCTACATCTTTATAAACAAAATTGTCTTTGCTAGTAATATCTGTACTATTCTAAGCAGTTTTCATTATTATCAAAGAGTGATACTTACTTTTTTCGTCCGTCACTTCTCCTGAGCAGCGAGAGCAGAATTTGTGGGGCACTTTGGAAATGCCCTGCTTCCTCCACTGGTTTTAAAGGTGTGCAGCATTCTTCTGACAAATAGATCACAGCGATTCAAGTATTTATAAATCCTAGGTTGAGCATTCATTTGACCGGTTGCTTGGAAACACCACTACTTGGGGGGGTTACAAGTGCCCCAAAATGGCAGTACTCAAAGGTGGGACAATGGCGCGCATCTAACCCAGAGAGAAGCTCCAAAATGAACAAAAACACTTGAAGGAGAATCGGAGTCTTTCACCTGTTGTTCTCGTGTTTCATTTGTTTGAGGTCGCTCGAAACGAAGAAACCCCACTGTCCAATTCATCAACTTAAGGGCCTTTTCAGGAGGAAATTAATTAGCGAGGTCAGGCTGACCCGTCACAAAGGGAACAGGGTTTTACCCAACCGCCATTCACGAGAGGAACAAGTGGGCATGGGACAGGAGATGTGATGTGAACACGCACGCACACACACACACACACACACACACACACACACACACACACACACACACACATACTGAAACTGCTCTGAAAGCTCTCTTGTGGATACAAAGAATGTTTGCTTTGTTATTTTTTCTTCCTCTTCTTTTGGTCCACTTTTGTGTAATTTGGAGTAGGATGGCCTGGTAGGATGGCCTGGCTTCAAAACCGGGATAAACAGCAGCAGAATGATAAGAGCGTATTATGCATAACACTGTATGTCACTCTAGAAATATGTACACTTGCTGCATATAAATCAAGTATAGGCCTGCGGATTTTAACTTTTCCAGATGCTTGCAGTTGCGCAATACTACACCATGCCTTTTCCCAGACTTATTTTGACATGTTGTCTTTCTCCCCGCAGCTCCAGTGTACTTCCCCCGTCTGTCTCATGTGTTGGCATGCGCTCAGATATGTGCTGTATGTACTTGTGAATGTCAGAGACTCCACATCACTCTGCACTGGAGGTCCCGGGGAGAAGCATGAAGGCGGGGAGTAGCGTGGTTCTTCCACAGGCTCTGGTGGCGCTGCTGGTGGGGATGTGTACGCTGCTGGCCCTGAGCTCCGCTGGCTTGGTGTTCTTGCTGGTTCAGCACAGGGAGATGAGGGGCGAACTGGTCAGGCTGGATGCCCAGGTGCAGGCTTTGTCACAGAGCTGCGAGCTGCGGGCGGGAAGCCTCCGCACCGCCCCGCCGGGACAGGCAGGACAGCCAGAAGACAAGCTCCACCGCAGCAGAAGGAGCCGGGCTGGAGAACCCACACACAGCCATGGCAAAGAGGACAAGGACATGCTGATGATGATGACGTACTCCATGGTCCCTGTAAGTGGTTCTCAACCTTTTTACCGTGGCGCTGGCTGGGCCGGCGGCCCTGCCAGGGTCATTAGATGAAAGACATTCACATTTCGGTAGACCATCGATCATCAGTGACATCATCAGTGACATCGTCAGTGATGTCACATAACAACATTATGCTTCTTTTCCCCCTCAGAATTCTGACTTTAATCTGAGAATTCAGACTTTTTTTGTCAAAATTCTGACAGTAACTCGGAATTCTGACTTTAAACTCAGAATTCTGACTTCTTTTTTTGTGTGAGAATTCTGACATTAAACTCAGAATTCTAACTTTATTTTCACAATTCTGACTTTATTCTCAGAATCCTGATTTAAAGTTATAATCTCAAAGATTTTCATCTAAATAATAATAATAATAAAAAGGCACTTCTCTGATAGTGAGTTAACACAATGGTGATTGAGGCTGTGGCCCATTGATGGAAGCCTTTGCATTATATAATATATATATATATATATATATATATATATATATATATATATAGTGACATTATGTCACATAATGCAACACTGGATCTCACCTGCAGTTATCTATCGTCATAGGTGTCACCCAAGAGAACAAAACTGAAATCTTAAGAGATTATCACTTTAAACTCAGAACTAACACAAAAAAAGATTGCAAGTAACCCTAATAATCTTTGGTAGTTTTAAAATGTGCGTGGTGTAAAAAAAATAAAGATTATATATATATATATTTTAAATCAGGCAACCCTATTTGAATTCCAGGCCCACTTAGGGTCGTGCCCCTAAGGTTGGGAACCACTGCCCTAATGTATTCACTTCTTGTAGAATAATGGTGAAGTTTTAAGTTTAGTTAGATTATAAAATTCATCAATTTGCTGGGGACCCCCTGGAACGTTGAGTTCCAGTTGCTGTAAGATACTAAATCCGCTTCACGATAGGCTCAGTGTTCCAAAGTGGTGAACGTAAAAGGCTGCTTGTCTGAATTTTATAAATGACATATTATGCAACTCTGTAAATGTGGAATAAGAAATTAGTGAATTTGTGATAATTATGAGAGAGAACACAGCAAAGTGTTTTTGCTCTCATCTTTTAAAGAAACCTTTCCTGTCTTTCCCCATTTGGGATCAGAAAAATGTCCATTTGATGCAAAGAATAACACTCTGAAATCCAAGAATCTGCTGCAGTGATTATGAAGAGTGAGGCTGCTGCCTGGTCCTCCCTCTGCCACACTCACATCCTCTGGGAACTGGCATAGCTTCAGACTAGCTCAGCCCAGTCTGTGAGAAGGAGGCCAGCACAGTTATCAACAGTGATACAAGTATTAGATCAGCAGAGTTACAAACTGCACATAGGATTATGGAAAGCAGGTTACAAACAAATTGCCTTTAATAACCTGGCCTTTAAATGAAAAACGAAAAGGAAATGCACAGAATAATTATAACAATAATAACAATTTGTTTGATTAAAAGCAAGCCTAAAGAAGTGGATTTGCAGGTTGCTCCAGATCATTAGAAGATAAATTCAATGGAAAGGCTGCTCTAGGCCTAGTTGTACTGCACACCTGCCTAAACATGTTTGCCCACATGTAGATTGATTTGAATCAGAGCAGTTTACGACAGTTTTGGAGGGCTAACAGAAGTCCCAGTAATAGTAACTTCAGACTTAATGTAAGAAAAAGAGAGACTTCCAATTCCAAATATGGGAGAAAAAAAGCATTAATGTTAAATGGAAAGTTGCTTCACATTTCACTTGGGTCTACAGACAGGTAGAGCTGGGTCTCACCAGCATAACCTTCAAAACTAATATTAACTAAGTAATTACATTTCCAATTCACCCGACTTTGTGTCTGTTTACTTTACTTTTACTTTATTTGTTTATTTGGTCAGGACAGTACACATTGATGAACAGTTTTACAGAGTCATCTATATGATAACAGTAAATATGTCGGATGTCTGTTTTGTTTCATTTCAGCTCAAAGTCTTTGTAGATCTATGCAACAGCTCCAGAGGGATTTGTTTAACAGGTACATTTAAAATATGATCATTATAAATATGGTCTATTTGCTGATAACTATTCGTGCTTCATTGATATTCTTTGTAAAAGATTCCTCAATATTTCTCTCATTACAGGCCCACCAGGACCTCCAGGTAAAACCAGACATTTTAATTGACTTATCATCTACCTAAAGTTAGTATGGAATATTTTGACTACACCTGACTACACACACAACACTATTGCTTAGGTTTGCGTGGGCAAGGCGGGTTACCAGGATCACAGGGAGCGCCTGGAGCAGAGGGCAGACGAGGAAAAAAGGGTAAGAGCTGTTACCCTGGGACTGTGTATTAGGGCTTTGATAGGAGTATTCACACACACACACACACACACACACACACACACACACACACACGTGCAAATGCACACACACAGTAATAATAATACCTTGTATACAAGTAACACAGTGTTTCACAACAGTCAATATACAAACATTTAGTGCAAAACTGTGAGTATAAAAGTCAGTATAAACTGTAAACACACAAAACAATCAACGTAGAATAAAACAATATAAAAGTAATCAGGTTTGCCACCATGATACACTTATGGTGGGAGATGGATTTCCTCATTGATTGGCTCTCAGTGTCTCTTGATGAGGTCACCGTTGTATTTAGCATTGATAGAAAGTTATATCCTGTGCACAACACTAAGCTCATGTCTTCAAAATCATAGCAGGATTGATATATGGGAATCCTACTTAGGTTGTATTTCAATTTTAACACCTAAATCAACTTGGATTGATGGTAACTTCTGTCCAGGAGCCCCCGGTGAAAGGGGAGACGCTGGGCCGCCGGGACAGAAAGGCGACACCTTCAATGATGTTCTCACTGAGGGTGAGAGATGACTGTGTGCCCCCTACCTGACAACAATTACATGATACAGTAGTGTTGGACTCGAGAGCAACTAACCCGAGACTGAGACAAGACCAAGACAGTGGACAGAATGAAGTGTAAAAACATCTTACTGCTGCTCATTTATGACTCCCGCCTTTGTGGTTTGTTTAAGTAAATCATATGACTGACGATTTGGACCACATCTTTCCAGCCACCTTGTTGAGCGTTAAAAACTTTCAAACTGCGATTTATTGTTACACCAAGTCACAGTAAAAAATATATACACAGGCAAGTAGTGATGTCACTGCAGTTGTGGTCTCGGCTGGTCTTGAAATAAAATCCAGAGTCCGGCTTGCCCGACACCGAGACAAGACCAAGACCGATGGAGGGTGAGTCCGAGACGAGACCATCAAAATGTGGTCTTCAGACCGGTCTCGAGACCAAGACCAAGAGGAGTACTCAAACACTACCTGTGTGTGTGTGTGTGTGTGTGAGCAACTCAAACAACATGGGCAACTCGAGCAATTGTTTTGTCGCGGCACGGCAAAACTGCCCTATCATGCTCGAGTGATATCACTGATGACATCAATGTGTGTGGTGTATGTGTGATGTCATGGCCAGTTTATCAGGTGTGACCACCTACTTATAGAAGTTCTCAATCTGCTCCTTGTACATCTCCATGACCACTGGCCTTTTCAGCTTCATGGTAGGGCTCAGCTCTCCTCCGGTGATGGAGAAGTCCTGGTCTAGTTACAATCCACTTCTGGATGCGCTGGGCATTGGAAACCGCCTTCTCGTTGACGCGGGTGATCCCCGCATTGCTGCCCATCCTCCTGCACAGCTCCATGGCCTCCGCTGTGAGCTCGTCCTCTGGTGCGCCTGTCTCGCCTTTCTCCTGGCACTTAATGGTGAGCAGCATGGAGAGGAACTTCCTTTCGTCGCCGATCAGCATGGCCTTACTGATGAGCGGCATGGCCTCCTTCACAGCATCCTCGATGGGGACGGGAGGGATGTTCTCTCCTCCTGCTGTGATGATCAGCTCTTTGATTCAGCCAGTAATGAAGAGGAAGCCATTCTGGTCGTGTTTGCCCAGGTCACCGGAGTGCAGCCACCCCTCTTTGTCCAGAGCCTCCTGCATCTTGTCAGCCATGTTGAGGTAACCCATGAAGACGTGACGGCCCCAGAAGCAGATCACGCCGTTGTGCAGCACCTTCGTCTTGCACCCTTGGATCTCCTTTCCACAGCTGGTGAGCCTGAAGGTGTCGGGCAGGGCCATGGTGTGAAGACCAGAGCTCTCGCTCATGCCGTACAGCTCGTACATGGGAATATCCAGGCTGAGGAAGTACTCCAGGGTCTCTTTGGAGATCGGAGCAGCACCTGTGTAGCACTTGTTGCAGCGGTCCAGGCCCAGGCCTTTACGCACATTTTTTAACACCAGCTTCTTGGCCAGACGGTAGTTGAGTGGTTCGTGTCCAGCTGCTCCGTTTTGGTCCATATTGGTGAGATTAGTCTGCAGACCCACATCCTTCGCCCAGGCAGCAACTTTCCTGCGCACAGTGGAAGACTTGGCCCCGGCGGACTCCATCTTCTCCCAGACTCGTGGCACGGCCAGGAAGCCTGTGGGACGCACCTCCTTCAGGGTGTTTACCAGAGAGCCCTTGAGAGCATCTGGCTGGGCAAAGTACGTAGCCCCTCCGACTGTCATGCTGATCCAGATGTCAGTCATCTGAGCTGCGATGTGGCTGAGTGGCAGGTAGCTGACCACACAGCCTCCTGAGCCTGGGTGGCTGCTGGCGAACGCTGTCCATGTCACATTGTCGTGGCTGAGCATGACTCCCTTGGGCTGTCCTGTGGTTCCCGAGGTGTAGATGAGCATGCAGCACTGGTTTGGCTTCTGGCCAGAGATGATCTCATCAAGGAAATTGTCTGGCTCATCACATCCAAGCTCCATAAACTCTGCCCACGTGTACAGATTTGGTCTCTTCTCTTTTAGAGCATCTTTGTACTGGATAATAGCTTTCAAATGTGGCAGCTGGTTTTTAACCTGGAGGATCTTCTGCAGCTGTTTGTGGTCCTCGACCACGATGACATTGGCCTTGCAGTTCTCTGCTACATACTGGCATGCCTCGGGAGAGTTGGTGCTGTAGATGCCCACAGCAAAACCACCTGCCAAAATGGCACAGATGTCAGAGATGAACCACTCGGGAGAGTTGAAGCCAAGGATGCCGACACCGTGGTAGCTCTCCAGACCAAGCTTGAGGAAACTCTTCTTGTAGTAAGTCTGTGTAGTTCATACTCTTCTGCTGCTCACCCTCCTTCCAGCTCAAAGTGGTGTAGCAGCCGGAGCGCTCCACGGCTGAGATGAACATCTGGTTTATGGTTAAAGGGGGCTTGGCAGCCATGCCAGACGTCCCCATCCTCAACTTCACCTCCCCGTTGCCCTCGGACGTTCACAGGCTGGGCTCCCCTGCTGCTGGCACCGACAGGGAATCTGGGCGGTGGGCATTCACTGTCTTTGTGTACTCCATGGCTCTAACTTGGTGGACAGTTGCCAATAACACAATTGTGTGCTCATAAATAGGACAATGTTATGACATCACTAATTACATCATCACTGAGTGACATCACTTGAGCAATTGTGATGTCATCAGTGATGTCACTCTACCAATTGTGATGTCATCAGTGACTAAACAGTGACATCAGTGATTTATGACATCACTGATGATGTCACAATTTTTATGCATAGGTGACATTCAAACCAGTGACCCAACGATGATGTCACTGCAGCGTGTCATCACGGCAGGTGCACCCGTGATGTCATCGATGATGTCATAGTTGTTGTGGTGATGTCATCGGTCATGTCATACTTGCTCCTGTGATGTCATCGGTGATGTCATACATCCCAAAGTATAAATAAGCAACGTTTCTGTCTATCTCGCTCTCTGTCCACTAGCTCCACTCTCCCTACTCGCTCTCCCCGATTCTCTGTTCAACTGCCACGTACTTAACCTGTTGCCTTACTTCTGCCTGTGATACTTCAATAAAGCTTGAAAGACATCTCTGTGAATCTGATCAATCACCTGTGGCGAGTTCCGATCTAAATAATCCAGCATAAAATAAATGGAAGCTACAACTTCCCTACAAAGTGGGGCGGGACATCCTGCTCGTATTTCTCCAATCACCTGCATCGGTTCGAACTTCGTCCGGTCTGAAGCATTTTTTCTCCCCCCAACTTCCTTTGTCCATGTTCTGTGGCCGTGAATTACAGACTGTTTAAGCTGCATTCGCAAAATGTAGAAGAGACAGTCTGGCTTTGTCTCTGTGTCTGAAGGTCCTCCTGGGCCAAAGGGTCCACCTGGTCCTCCTGGAGCGCCCGGCCCGGCCAGTGCCTGTGGAGCCCCAGAGGAAATGAGAAACAGGACCATCAGAGTGCACGTCAATCAGACCAACATGCCTGTGGGTAGGAACCTTCCTCTAGATTTCTCAGTTATGGTGAATCAACATGTTTCATATTTACTACCAAATACCTAATTATAACTCATTCAAAAGCAATGACCCGGCTGCTCCCGTTTTTTTTTTTTTTTATTTAACCAGGAAAATCAATGACCTGGCTGCTCCCGTTAGGGGTCGCCACAGCGGATCATCTGTTTCCATCTCTTCCTGTCCTCTGCATCTTCCTCCGTTGCGCCAACCACCTGCATGTCCTCCGTCACTGCATCCATAAACCTCCTATTTGGCCTTCCTCTTTTCCTCTTGCCTGGCAGATCCATCTTCAGCATTCTTTTCCCGATATAAGCAGCATCTCTCCTCTGCACATGTCCAAACCATCTTAATCTGACCTCTCTCACCTTGTCCCCAAACCGTCCAACATCAGCTGTCCCTCTAATGTACTCATTCCTAATCCTGTCCATCCTCGTCACTCCAAACACAAATCTTAGCATCTTCAACTCTGCCACCTCCACCTCTGCCTCTTGTCTTTTCGTCAGTGCCACTGCCTACAAACCAACCATACTGTACAACATAGCTGGTCTCACTAGTGTCTTATAATCCTTCCCTTTCACTCTTGCTGATACCCTTCTGTTGCAAATCCCTCCATAAAGTAAAAATTGTGTTGATTGGTTAAAAGATTGAATTTCCAGGGTTGCTGCACACTCCTCTGGTCGGTCTGTTCGGGGCGGAAGGGAACTGGTGGGAATAGCGTGATCCTCCCACGTGCTATGTCCTGCTGGTGAAGCTCCCCGCGGTCAGGTGAAAAGAAGCGGCTGGCAACTGTGCATGTGTCGGAGGAAGGTGCTAGTCTACGGCTCTCCCCAGATTGGCAGAGGGTGGAGCAGCGACCGGGGCAGCAGGGGTGACAAATTGGCCAAGTACAATTGGGGGGAAATCAGAAAGAAATAATAATAATGAATTCCATTATGCATTTTGATCTAATTCATTATTGATATAATAATTCAATCAAAACAAGTTCACATAAGTTATATTTCTGTTTCTTCTCAGCTTCATCTCACCCTCTCCTGGCAGACACCTTGAATGAAACCAACACAGAAAATATTAGCAGCTCGCTGATTATCATGACTGGTAGGAGATAATTTAAAATTTAAATCATACATATGATTTGGAATATAGACTGCTTGGGATCCCAGTACGACCTACCTGAACCTCATCTTTCTTTCCACAGAGTCACCATCAGCATCACCACCTCCATCACCATATCCAGCTGATCACATCGCTGATGTCTGGAATGGGACTCACTCTGAGAAACTTCAAACTTCTGATCTTCTACACACAAATATGAAATCTGGTAGGTGGCCATTTTGAGTGGTGGGATGATTTCTCTTTATTGCTTTTATTGAAGGGGGAACGATTTATTCAAATACCTCTTCAATGGTATTTGCATAATTTTTTATCCTCAATATGTCTGGTGATGTGTGTACAGTCCCACCTATAGAACCTCAGCTTTCTTTCCACAGAGTCACCATCTCCATTACCATCACCACCACCATCATCATCACCAACACCATATCCAGCTGATCACACCGATGATGTCTGGAATGTGACTCACTCTGAGAAACTTCAAACTTCTGAACGTCTACAGACAAATATGGAATCTGGTAGGTGGCCATTTTGAGGCATGGGATGATTTTATGCTTTCTTTAAAAAAAACACACACACATTATACCACAGTCATTTCAGTAGGCCTATGCTCTTGCACCACATAGCCTTGTTTATGATCTAGGAATGTAACAGATCTCATTCAATAGCCTACATAATACAGTATTATGTTTACTAGCAATCTCGCGTGCTACGTGCGCTCGATTCCTCGCGGGCTCGCCCACCCTGCAGCTCGCCCACTGCACATCACATACGCAGCTCGGCAGCTCATATTAAATACATTTAATTCAGCATTTATTTAGAATATAGACTGCTTGTGTTTTAGGGATTCAAATACCTCTTCAATGGTATTTGCATATTTTTTTTATCCTCAATATGTCTGATGTCTGTACAGTCCCACCTAACCTCAACTTTCTGTCCACAGAGTCACCATCTCCATTACCACCACCACCACCATCATCATCATCACCAACACCAGATCCAGCTGATCACACCGATGATGTCTGGAATGTGACTCACTCTGAGAAACTTCAAACTTCTGAACGTCTACAGACAAATATGGAATCTGGTAGGTGGCCATTTTGAGGCGTGGGATGATTTCATGATTTCATTACAACATTTTTTATTCCACACTCCACAGTCATTTCAGTACGCTCTTTAACCCCATGGCCTTGTTTAATATGATCTAGGAATGTAACAATATGACCTGGTTCAATAGCCTGCATAATATTATTTTTATGACTTAGTACTTAACTTAAGTCACTTAAGTTAAAAATCACACAGACCTGCCTGTGTAGGATTAAGTTTAGCCTTGGTTACAGAAAGATGCTGCACCACAAAATCTATAGAATCTGTGAAAATTATACATCATCATACTCCATTCAGTTTAGATGTGTCTTTCTTCTATACTGTATAGCTTCTCCGTCTGCATATCCGGTCCAAAACAGTGATGCCTTCAATGGAACCGACAGTGAAAACATTATTGATACACACATGAAAAGTGGTAAGAAAATACCTTCCATATATTTTGTAGTATTGATGAATTCACATTTGTGTTTCATTTCATTTCAATAGTTTTTCTCTCCCCTGAAAAAGTATCCACTGTCTTCAATAAATATAAAATATTCTTTTACACCTAAATTTATTGAAATACATAATAAATTAGTAGAAGGCTGGACTAATATATTATTATTAGCCTTGGACTACTACTACTACTACAAATAATAATAACAACAACAACAACAACAACCATAATAATAATAATAATAATACACTTGTCAAAGGCTGGATCAATAAACTGACTGTCCTTGATGGTAACAGCTGATGTGAACAACAAAGGGTTACAGTAACTATAACAGTGAAAATATTAATTTGCCATTTTCTCATTATTGCTTTAGCCTTGTCTTATTTACTCCAGAACAATGACATGTTGAATGAGACAGAGAGCTGGACAAACCCTGATCAGATATACCTGTAATCTATCTATGCAGAGAAATGTTCATTCAAATACTGAAGAAGTTGTTTCTATCCATCTAGAATGCATCATCAAAACTATAATGTGTTTTGAGAGAGTCACCAAAATGGAGACTACGTTTGGAGCGTGGATGACAGACGCAGCCCGGCTGAACGAAGAGCGGTCCTGGCTGGCGGAGCACTTCTCAGGTGTCCTGCAGAGCAAATGCACATCAGCCCTTCAACAGAATTGAGTAGGGGTGTCACGATACACTCAGTTCACGATACGATACGTATCACGATACTGGGTTCACGATAACGATACGATACGATACGATTTTAACAATATTTTTTTAAACTTGAATAATGACAATATATGACTGGAAAAGTAGTATTTTATTTGAAATGCACAAATACAAAACATGCTGTTGTGGGAAATTGTTATTACAATAACAACTAGAAAAAACATGAGATTGGAGATAAGGCTTATCTTGAAATAGAATGAGTTACACCGTCACTTAGATTTACTTTGAACTAAAAGGTTTCTCAGCAGTATAAATTCTCATTATGCATCTTCAGTTTTTCTTCAAATTCAAACAACAAGACTTTTCTTAATCTATTTTTTATGCATCTTCAGTTTTTCCTGTCAAGTAAACAGTTTTGCCAGAAACTCAATTGAATGGTTTCTCTCCTGTATAACTTCTCATGTGTCTCTTCAGAGACTTGTTCAACTGAACTACTTTCCACACATTGAACTTCAACAAACAAAGACGTTTCTTAGTCTATTTAAAAAAAATTTTTTTTTTTTTTTTTTTTTTTTTTGGCGATATGAGATTTCATCTCAACGATACATATCGTGACGTTTTACTATCGCGAAATTTCGTGGGACGATATATTGTGACACCCCTAGAATTGAGTGACTCTTTGTGGATCTGACCATACAGTATAAACTTTTCCATCCCAGGTCGAGTTATGGTGGAATACCACAACATTTCTGCCTCTCTGAATACCAGCAAGAACATCATAGACGTCAAGAGGTTCTACCAGGGGTGTGGTCACATCATTTACAACAGCGCCTTTTACTTCCACAGAGCAGGAACAAACAACCTTTTAAAGTAAGTGCTTGTGCTGCACATTTAACATAAGACATAAATACACGCAGCTTATGAACTTACTCATTATCAATGTTTTGATTTGACAGGTTTGACCTCGGGACCAGGAGGACAAACACTCTGATAATGGAGAACACCAGATACCATAACCGGTCTTATCTTTTCCACAACTCAAAGACATATTTCAAGTTTGCCGTGGATGAAAATGGACTGTGGGTCATCTTTGCAAACTCTGATGACACTGTAATGGTTGCTAAGCTAAATCATGAGACATTTTCTGTCGTGTCTGTCATTAATACTACCTACCCTACCATGAAAGCTGGAAATGGCTTCATTTCATGTGGGGTACTGTATATCACTGATGACAAAGACAGAAGAGTTACATACGCTTTTGATTTGAAGAAAGAGAGTTCTTTTGATGCAGGTTTTGATTTAAGGCCAGCTAATGGCATCCTAGCTATGCTGTCATACTACCCCAAAAAACAGCTTTTGTACATGTGGGAGAACAGCGGTGTGAAAATCTGCAAAGTTAATTTTACACTGGATGTTGAGACTTAACTGAGGAACTGGCAGGTCAGCAGATGTTGCAGCTGTAGGAAATATTTTGCCCAGGGTCTGAATCACCCATCACAGCTGCTTAGACAGTGCCTTCCTTGATCCTTTAGGAATTAATATAGTGGAGGTGTGACCTTTGACCCCCCATTGTAATTTGACTCATGTCAAATCTGTGATTCAGACCTTATTAAAATTAGATCTGCTGTGCCTTCCCAGGAGCTGGAAATAATCATGCCCTTGTGTCATCTTGCATCAATTACTAAATGTACCTGCCTTAACCAAACCACTATCGCTCCACGGGTCCAAAATGCTGCTCTGTTTTGGCTCCCAGATTATGCAACTGCTTTACCTACCTCCATCCACACAGCTAATTGACTGTTTACCAAAAAAAACACTTACATTAATCTTTTTACCTGGCATATGGCTTTTGAGGCAGGTAAATGTTTGCTTGCACTGTTTTAAGCATTATTGTAATGTACGGGTCGTAACATTTTTATTGCTCCTTGTGTTCCTTTTACCATTGTATTTTGGTCTGCCTCCATACATTTTATTACAGATTTTTTGCTGTGTATTTGTAGTGCTTAGTGCTGCTCTAATCTGAATTGAAGTGCCTTTTAGCTGGTACTCTGCATCGCTCCTTTATTTATTTTATTTATATTGTTTTTTGTTTGTTTGTATCATGTGAAGCACTTTGTGACCTTGTTTCAAAAGTGCCCTAAATAAAGTTTTATGACCAGGCCTCAAGTCATAATGTATACTTCAGCACTGAGGTCCCTACTGCACAATTTTCTTTGGGAATTAATGAGAAATTGTACTTCTAAAACTTTTTTGTCCCTAAAGTAATCTATGACCTCTATTGGCTGCTAGTAGGAACTGCAACATCAGCTGTCTGTCCTACCTCTGATCTAATTATATGGCTTACTCACATGTGAAAACGTGGCTTTATTTATTTATGTTAATGTTAATTTTGTTAACTAGGGATCTCGCGCGCTCGATTCCTAGGCTCGCCCGCGACGCAGCCTCGCCCGCCCTGCAGCTCGCCCAGCTGGGCCTGCAGCTCGTATACACAGCTCAGCTGCTGTGCGGCCTCGCCCTGGCTGCTCCTTGATGGCATACTTCAGGTATGCTGGATCACATGTCCTGGAGCTGGCAACATTCACCTGTCCATGGCTGAAGACGGTAGACGGGGGTCTGAAGGCATAGGCCTACTCCCACTTCTTTTTTGTGACATCACTGATCACTGATGATGTCACAGTGGGATTTATGACATCACTGATGATGTCACAGTGTGACAGAGTTTCTCTCCCATTTATATACTGATTAAAGAGAGTTGATGTTGCAATTCCCATTGTTGCAGGTCGGTAAAATCAGAGATTAGTTCACGTCCCTTTGAGTGGCATGATTGAAAAATGTCATGAAAATCAACAGTGATTATTTGATTCCCTAAACGGGGGCTGTCCACGTCCCCCTGAAATCTGACTGGTCAGAAGCATCCCGACCAAAGGACCTGCTGGACATTCTGTTCTGTTTCGCTCCACACGTATTTTGTCCACATTCGTATTTTTGCCCTTTCAACACCCACACAGCAGTAGGACCTTGGGATTGACGACCTTCCTAAATGTCACCCACAGTGTTCTCAAATGTGTAAAAAAAAAAAAAAAAAAAAAGTTGAATGATAGTTAACTTTGCTACCTCAGGCAGATTTCAGTGGCCATGACTTTTTGTCTGAGAAGAAAGCGCACACAACGCTACGTAACTTCATTGGCCTGATTACGAGGATCATTGAACGCACCAGAATTGCTCCTCCTAAAAAGTTAAATTAGTAAAACAAAACAAAAAAGACTAGTAGATCTCAAATATCCGGATAGGTGTGAAGTGCATAAGGATAAGGGAAGTTTACATGATGCGTCCACTACGTTACAGTTGTTAAATCGTAGATAATCTCCATGGTTGTACACATAATAATGTGTCGCACACGGGTGTAGGGGGCTACGTTATGTACGTTATGGGCTTGTTTTTGAAAGAGGGGAGGGCACTTCTGCCGAGAGAGAAAGCTAGCTTAGCTAACGTTAGCCGACCTACTTCTTCTTCATAACAGAACGTTATATCACTTTGGCTCTGCTAGCTAACGCTAGTCCCACCTGTGTTCAGATAGCGTCCTGGAGGAGCTAACGTTAGCTATCTGATTCATGCGATAGCTGCATAAAGTGAACGTTAGTGAGACTGGTGTGACATACTGACCTGTTCAACTAGAGTACAGGAGGGAGGGAGCGATAACGTTATAGTGACTTAGCAAAATTGCTGTTTCAAAGGAGCTGTCAAAGACGTGGTTGTGCATCGTGCCCTGTAAGTATCGATAGCCAAACGTTGCCTCGCTATTTGTGTCAAATTAGGCCTTTAGCTTAGCTAAATTAGCTTACATACCAAACAGTAAGCCAAATCTCAACGGCTATGCAACATTCGTGCTCCATGTCTAGTCAGGACTGTTTGTCCTCCCGATGTCCTGCCTGGGCCTATAGCCTAGTTTGCCACTGCTCGTACACCGTCTATTTTGTTTTTCTAATATTAGCTTTAGCTCGCAGGAGGAACTTAGCCGTTGATAGCGCAAACGTCTTTTTAACGCCACATTTTTGTGTATGTACGCTTTCAATATAACTTTTATTATGACAAAAACAATGATTTACTTAACGGGTTAGCTAATACGCTAACTACGACGTTGAAGTTGGTTATGAAATGTTTATTCGGCTTCACTCACACATTGGCCTTTTAATTTTGTTCTGTTTGGCACAGCTAGCTGCCAACTTATCTCACAATTCTCTTCTCTGTCCACCTTAACCTTTTTTTTCTCTTGTTTTTCAGGATTTTGAGCCAGACGAAGTATGTCCTGTGCATTGTGCACTTCGGCTGCGAGATTGTTATTAAATTCTGCGCACAGAGGTAAGAAAGGAAAAGCTATGTGTGCGTTTCAGCGTTACAAAATCACCTGCCAGCTGGTTAAAGCTGCATGACATTGTGTGGTAGTTGTCTGTTGCTGCAGCCTGCCCGTTAACGCGATTTGTTATATTTTTCCACGGTCATAATAATGTCAACACGGCAGGTGGACGCGTCATTGCGTCAAACCTGCCTATCAGAGAACGGTGCAGCTGTCACTCGTTGTTACCCGGTGTCATGCCGAGTTTTGCACCCCCGCCGAGAATTGCATCCCCACCTTCCGGGAGCATATTGTAATGATTTATACGGAAACTTAACTGTTTAAGAATTATATAATTGTCGGTAGACGTGATCTCCAAGCCAGGGGGCCTGTCCTGGCTCATGCAGACCGACTTTGATGCATTAGATCCACGTGGAGGTGACTTCCATGCTTGGGGCTCTCTTCTGGCTCATGGAAGCCGACTTTGGTGCTTGGTACAGATGACCTCGAGACCTGGGGATCTCTCCTGGCTTTATGGAGGGGGGTGCAAATCTCGGCGGTTTGTACCTGCCGAGATTTGCATCCCTGTTTTTAAGTTAAAACAGCCCCAAAATATGGTGGGGGTGCAATTATCAGCGGGAGTGCAAAACTCGGCATGACACCGGTTGTGGTTTTCTTAGTTCACAAAATATTGGGTACGTCGTACCACCAAGAAGACCACCATCTCTTGTAAACATATATAAATGATTTAAAGTGCTATGTGTAAAATTAGATGTGTATCCATGCCGGTCAGTTCTAATCCAAGTTTCATCTCTGTAAAATTATATTTCAAATAATTGTATTATTTCCATTGATTTTAAACTTTTGTTGACAGATGTCAACATTGTAATGTAGTCAAAAGGGGATGCCATTCTTGTTACAGGATTGTCATGTTCCCGGATCCAGCTGTTCTCTCTGAGCAGACATGGGTCAAAGGAAACGCATTTACCTCCCCGGATCCGGGTGAGGTCATTTTCAGAGACCGCTGTCTGCTATGCCTCTAAAGATGGGACAACGAAGGACAGTGGAAGTGATGGTGGAAAGGTACTTTCCTGGCAGGAGCAGAGTTTTATATTTTCTATCCCACACGATGTTGTACATGCAATAAATGGTAAAGAAGTGTAATTAGTATCCTGATGCAGTCGTGTTTTTCCATTCTGTCCATTAACACAGAAAAGTGTCGGTGAGGGAAAGAGACTGTCCGGCTCTGGAGGATCAGGCAAGGGTGGAAGCCAGCTCCGCTGCCCTAAATGTGGAGATCCCTGCACACATGTAGAGACCTTTGTATGTGAGTAATTATAAGCAATTATAAGCATCTACCCTACTAATACACAGGATATGATGTAACCCTAGGTTTGTGTGAAAGATGTCATTAAGTTATCAAACCTTCCATCGCAGAACTTTTGTTAAATTAGGCCCACAACACCTTGAAAAGGCTTATCAGGATAGGCTGTTGCAATAACCACAATATTGCAATACCGTGTTATAGATAAGCCAACTACGGTGGATGGCAAGCAACCACCACAAACACGCTATGTTCTTTTTTTCTCTCTCTCTCCTGATTGTTCCCCATTTTCTCCCCAATTATACTTGGCCAATTTATCCCCCTATTGGCTGCCCCGGTCGCCGCTCCACCCTCTGCCGATCTGGGGAGGGCCGAGACCATGGATGTATTAAAAGAACTGGATAGGGGACGAGCCACGCCCACCCATGCATTCGGACAGAGGCTGCTCACTGGCGCATGAAGTCATCATGGGGGGTTTTCTTCCTGGTTTTACTTCCTGACCATGCGGCCCAAGGCGAAGTGCGCATGTGTGCCATGACGTATTCCATGACGTCTCCCACCCACTCCCACCGAAGATGCGCGTTCATGACACGAGACAGCCCGAGACCATGCCCGTATACGGCTCTTAGTGGCTTCTGAAGAAAAAATGCCCCATAAAAAATTATTTGATAATTAAAAGAGTCGTTTTATACTTTGAGTGACACCCGGAAAAAATTCCCCTGGATTTAACAGCTGCCGGGGTCCCCATGCAAGTGGATGGGAATTTTCCTTTCTGGGCTGCATGGTGTCACATGACTTGCAATACAGAGCTTCACCACCATGTTCAAATGGCTTCACAGCCCAGCGCTATTCCTGGGGGCTTGGCCGAGACTAGCACCATGCTTCCTCCGACACATGCGCAGTTGCCAGCTGCTTCTTTTCACCTGACAAGGGGAGCTTCACTGGTAGGATGTAGCACGCGGGAGGATCACACTATTCCCACCAGTTCCCTTCCACCCCGATCAGGCGCCCGGACCGACCAGAGGAGGCGCTAGTGCAGCGACCAGGACACTTTTCCCCAATCTGTCTTGCCACCCTCAGGCACAGCCAATCATGCCAGTATGGACGCCTGACCAAGCTGGAGGTAACACGTGGATACAAACCTGCGACCCTCGTGTTGGTAGGCAGGGAATCTACCGCTACACTACCCGGACGCAAAGTTTTTTCTTTTTTTCATGAGGCTAGGTACTTCGCGTTTTACACTTCAATGCATGTGTATTGAATGTTGAATAAAGTCATAATGAAAACAATAAGAGTGGATTGTTTCCCGCCAACTGTCTGTTGACATCCGATGGTGCTGAGTTTCAGTCTTAGCTTTTTAAGAGGGAAACAATTAGCCTGGGTAAAGCCAGCCTCCACGTGACCTTCATGTACTATCAGTCAGACAGTATGTGACGTCACATTGAAGGCTGTGTTTAGTGTTGACCCAGGCTAGGAAACAATGGCAGCTGCTCTGGTCGCAAAACCAAAGATAACTTCGGCAGTTAGGGAACATTGGGAACATTTCTCACAGTTATTGCATAAACCACATACTGCAGCCATAGCCCCCCCAAAAATGATAAATGACGTTTGCTGCTGATGCTGATATATCATTTCTGCCTTTCTCCAACACCTGAACCCAAATTGGATTGCACGTGCATACTTTTATAAGGCAAATTTAAAAACTGGTGTTATTGTTTATTTAGTCTGTTCATTTTGTTGGGTGAGATTCTCACAAAGGACAGCCCAAACATTGAGCTAATCACAACAAAGTACTTGGATGTCAAACTAGTATTCTTTTCTACGATTGATAGCTTTCACAACACAACTTAAATTGACTGGAATTGTAAACCATACTAATTCTGTACTCCAAAGACGATTTAAATAAATGCTGATGATTATTTGTAATACTTGCTGTTTGATTTGGGTCTCATTTACAGTATAAGCTCAAATAAGACTGCACTTTAGTAATCCCCGTGGGGGAAATTCAGGTGCCACCATCACCAGTTAGCGAAATGTTTCAATATTGGATATATTATTTTGTTCTCTTGTAGCATCAACACGATTTGTCAAGTGTGAGAAATGCCACCACTTTTTCGTGGTTCTCTCTGAGACGGACTCTAAGAAGGGCTTAAACAAAGAGGCGGAGTCTGCTGCTGAGGCTGTGAAGCTGGCGTTTGCACAGAAGCCGCCACCTCCTCCGAAGAAGGTGAGAAATCAAAAGAACCAATGTTTGCATGCTTTTAAATGACATGCATTGTAGGTGTTGCACTTCCTGTTTACCAATAGTGAAATTATTAAGGATGGTTTAAATGCATTTGTTTCAGATTTATGCTTACCTCGACAAGTTCGTTGTTGGCCAGTCCTATGCAAAAAAGGTGTTGGCGGTTGCAGTGTACAATCACTACAAGCGCATCTACAACAACATCCCTGCTGGGAGTCGGCAGCAGGTGGAGGTGGAAAAACAGGCCTCTCTAACACCTCGTGGTCAGTATTCCTATCGTTAAATTCTTCTTAATTTATTCTGCTATTTGTGTAACCCTTCTTCTTAAGTATTGTATTTTAAGATAATTATGTGATTGGTTGTATAAGAGTAACATTCATTATTCATAGCTTTCAAGGGGCGTTACGTGCTGCCGGGAACGCCCACCTGGCGGTCAAAAAAAAACTTGCCAGCCGTGTCGACTAGTTTCTCACGCTGTGTGTGTTCAGCCAAAGTGCCGGATAGCCTACCTGTTGTGCTATCGGTTGCACTAAACCGACGAGGAGACACGCCTGGCTTGTGCTTTCACAGAATCCCGTCGGAGAAAGAAAGGAGGAGGTTGTGGATTTGTGCGAGTGGTTCAGTCGCTGGGCAGGGGAAATGCAAATAGCTTTTTTTTCTACCATCAAAGTACACACGTCTTTGCTCTTTGCGGCCAACATTTCATCAAAGGTAAGCTCAAGTAACGTTAACGGGGTATTAATCATTATTGTAACGTTACTTGAGCTTACCTTTGATGAAATGTTGGCCGCAAAGAGCAAAGACGTGTGTACTTTGATGGTAGAAAAAAAGCTATTTGCATTTACCCTGCCCAGCGACTGAACCACTCGCACAAATCCACAACCTCTTCCTTTCTTTCTCCGACGGGATTCTGTAAAAACACAAGCCAGGCGTGTCTCCTCGTCGGTTTAGTGCAACCGATAGCACAACAGGTAGGCTATCCGGCACTTTGGCTGAACAAACACAGCAGTCGGCACGGCTGGCAAGTTTTTTTTTTGACCGCCAGGTGGGCGTTCCCGGCAGCACGTAACGCCCCTTGAAAGCTATGAATACATAATACATTGAATTTTTCCTATTTTATGAACTTTTTCAATGTAGTAATTTATCAAAGTGATTTCTATTTTCTTTTTGATGCGTCCATACTGAAACAAATACTCTTGTGATTGTTCACACTTCAATCAAAACAATAAAATCTTGGGAGTAACATTTTAAACAGATTAGAGAATCTTGATTGGTTTATTGCAGAGAGCCATTTACTAGAGATTGCAGCTGGGGCCTCAAAACATAACGTGACTTGTAGCATAACATCTGTATGATTTGGCATTTGTTCAATGAATCAGTATCACCCACAATTTGATCAACTTATTTGCAGGATTGTATTGGTAATGAAGTAAGGATAATGTTGATTTGAGTACTTTCGTCCTCTCCCTGTAGAGCTAGAGATGAGAAGACGAGAGGATGAGTACAGATTCACAAGTAAGTGATTGGTCGTCCTTACTGTTCTCTCTGTCACTGGCTATTTCAGTCATGTCACTTAGCAGCATTTTGTTCGGATGTCATTATCATGAGTTGCACAAATGCCAAAATTTACAGTAGAGCTGCAATGATTAATAGATTACTCGATCAACAGAAAATTAATCGCCAACTATTGTTATAATCGATAAATCGTTTAGACAATTTTTTAAGAAAAATAAATCTTGTTCCAGCTTCTTAAATGTGAATATTTTCAGATTTCTTTCATCTTCTATGATGGTAAACGGATTATCTTTGGGTTGTGGTCAACATTTCCCCCCATTTTATAGACCAAACGAGTCGAGAAAATAATGAACAGATTAATCGATAATGAAAATGATCGATAGTTGCAGCCCTAATGTACAGACCATTGTGGCTCTTAGATCTTTGTATCCTTTTCACTGTGACATACTTCTAGTCATTTATTTACACCGAGTGGCTAAGGTATTAATTTATAAAATGGTACTGCAGAAAACAATCTTTACTCTCTAGGCAACTGCTTGACATCAAATGATACAGTATGTACTGTACAATATGATTATCTAGTTCAGTTGCATTGACTGAAATTGGCTGATTACATTTTGCCAGGTGTGGAAATGAGCAGGTGTACCAAATAATCATACATGTCATTCATTTACTGGCCAGACAATACGATAAGCTGGCCCACTGACCTACATTTACGTCATCTGTACGTCTGTAATTTCAGTGCAGCCCTCTTCACCTAGTAACTCCACACTGGCGCTGACTATGGCACATGTATTTATAGCCTGTACATCACTCAATTACTGTCCACTTTAAATTATGCAATAACAGAGCACATGTAATGGTTCTAAGGGGTTTTAAAGAGAAACTTGGTGATTCTTATGTTTCATTCATTGGACGCTTTCCTAATCACAAAACTAAAATAAAACTACGGGGGTGTCTTGTGATTGCAGAACTGCTGCAGATTGCAGGGATCAGTCCCCATGGAAACGCCCTGGGAGCGTCCATGCAGCAGCAGGCTAGCCAGCAGGCTCCTCAGGAGAGGAGGGGCGGTGAGGTCCTGGACTCCACCCACACCGACATCAAACTGGAAAAGAGCAACATTGTACTTCTAGGCCCAACCGGATCAGGTAAGTGTTGTCAGCATTGCAATGCTGCACAGTGAGTGTAACCTTGTGCAACAATTAAAATGTACACTTATATACAATATATTGCAAATATAGATTTGTCTTTTGTTATGCTGCCTCTGATTGTTCACAGGAAAGACATTGTTGGCACAGACATTGGCCAAGTGTCTTGATGTTCCCTTTGCCATTTGTGACTGCACCACACTAACCCAGGCTGGATATGTGGGAGAAGACATTGAGTCAGTTATTGCCAAACTGCTGCAAGATGCCAACTATTCAGTGGAGAAAGCACAGCAAGGTGGGTGGCAGGAACAAGATTTTTCACATTTGAGTCATGCCATAACATTTGATGTTAACCTTTAATACCATAAAAGGCAAAATAACGCACACCAAAGGTTGTGGTGAGGTGCTGACAGCTGAAGATAAACTTTAAATGAAAGAAAGTGTCGCACGCTCTGGCTCCATATGCATACTTTAATGATGACGTTTCGGCCGTCCGGCCTTCTTCAAAATCAACAGCAGTTTGGAACAACAGGTACTGGAAATGTTTGAAAGGCTAGGCCACACCCTATTCACACATCTGGTGGTGATTACATGAGCATTTTGGTGAGGCAAACAATCAGTGACTGACTAGTCAATCATATACAGCAAACACCATACAATTACAAAGTTAGCTAAACCAATATATATGTATATATATACACTAACCAAAATACATGTTTCTGATAGATATAAAGGGAATTTATTATACATCAGCTCTGTATGAACATCATAAATAACTTCATCTAAATATCCAATGATAAGCTACTTAAGGAAACATTTTAAATCAAAATCCACATTCAGTCCATGAGGGGACAGGGTTCTTAAATGGTGGATCCAAAAGTGTTCCCTCCTAGAAAGTGAGACCTCCAAGTTACCTCCTCTAAGAGGGAGCGAGACCCTTTCAATACCAATGTATCTTAAGGAGGAGATGGGATGATTAAATTCAACAAAATGAGCTGCCACTGGATAATTCATATTTTTGCACCTGATAGTGCTTCTGTGTTCAGCAATACGAGTTTTCAATGCTCTACTCGTCTTGCCTACATAGGATTTGCCACAAGGGCAAGTGATGAGATAAATGACCGATTTAGTTTGGCATGAAATTACTCCTTTTATAGGAATCACTTTACCTGTGTGGGGATGTTTAAAGTTGTTACAACGGTAAGTATAATTGCATTGACTACAACAACCACATCGGCGATTGCCATCAGGGACAGGGATAACCTTTAATAACATACACACACATTACACCTGTTGGACATTTCCAGAATGGGACACTTCTCATTTTAAATATTGTGTGTGTGTGTGTGTGTGTGTGTGTGTGTGTGTGTGTGTGTGTCACGCGGGCTGCAGGGAGTTAGACTGCAGACTCACAAGTGCGAGACCTGATTTAGATTCAAACCCTTAAACAAATTAAATGTTGATGAGCTGTTAGTCTTGTTCTAATCTAGTGTATTCTGTGTAAATCATCATAATCTGGCCACATGTCTAGATATTACTAGACATATTGCGCTTGGCTTGGCTATTATATGGATGGACATCTAATTTATCAATCACTAGAAACGGTCTATTTGAATTTAAACATTTCTTATCATTTATCTAGGCTATATGCTAAATAATTTGTGTGTCAGCCATCAGCAATTGGATATGGACATCGGACACAAGGCAGCCAGTGTAACGGGGTCAATTGACTTTAAAGGGAGTGTTCACTCGATGGTTGATGCCCGATCATCCCGATGGCAATTCCTGTCACGCGATGGCTCCAGTGTAGCTTGACCCTTGACCCTAAGGCTGATTGATAAAACCAACAACAGTTACCAATTAAAGGTGCCAATGCAACATTTCAAGCAAGCAGCAAATACACATAACATGGTGAATCTTCAGTCATGGCTTTCCTCCTCCTTCTACCAACATGAAGGAGGCCTAAGGCAGTAGGGATATCTGTTTTTCTTGAACGCAGCAAGACTTGAGCTTCTGGCCAGAGGGTACTACCTTAGAGACGGAATGTAAAGGAAGGGCACAGACTCTGAGATAATGACATTTGTTTGTCTGTTCTGTCGCTGAGGCTACTAAACTATAGAGCTGAACAGTCACGTGACATCTCTTGCCCTGGAAGTTTGGAGTTTCCCATTCATTTTCTCCCTAGACAGTTTGATTCATTTTCTCCCTAGACAGTTTGATTCATTTTCTCCCTAGACATTTTTGAAAAATCCTTACATAACGAGTTTCAAGGCTGGAACCAAAACATCAGAATTTCCGTGACTGTTCAGCTCTATACCTCTCATTACAGTGGCTAATTCGGACCATTAGTTGGTCACCAAAGCACTGAGTTTTGAATTGGTGTGACGAGCATGTTCTTGAATGTCATGTACAGGTATCGTGTTTCTGGATGAGGTGGATAAGATTGGAAGCGTGCCTGGGATCCATCAGCTGAGAGATGTAGGAGGAGAAGGAGTCCAGCAGGTCTGTGTTCAACCTGTCTGACTAGAATGGTAAATGGTAAATGGCCTGCATTTATATAGCGCT
The DNA here is from genome assembly GCF_964638095.1 of Poromitra crassiceps. Lineage (NCBI taxonomy): Eukaryota > Metazoa > Chordata > Actinopteri > Beryciformes > Melamphaidae > Poromitra > Poromitra crassiceps. Next base: position 2,554,915 of record NC_139636.1, read on the forward strand.
TTTATCCAAAGCGCTTTACAATCAGTAGATAGTCTACATTCACCCATTCGTACACTGATGGCAGCAGGCTGCCACGCAGGGTGCCTACACACCATCGGGAGCAAGGAGGGTTGAGTGTCTTGCCCAAGGACACAGCGACAGCAGCTGGAAGTGAGCGGGGATCGAACCGCCAACCCTTGCGTCATTGGCCGACCCGCTCTACCTCCTGAGCTAAAGCCGCCGACTAGAAGAAAACTCCATTGCTGGAATTGGTTTATATAAGGAAGTAATACAAGTAGGGGTCTTGGCACTCAAAAATGTAAGTCAGGTGCGTCGGGGAAGCAAACGGTGAATTGGTTACAAAAGAGCTTCCTCTGATGCAAAAAAGGGAGGGGGGTATTCATTTACATAGTGCCCAACAAAAAAGTGGCAAAAGTACAAAGTACAGTGAACAAACAAAATTGGCACCATAGAAAGACTCGTTATTATATGCAAAGACCTACCGTATTTATAGACTTTGTGTGAACCAATCCGAGAGACTTGTGGCAAACTGTGAGTGCCAATAATTACCGTAGTTTATTTATTTTATTTATTTCAGGGACAGTGCAACATTAATGAACATTTGCATGTAAATGTGCCGGATTGTAGCCTTAGCTAATTTCCATCCGTAGTCCCTCGACAGGTAGAGGTAAAGTGCAAAAAGTTTAAAAAGAAAAAGAAATAGAAAAATTAGTGCATACATAGGGCAACTGAGAGGGATACGATCTAAGTGACATATACATACATATGGGGTAAAGAGGAGAGGAGACATACATATACATGAAGGAGGCATTTAACTTTCCAATTCAGGTGTGCACATACAGATTTTCAATTCGGGTATGCAATACAGATAAAACAAAAACAGGAGACATTAGGGACATTGACTAAGGTTGACATTGGACTATCAGGGATATACATATACAAAAAACAGCACATGAAACAAAAGGGTTTAGATATGGTCGCAGTTTTGATTTGATCTGAGCCATGACTTTAACAGCCCCTTAAAGGTGTGAATACTGCTACTCTCTCTGACTGACATTGGTAGGCTATTCCACAGTTTGCTACCTCTGTAGGACAAAACATTTTGTCCGACAGAGGACCGTCTCAGAGGTAGTTCACAGTCGCCTCTCGACGAGCTTCGCGTGATGTTCTGGGTAGCTCTCCGTTTGATAAAGCATTCTAAAGGAGGTGGTGCTAGCCCATGAAGGATTTTATAAATCATACAGGCAGTTTAATTTTTTTTATAATTGTCAAAGCTGAGGAGCTTGTACTTTAGAAGTATATTGCAATGATGGTAAGATGTAGGTTTCTTATCTAAAATTTTCAGAGCCTTTTTATATAGAGACTGGATGGGCTTCAAGGTGGTTACTCCTGTGAAGGAGCAGCTCGTAAGGCAGTAGTCTATATGTGCAAATATCATTGAGTGGAGGAAAGTTAAGGCCACTTTGTCAGTCACAGATGCTCTAATCTGCCTGAAGTTGCAGAGATTGAACAAGTTAAGGCAGCAGAGGCCATAGCAGGTCTATACAATAGCATGAATACAGACAACTATCAGATATCGCTTGATATGAAATGTCATGTAATTCATCAAGCTCTGAGTGAAACTGAACAAAAATGTATCTCACCAACATTATATTTTGTAAAGTTTTTACTTAAAAGTACAGCATTAGATTTACCTTATTTATTTTTCCCTGATTTTCCTTTTGTTTTGATTTTGTTTCCCTTCCCTTGATGGATATCCTGAACTTGTATTCCCATCCCCACTCTCTCTCGCCAGGGCTTGCTTAAACTCCTGGAGGGCACTATTGTCAACGTTCCTGAGAAAAACTCCAGGAAACTGAGAGGAGAGACGGTGCAGGTGGACACAACAAACATCCTCTTTGTTGCATCCGGTGCCTTCAATGGACTCGACAGGATCATTAGCAGAAGAAAGAATGAAAAGGTCAGTGAAAAGTCCCCATATGTACCGACTGCCAGCAGAGGGAGCTAGATTAAACGTGTCCTCATTCCTGCCTCTACCGACTTCTCCCTGCGTTTGTGTTGCTTTGCAGTATTTGGGATTTGGAACTCCCTCCAACATGGGGAAAGGGCGGCGTGCGGCGGCGGCAGCAGACCTGGCCAACACCAGCGGTGAATCGGACACAGTGGCAGAGATCGAGGAGAAGGACAGGCTGCTGAGGCTCGTGGAGGCCAGGGACCTCATTGAGTTTGGAATGATCCCGGAGTTTGTCGGCCGTCTCCCTGTGGTCGTGCCTCTGCACAGCCTGGATGAAGACACGCTGGTGCAAATCCTGACTGAGCCCCGCAACGCCGTGGTGCCCCAGTACCAAGCTCTCTTCAGCATGGATAAAGTAAGTGCTGTGCTATAGCGTGTGCTACTGGACAATGTTAGAAGTGCAGGCAGAGCGATGTGTAAAGGCAAAAATAATTGGTTACACACCTGTAGCTAAACTAAGGGGCCACTTGTGGGGCGGCTGTGGCTCAGGAGGTAGAGTAGTCTATTAATCAGGCCGGTGGTTCAATTCCGGGCTCCTCCAGTCTGTATGTCGAAGTGTCCTTGGGCAAGACACTGAACCCCAAATTGCTCCCAGTGGTTGTGCCAGGGTCCTGCCTGTGTGGTAGCTTGCCACCATAGAATGTGTGTGAATGTAGGCACGTGTTGTAAAGCACTTTGAGTGGTCTGTAGACTAGAAAAGCTCTATATAAATGCATTTACCAAAGATGTAGCTCTCCAATGCTTTTCCCAAATTTCAAATATTTTTTCATCAGAGCTACAGATGTGGAACCATCTTTTTTGCTAGAGTTATCTTCAAGTGCCTTTATATTAAATTGTCATCTGTAACAATTATAATGAACATGCATTGGTTTTTGTTTCAGTGTGAACTCAGTGTGACTCCAGATGCCTTGAGGGCGATAGCCAGGTACGCCCTGGAGAGAAGAACCGGAGCTCGTGGACTCCGATCAATCATGGTATGTAAACTCGGCTCACGTATAACTTATTTTCTTTTCAATAATACTGTTGACTCATGTGCCAGTGTCAAATGTCTTTCACAGGAAAAGCTCCTTCTAGAGCCCATGTTTGAGGTGCCTCACTCCGACATCATGGCTGTAGAGCTGACCAAAGACGTGGTCCAAGGCAAATCAGAGCCCAGATACATCAGGTCAGTATGGGACAAAACGGGCTCATGCGTCTCCTGTGTTGCAGATCAGATTACCATTAGCCCCACAGCACAGCGAGTCTGGGAAGTTATGCAGCGTGAAACTTGAACTGGAGTCTCCGTTTGAATTTCAGAGCGCCGGCCAAGGAGTCTGCAGAAGAGGAATACGACTCGGGCATCGAGGAGGAGAACTGGCCTCGGCAGGCAGACGCTGCCAACCACTGAACCCCCCCGTCATTCATTTCACCAAGTCCTAAAGACAGTGCAATCTAAAATCACTAGATGACCACAAACTCTGGGTTCTTATTACAGCCCCCCCCCCCCCCCCGACCCCCTAACAACCACGTGGAAGATGTAGTCAAGGTAATGAAGGCTGCTGGTTTCTCGCTGAGGAGTGTTTTCATGATGAACAAGGTTACGAGTGTGTAACAACCTTTGGTCAGATGTTAATTATTTCGAGGTGTGCTCACAAGGTGGACCTTATAGGATATTTTCAATCTCTGGGGATTGTTAACATTTTATCTATCTGAAGATAATGCAATTTTATTATTATTGAAAGGATTCGTAGCTAGGTGATTTGTTTTCTCTTTTTTCGTGGTGATAGGCTGAAATGGCAAGGGAAGCAAATGGACATTATGGGATCATACTGTACACTTGAAAACAGTGAGCTGACAATGTGAAAATGTAATGTTTTCACGTTGTGTACCACGAGTAAATGCCTTAGGTCATAAGGGCATGATATTCCATGAGCACATCAATATTTTTGATCTTTTCTTCTTAACCAATAATGGTGTTCGTAATTAAATCAGGCTGTAAATGTTGAGCTACATCACCTGGGTAGCGTTTGTAAGCAGTTTGTATGACATGACCTCTGATGGACCATTTTCACGGGGGCCATTTTGTGTCGAAGAGGCAGGGTAAACTGGTGCAAGAAAAACCGTAATGAGTGTTTCCAACTTCCACAAAATGGCCCACTTGAAAAGGGTCTATTTGGAGAACATAGTGTGTAAGTGTAATAATATACAGTACAAGCACCAGCACGCTACACAAAGCAGATGAAAATAATGGTTATTTTTCAGTGTTTTACTTCATCTAGCCCAGTGATTCTAAAGCTTTCATATCAACGACCCCTAACTTAGGCCACATTAGAGCCACAGACCCCAGCTTGATGAGTCTGACACAAATATAATTTTTTTTAGATTTATTAAATTGATTTATTACTCCAGAATTCCATGACTATCTGTATTGTAGGTAGAGCGATAACAATGAAACTGATCAAAATAGTTATTCTACATTCTTTAGTTTGTTAACTTGTCGATTAAATAATTGTGACGTTTAACAATTTGCTGGGGAACCCCTCCTCGAGGAGGGGGTCCCCAGAACCCACATTAAGAAGCGCTGCTCTAGCCTACTCTTTAGATCAGAACAGAAAAGCTTTTTTCTCCCTGCTTGGCATCTCACCTCACTTTTATTTAATTATAACATGTTACTAAATGGAACCTCAATAGACATGTCTGTAATCAAGCCTAGGCTTCAATGTCATGAGACACCAATGCTACTGCCACCTTAAATGCTCTATGTGAGATTACCGTAGTTGGTTCTCCCTTTGCTCAGTAAAGATTAAAAACTGCTTTTCTCTCAGTTTTCAGAGGTCTGTTACAGAAGCTGTAAGCCCACAAAGTAATGACTTAAATTTATTGATGTGATTGTTTAAATATAAATAAAATGTATATCTCTGTACAGAACCATTTTTGTTGTTCTTTCCCCCAGAACAATTATGTTATTAGTTTTATTTTGGTCATATTCAGTTCAGCATAGGAATTAAGCCAAGTGCAAGGGCAAAATTGACCCCAATATTTAGATTATTTTATATATTTTTGATAGAATGCTGATTAGTCGGTCAATTCCTGAATAGAGTGGTTAATGATTAGTAAATGTGAAAATAATATTAATAATTGAAAACAAAATATATATACCCCCCACCCCCCCCATATCAATTGGGTTAGGGTATGGTCGTGGTTAAGAAAACCCTAATCTTAACCACATCTATTTGACTTGCTGCATGTTCTGTGTGTTTGAGCTGGGTTGTAGTCCAGTGGTGAAAGACCATGCCTTCCAACCCAAAGGTTTGTGGTTTGAATCCCGGTACGGACACTAAAACCTTTTCAAGTCTTTCATTGGGAAAGCCATAACAAAACTGCCTAGAGATCCATTGTAAGTTACTTAGCTGATGGTCTAGGGGTTAAGGCGGTGATCCTTAACAACCGCATTGTATGCGGAGAAGTGCAGGTTCGATTCCTGCAGGGGATTTGAAGTCGTCCCCCCACCCTCCCTCCCTCCTCCCCACCCCCCCTCTCTCCCCCCCCCCCCCCCCCCCCCCCCCCCCCCCTCCTCTGCCATCTCCCGGCCTCCTTCCTTCACCGTGTTCTCACTCAACCACTCTCACCATCTCTGCAGGGACTGTGCCCGCTCCCCTCTCTCCTCTGCGGGTCAGTCCCTGCAGAGATGGTAGAGTGGTTGAGTGCAAACAGGGTGAGAGGAAGGAAGCCGGGAGATACATAGATAGATGGCAGAGGAGGGAATTTTGTTGGAGACAGGAGGACGGGAGACAGGAGGGGGGGGCTGAGGAGACGGGGGGGAGGTCAGACAGGTGAAGGACAGGGGGCTGAGGAGGGAGAGGTCAGATGAGGGGGGGGGGGGGAAATGTTGGTGGTGGACTGGTTGTCCTGGTGGTGGACATGGTGGACTGGTTGTCCTCTCCTTGCCTTCTTTTCTCTCCCTCCTTCCCTGTCCCCTCTCCTGCCTTATCCTCTCTCGTGAAGTCCTCTCCTGCCTTGTCCTCTCTCCTGCCTTGCCTCTCCTGCCTTGCCTTGTCCTCTCTCTCCCTGTCCTCTCTCTCGCCTTGTCCTCTCTCTTCTCTCTCCTGCCTTGCCTTGTCCTCTCTCTCCCTGTCCTCTCTCTCGCCTTGTCCTCTCTCTTCTCTCTCCTGCCTTGCCTTGTCCTCTCTCCTGCATTGCCTTGTCCTCTCTCTTCTGCCTTGTCCTCTCTCCTGCCTTGCCCTCTCTCTCCCTGTCCTCTCTCTCTTGCCTTGTCCTCTCTCTTCTCTCTCCTGCCTTGCCTTGTCCTCTCTCTCACCCCCCACAATGGATCTCTAGGCAGTTTTGTTATGGCTTTGTGCAAGGGCAAAATTGACCCCAATATTTTGATAATTTTATTTTCATTCAATTCATTTAATTTCCGTCTCTAACACAGATTCAGCACCTGCAAAGCTGTTTGCCAGAAGACAACAATGAAGAACACACACAACGCTTTAGCAACCTTATGTACTAATTACTATTTTTTAAAGTGCCCTCACATTTTTGTAAATGCCCCCAGTTTTTATACAGTGGGGGCAAAAGTTGCCCCCAAAATATTTTTTTAATTTCCTACACTGATTAAGTTCCAATAAATGTCTGATATATGTGTAACTCGCACATGGATCGTAACATTTTGCAGTTCAAATTTATTTGTATACCACAAAGTGAGGCTGGGCAAATATTTATAGTACAAATTTACATTTTCTCAGACGTCTACTACACAAATCATGATGCAAGAGAGTAGTACCACAACAGACATCACGTGCTGTATTAAACTGTCTCCCCTTACATGAGCAGCTAATCTGATGCTCTCCCTCCTTTCCCAATACATCAGCATTTTCCTAATCCCCCGTTCAACTCCTTACCCCAGAATTAAGATGTACACTGATGCGTGTATGAGTAAGGATGTACGTGATGTGTTGTTTATGTTTTCACATTTCTATAAACATTGTGAGGGGGGGAGGATCCTTACACTATCTAACATGAGATCACCATGCAACAACACACAACATTGCAAAACACATACAAATACAATTTTGAAACAATTTATGGCATTATAGCTTTTTTTGTGTCCGTTTTAATGTTTCAGGTAGAAGACGGGTAGATGTTATATAACAGAACCGTAGCAAAACAGGAAGCCTTTTGGAAGATTTCCTAAGAATGTCTTCTTGGTAAACAACTCAGGTGATGTCAGAGGCTTATGAAGAGATTTGTCTCATAGGATCACATCAATGGATTATAGTCATTCACTCACTCAGTCACACACCTGTCATTGCTTCAGAAGGCTGTGGACCAGTGAGGATCGAGGCACTTCACACAGCACACAGGTGAGTGCTGAAAAAAGCAATGGAGGTCTGATCCATAACTGAAAACAACCATATTTAAAGTTGCTTTCCATTTGTAAACATTATTGATAGCCCTTTCATATGTGTTGTTCTGATGCAGGCTATTTGTTGCTAAACTCTGGTGCATTTCACCGCCAAAATGACCAGTCTGCAGGACGTCCCATTTAAGACCCCACTGGGCTCACTGGAGGAGCCCATGAAGCTGGTGACGGCCCCAGACATCACCATCCCAGACTACCTCCAGACACTCCAAGAAAATAAGGTTAGACATCCGAGAACACACTTTCATTTTAACCTAAGCTGGATGTATTTCAATCAAGATTTCCTCCAGTGAACTGTTAAAAAAAATCTCAGGATATGCCAGGTTGCTCCTGTTGCCTTTATTTCTGTGATATGTCATGTCATTAGACCTACTGATATTACAGTCACTGCCTTAAATCATTTGAGGGTGTTTTTTGGTTTTGTGTTGCAGTATGTGTTCAACCTGGAGAACTGGGTTTTGACTGGGGTGCGAGGTGCTTACTGCAGGAGAGCACGCCCGGTGTGTGGGGCTCCGAGATGTGGTGGGGCCTCTCCATCCTGCCCTCCCTACCACCTGATGTTCAGCAGCCCTCAGGAGAGTCGCTGGGCCAGTCGCTGGAGCAGCGACCTGAGGGCTCCCACCCCTCGTCCCCGGAGTCACAGCCTGAGCTCCGCAGACAGCCGCTGCCTGACGCGCCGCACCATCAAGTTCCTCGTCTCTGACTCAGAGGAACAAGGTGGTTATTCTGAGGATAATGAGGGCTCCTCCACTGAAGATGCGCCCTATCCCCCCATGAGCAGACAGCGACCAAGGAGCGCTGCAACCAAAGACCCAGTCTCCAGAGTCAAAAGCCTCCACCGTGGCACTTCCACTCCCCACTACAGGCCTGTCTCCCCTCTGAGCCTCGGAGGCCACGGAGGCCATGGGAAAGCCTCGGACACCTCCTCTGCTTTCAGAGACTGCAGACAGCAGGCCAGTCCCCTCCGCCAAGCGCAGAAGAACTGCAAGAAGCAGCGCCCAGTGAACACCGACATAAAGTACTCCCAAAACACACCGGGCATGCCGTCTCCATCCAGGCCACAGCAGACACGACCCTCATCTGCAGGACCTGTTCTCAAAAACCGCAGGCATAAGGTTAACTTCTTTTCTATCACACATTCTCTGATATGGCCAATTCACATAGCCTCATCTCTTTAATTTGTGAAACCCCCCCCCCCCCACCCCTTTTTTTATTGTTCTCGTCCATTTTCCTTAGGTTCTGCGGACTGGTGTTTCTCATGGGGTGTTCTTTGACTACTCTGCAGAGCTGCTGTCGGCTCTCAGCCAGGAGGAAAGAGAGCTGCTCGAACCAGTCACTGAGAAGGGCTACCCTTTACGCACAGCCATATTGGCATTGCAGAAGACAGGCTATCGTAGCCCAGAGAAGGTAATCTTCTGAATGAAATGCAAGGTTCCTACACATTTTCCATTTCAAAATTCCATACTTTTCCAGACTCCTTTGTCAGACCATATTTGACATCCGAGTACACAAGGGCGTCACTTTGTGTTGAAAGGTGGTGGGGACATGCATGTCCCCATTGTAAATGACACCTATGGCCACACCACAATTTTGAGGTTTAGGGTTTGAGCCTCAGTGAAAGCTTGGACTTTGAAGAACTTCTCAAGTCAAGACTGAAAAGCTCTGTCAGAAATGACTTGACCTTGTGAAACTCAGTGGCTTGCAGAGTTTGATGACAGTTGTGAGGTTGCCTGTTCAAGTCTCAGTCAGTAGGGGTTTTGAAAGTGGACACCCAGATGAAAGACTGAAAAGCTCTGAGAAAACTTGTCTTAAGTGACTGTGTGATCCAGTGGCTCAGAGAGTTGGATTACTACCCAGCAGCACTGAGCTATATGAACTCGTGCGCGATATGGACAAAATCAAATAGCACAATAGTTTAGACCAAATACCTCAATATCAATATTGCGACAATATTGTAGGGATGACGCTTAATTTTATTATTTAGAAAAATTAACAGTCAGATAGTCACAATAGACAATAGTCTGTAAACACATTTTTCTGTACTCTTTTCCAGACCTGGAAATACTAAAATTTTATTCCATACCTGCGTAGGAACCCTGGAAATGGTTGTGAACGATATTTCTAGAGATATTTTCCAGCGTGTAACTGTAACAGATGAAAGTGTCTTCTTGTGCCATCTGTGCGTCTATCAAGGCTTATCATGTTATCCTCCTATAATATATATATATATATAATATATTTACTTGTCCCTTTCCCAACAGATCCTAAACTTTTTGGTTGCAAGTAACCGTCTGTGTGGAATGGGCTATGATGAAGCACAGGTAGACGAGGCCTTGGAAATGTTCCAGAACTGTGAGAGCAAGGTGATCTCTTCAGTGTTAAAACATACAAAAGCAGAAAACAGAACAATATAGCCAGACGACCTTTTCACTTTCATTTCTGTGTTAACTCTTGAAAATTCATTTCAGGCTGCTGAGTTCTTGCGCCTCCTGACACAATTTAATGAGATGGGCTTCCAGCAAAGTGCGATCAAAGCAGTGCTGCTTGTCCATGGAAACCACCGCGAGAGAGCTCTCGAAGAACTCATGACATGCACGGCTTAACAGAACACGGAGAGATCATTCTGTCATCTATGTCAAATGTCCTAAAGATACTGTATCTGGTCAAGCATAGTTCATGACATTCTAGTAAAGATGCATTCTTTGTCCATCAGAAAATTACATTGTCCAAGTCATTCTGTCATCTTAAAAGATTTTTATTTCGCGTGACAAAACGGCACGCCAACAGAAAGAACATTGAAAAATGGCCATTGAAGCCTCGTAAATATAAGAGCACAGATTGATTGAGAATAACTCATGACATGCACGGCTTAACAGAACACGGAGAGATCATTCTGTCATCTATGTCAAATGTCCTAAAGATACTGTATCTGGTCAAGCATAGTCCATGACATTCTAGTAAAGATGCATTCTTTGTCCATCAGAAAATAACACGCCAACAGAAAGAACATTCAAAAATGTAAATATAAGAGCACAGATTGATTGAGAAGTGTGAGGGTTGGTGTAGGAAGCATTGAGCACAAACCGAAAATCACCACCAAACAGAGCATTCCTCACATTCCTGAAGGTTACACTTTGCTATAACAGCATTTAAACTCGGTTCATAGGACAGCATAGAAAAAAGAAAAAGTCACGGCGTATGACTAGCTTGACACCAAAATGTATGTATATAGTTGAGAAAATTGTCCTGGAACAAATGTTTTATGAAATAAACCCTTATGAAACAGACCCTTGAACAGTTAAGAACAAAATTCACACAAAAGTAACATTTAAAATAAAATAAAATCCTTATGTCAAACAGGAAAAAGGCAAACTAAATATTGACACATCACCGGTGAGTTGGATGGCTCCCAGTGCTGGTGTACCGTAGTTCCTTCAGCCCATCAGTGATGATGGCTGACGGTGGAGTTCAGCTGTCCTGCCTTCAAATTGGATTTTGAGGCCTTTGAGAGGTCTCGCTGTAAAAGAGAAACGGTTATCTTTCAATATGATTCATATACGTACTGGTGTCAAATGTCAGAAGTCAAACAGTTAAATATACAAGTCACTGCACTCCCACATTATGTTAAGTTGTGTTCATTCCAAAATGCTATATAATTTTGGAAATATATTTATGTTCAAAATGACCAATGTTTATCATTCACTTTTTAATTCAACTAAAAAAAATCTTTGTGTACCGGTAATATTGTTTGTAAAACATATCGACTACGTCTGTTAACAGACAAACACTTTCAAAGTGAGTTTAAAAAGTGAGAACAAATTGGAGTTTCAGTGTGACTAAAATGATTGTGGGTACTTTGCTATCCGGTTTCAAGTTATGAACTGTCAATGTCATGTCAGTTATGAACTGTCATGATCAAAGAAAGTTATGAACTGTCATGATGAAAGAAAGTGCCACCCAGTGACATCATTGAATTACACTGCCTGAGATGCTTGAAGGAAAATGTTATGCACATCTAGAATTGTGAAAATTTTCAGTTGATGAATTTCAAGCAAAAGCAATAAGATAATGCCATAGGATTACATTTTCTATCTAATTTATAATAAAGAATACATGACTCAAAACAAGAAATCGAATTCAGGCTGATTTCCCTTAAATAGTGGTGCGACTGAGTGACATTTTTTTCCCTTCATTAGATGTGTTTTACTGGGCTTTTAGCAGTAAAGGGCTAGATAAATGCAGAGTTTACCGCAAAGTCCACATAGGTGCCAGCAACAGCGTTAAAGGTGGTGTTGTCATCCGCACTATCTTGATCCCTTACCGCGCCTCTCGGAGCATTTCTATTGAGGTGGGAGATGTTTTCCTTGTTTCGGTCGACTGCACGAGGAGTTTTTCCCTGCCCGGTGTTTCGCAGGCCAAGGCCCTGGAATTAGAGGAGGTTGTGTTTTCTGTTCTTTAAACACATGATCAGTAAAGGAGGGATGAGGTCTATAGTGAGCTTACCTTGCTAGCGGACAGAGGTGCTTTCTGGAGTGATGAGTGGCAGAGGGTTCCACTGAAGCCAGCGCCCAACGTGCTGTTTGGAGTGGAGAGGGTCGAAGTGAGCTGTGTGATGACAGGGAAGAAGGTGGGTTCACTTACTACACACCCTGCCACTGCCAGTCACAAATAGTGAATTAACTAAACTATAACACTGTACCCTTCTCTTTTTTATTTATTTTTTATTCGTAAAGATTTTCCAACATAAAAGGAGATACAAAACCCCACCAGGTAGGGACAACACATCAGCCACCACATCGGTATCGGCATAATAGTGGTATGAGTGATATAACACTAACAGCAATGTTAATATCAGTTCACAGTACTACATGCGTTTCCCAGCATGTACAAAACACAATCACCACAGAACTGGTTTTAAACCAATCATATTGACATAGGTGAACATCGGCGATTGGCCATAACAGCAATGTTATTATCAGTGTAGGCCAAGAATTAACATAACGAGGAGTGGTAGGCACAAAGTAAAGAATAGAAAAATGCAACCTAGCTATCATGGTGATGTCCATGGTCCCCACACATGGCTTCAATAAAGGCAGTCCATGCCGTAATATTTCCTACTTTAGAGCCATGCAAATGGGCCACCAGCATCTCCATGCCAGCCAAGTCCACAGCTGAAGATGGCCATTGCTCAAAAGGCTCAAGTGTGAAATACAAATAGTGAATTAATTAAACTGCAACGCCGTACCTTTCTCACTTTGCTGGGTGTGGGAGTCCCGACTGGGAGTATTCGCCTTTTGTTTGGCGTAGTTCCATACAGCATGTCCGACTCTATCTGTTTGTTTTTCTTCGTTTGCTATTTCACAAAAGAGAAACAATGTCATCACATCACATGAAAACTTTCATGAAAAGGAAATCACACTTGGACTTTGTTTTTAGTGAAAGTAATAGGTTACCCTTTCCAATTTCTCCTTCTCCTTTTCCGTATGGTGGAGAGCCCACTGCTGTTGCACATACTCAAGGAATTTTTGGCCATTAACCAGGAACTCCCTGCGATTTTCCTGCTCCCAAAGGTCAATCTGGGCCTTCAGACACTTCTCCAACTGAAACAAACCAGGCAACATCAATGCATCTAATTTATTTAAATGCTGACTGTTTTTTGGCCTAATTTCCAAAAATGTTCTTGTGTTGTTTGTGTGTTTGGCAACCACATGTGCAAGAACTTCATACCATCTGAGACAAAATATAAACAGTCAAACATCCCCACCTGCTGTCCAAAACTGGGTCATGCACCAACAAACCCTCATTGTATCCACCTCCCTTAGCATCTTGTCTGCTCACGTTCATTACTGTTAGGAATGGATAATTAATCTACGGTAATCCAATTAGATAGATTTTCCTTTGGGCCTCTAATGACATCATTGCTTATATACTCCAGAGTTCCTACACATTTTCAATTAAAAAAAATTCATACATTTCCAGACCTTGATTTGTTTAGATTGTGTTTGGTGTTCAATATGATTTATGCAGTAGACATCTTCCCCCTGCTAACTACTACGTCATATCAGCGTATAGCGTACAGCGACAAATTACAGAATGTGTTGACGATTGGCAGGGTTCCTACATAATTTTCATTTCAATTTTAAAATCCCATATTTTCCCCAGACCCTATGCTCTTGAGTGGATTTTGGTCAGTATTTGAGATAATGCATGCTGACAGCACACACACACTTTCAAATTCCCTATTCAAGACCTGGAAATGGTTAAAATATTTTTTTATACTTTTCAAACCTGCGTAAGAACCCTGATAGTTGCAATATCAGAAATCCTGTTCAGAAATGTACTCTACACATGCTAATAAAAGGCATTTAGAGACGTCTGCTCACCTTCGGCAGACTTTTTTGGAGATCCACTCTCTCCTTCTCTTCCCTAAGAAGGTTGCCACCTCTGTTGTTGAAGCGAGCGGGATCGCTAGCCTTTCTCTGTGATGGAAGAACAAATGTCCAGAGAGGATTTCACCATACCAACTAATTAGTCATCTGGTTTCTATGGCTAGAGAAAATGATGGGAAAGTGCACATTTTCAGCAGACAGAACAAGTGTGTGGTAGAACTCAACTCACATCAAGTTCCAAGAACAACACCCAGTTCTCCTGCCATCGCGTGACTCCCTGAAAAAGCTCCTTGTGATCCTCGTAATCTTTCTTCAGGATCGACATCTCAGCTTCATGCAAACTCAGCAGCTCCTCAGTGAAATTATCTGTGTGGAGAAACATGCATTGAGACCCACTCTCTCCCTCTGATTGTCAACCGATTCAGCGCAGTTAGGGATCTGCGTTGCTATAAAAACTACGCACCATCGTGATATGGAAGGAAAGCCTGTCGCTGCTCTTGGCTGTAGAAACACTTATCCCAGAAAAGGGCAACCTCAGCTCGAATGGCCTCAATGAATCGCTTGATGCTCTTCAACTTGAGCATTTCTAGACGTTTAACCTCATCGTGGAGCTGGGAACAAAGAACATACATCATGAGCAACACCACAGCATTATGGATCAATTGGAAGCATTTGACAGAACATGCAATTCAATTTATGAATACAGGGTTCCCACACATTTTCATGGATGAAATTTCAAAACCTTTCTATAACTTTTAAAGGATCCATAATACAATTTTTTCCCTGTAATGTGAGGTGGTGACTCTGAATCAATACCAGAAATGAACTACACTAGACAAATAGGACACACCTCTTTATATTGGATTTTTAGAGTCACTGCATCACATGGAAGCTATTGAAATAAAACATAAATTTTCCATATTAATATAAAATACAAGAAGCACTAAAATCCAATATAAAGAGGAGTGTCCTATTTGTCCAGCGTAGTAATAATTTCTGGTATTAATTTGGAGTCAGTGGGTCACTCACATTACATAGAAGCTATTGAAAATTAATATTTTTTTTTATAAAAAAAAAAAAATAAAGACATGAATTTCATGACTTCTCCAAAATGTTCAATGATTTTACTAATTCCATGACTTTTCCATGACCATGGGAACCCTGCAAATAAATAATTGCTCATTGGACAACCTATCATTTTCTTACTGCCTCCATGTTGTTCTTCTTTGAGTTGACCATGTGATCAGCGAGGGCCTCCCTCTCCTCTTGGGGGATCTGGAGCCTTTCCCACAGTTCCTGGATCTTAGTGCGGTACGCTGCACAACAGCGTTCATTTTGTGCCTTGCATTCTTCCAGCTGCAGAAAGAGGAACAAAATAAAAGTAAACCCCCTCCAAAAACAAATGCTTATAACATATGACACTGGACTGTTAAATCATAGCATCAGTTTAACTGAAGCCTCTGAGCAAATCACCTGACTGAGGAGCAGTTTGAGAGCTGCAATGTTGTCGATTGAAAGACAAAATTCCTCCTCATCCTCACACATCACATCCTTCTCAAAGCTCGTCTCTGGGAGGCGTTCCAGATGATCCAGACACAAGATAATCTGCTTCTTTATGCCCACAAATTCATCATGACGACGCTCCTAAAAAGACGAGGAAAAGTCACAGAAAATTAGATATGCTATCATATATCCACAATTGGCAGTGGCACCAACAAACAGTGGTACCTTCTCTTTGGTCAGATCGTCAATGTAGGAGCAGTAACTCTGTAGTTGCTCCACTGATGGGATAGACTCCTGGTCGATGCAAAAGGGTGTGGTACGCAGTATATCACACAACTCGCGGTCCTTGATAACAAGGGCTCCGAGGTCTTCCATTCTTTGCTGCTTGCGCTTCCTCATCATCTCTACACGTGTGCGGCTGTCCTTTTCCAACTGCAACATGGTGAGTCCTTCCTCCACCTCAAGAGGCAAAGCAGTAAAGAGTCAAAATCCCCCCAAAGTTAGACATCATTAAGTGGCTTTCCAGACATGTCAACGAAAATACCGTAACTATACCTCAAAGGGGGGCATCTGAAGTTCACTGGCCAGATCACTGAGTTCCTTGAGACAGGACTCTATGCTCTCCTGCAATCTCTTCTTGAGGGCCTGCTCCTCAGAAATCATCTGATCCAGCAAACCCTTTAATAGAAGTAAAACCAATGTTTAACCGTTTGAAACAATGAAGGGCAGACCGTCTTTGAGTCGATGTGGAACTCACGCTAATGTGCTGATGGACAGTATCGGTTCTCTGTAGGCGCTGGGCCTCTGGAATCCCTATTTCCTCCCAGATGTCCTTCAACATAGCCAACGCTCTATTGAGGCTAGACACGGACTCCGCTGCGTGGAGTTCGCTGGAATAAATAAAAAGAGCATTCAAGTCAATCAGTGGTCTGGATTTCAGACCCCTGATACCAGTCAATCGAGTTCGAAATGCGAACGTTGGCGAGACCTTTAAAATTGGTCATTAAGCTCAGTTAAGCTAACAGTTAGCAATCATAAGCCCAGTCCACATCTAGCGAGGCTAACGATGTGATGTTTTTTATTGGTTTGGCTAAGTTAACGTCAGCTAATGTACCGATTAAACCTGTATGACATAACGTTAAGCGTTTTTAAAAAGGAAAACGACATTTAACTTACACTCCAAACTACTCATACGTTAACACATTGGCTAGTCACAAGAAACGGCTATGCTAACGGGTGGAGCTAGCTAACGTTAACAGAAATGCAGAATTAAAACGTCTAGCGGTTACTAACCTCCTCCTCATGTTGCCAGTCCGCATAATTAAAACTACGCGTCTATGTTCCGAACGGTAAAAAAAGAAGAAGCTATCGTTAAAGATAAAATAGACAACTAACGTAACGTTAAAGCTAACGCTAGTTGCCGCAGCAGCTAACGCTAAATCTGGTTGCTCGTTCGTTTTTGTTCGTCGACGCAATGGTCGATGCTCGAGACTGTTTCAAATTTGTACTACGGAAACACAATCTCGGCTCTGATTGGCCGATTCTAAACCCGTGAGCGGAAGTTGTCTGGGTGACTTCTTGGTTTCTTCTTCTGATGGTTTTTATGGCGGATTGCAATCCAACTTTTAAGGTGCATACCGCCGCCTACTGTACCAGAGTATGGAGAACAGGATCAAGTTTACAAGTGTATGCAATACATAAAATTAAAATAAATAAGTAAACATAAAATTCTTTCAAGAATTAAATGACCCATATCTGTGTAATCCTTACCGTATCTCCTTTTGTTCCTAGTATCTCTTCCAAATCCCATCATCCCCAGCCTCTCCTCTCTCACCCTTTGTTGCAATCTTACCTTTTCTTTTCCCAATAAAAATACAGTATTGTTTAAACCAGTGTGGTCAAATCTTAACCTGAACAGAACTACCTCCTCACTTCTCCTTCTCCCTTTAAGACCCTGTGCTCTAACTGTCTTTTGAACTGAACTCTATAGTATGTTCTGCCCTTTTTAATTAGCGCTTTACCTTCCCCCCTTTCAAAATGATATATCCATTGTGTGCCTTATATTTAGTGATTCTTTAGCTATCCTGTCTGCAGCTTTGTTGCCATTGAATCCCACATGTGCAGGTACCCAACACAATTCTACATCGGTAACGCTTTAGAATACAGCCCGCAAATAAGCATGTAGTTAGAGTATAACAACGGGGTTTAGGGCTGTAGTTATAGTCTAACTACGGGGTTTAAGGAGTGAATTATAAGATCTGTACTTATAGTCTAACTACGGGGTTTAAGGAGTCTAGTTAGACTCTAACTAGACTCCTTAAACCCCGTTGTTATACTCTAACTAGACTCCTTAAACCCCGTTGTTATACTCTAACTACACTCCTTAAACCCCGTTGTTATACTCTAACTAGACTCCTTAAACCCTGTTGTTATACTCTAACTACACTCCTTAAACCCCGTTGTTATACTCTAACTACACTCCTTAAACCCCGTTGTTATACTCTAACTAGACTCCTTAAACCCCGTTGTTATACTCTAACTAGACTCCTTAAACCCCGTTGTTATACTCTAACTACACTCCTTAAACCCCGTTGTTAGACTCTAACTAGACTCCTTAAACCCCGTTGTTATACTCTAACTAGACTCCTTAAACCCCGTTGTTATACTCTAACTAGACTCCTTAAACCCCGTTGTTATACTCTAACTAGACTCCTTAAACCCCGTTGTTATACTCTAACTACACTCCTTAAACCCTGTTGTTATACTCTAACTACACTCCTTAAACCCGTTGTTATACTCTAACTACACTCCTTAAACCCTGTTGTTAGACTATAACTAGACTCCTTAAACCCCGTTGTTATACCATAACTACACTCCTTAAACCCCGTTGTTATACTATAACTACACTCCTTAAACCCCGTAGTTAGACTATAAGTACAGATCTTATAATTCACTCCTTAAACCCCGTAGTTAGACTATAACTACAGCCCTAAACCCCGTTGTTATACTCTAACTACATGCTTATTTGCGGGCTGTATTCTAAAGCGTTACCTCTACATCTATTCCCAACATCTGAATTCTAAATAAACATTGAAACATTTCAAAGAAAAGATCTTCCCTGATTGATTCCATATAGACTTATTGCTGCAGAGTGGATACACAGCACCACCCTGTCTGGTCTCACTTCTTCCACCCACTGAAGACCAATAATCGCTGCCATCATCTCATTCTCAGCCGTATAAACTGATACTTTAACTGAAATTCTCTTTCCTATGAATTTGAAATTGTGGGATGTATACTGTTGATCATTTTGATCTTTTGATCCGTCCATAAATATCTGTAAATAGTTGTAAAAATGACTGCTTATACCAGTTTGCACAGTGTCCTATTTCGCTTGCCTCCCAATCTTTCTTTAGTTCCATTATACTAAATCAACTTTAGCCAAATAGCCATGGGGGGATATTACTTATGGGAATGGGGGAATTAAACCTAATTTATTTAATGTCATATTCTTCTGACTTATCTTTTACCATCCATCCAAAACTATTACCCAAAAAACTATATTCCCAGCATTTGTTTAAGACACTTTTGGTGTTTTCATCCCCACATCCTCTAAGACTAATCCAGTAGTAGGCTAAAGCAAGTTTGTCCTTTCTGAGCTCTAGTGGTATTTCTCCTGCTTCTACCAACACAGCATTACCAATGCTAATCCCCAAGGCTTTATTTTGCATTCTGTCTATTTTGGACAAGTAAGATTTGGCTGCTGCCCCATAAACAAAACATTCATAATCGATGACTGATCTCATCAATGCCCTGTATAAATCTCTTAATGCCTGCTTATCTGCTCCACAGGTGTACCCCGCTATAGCTCTCATTAGATTAATTACTTTTTTCTTACATTTTGTTTCTACTTTTTCAACATGTATCTTCCATGTACATCTTTCATCAAGCCAAATTCCCAAGTATTTAAATTACTTCACTCTTTCCATTGGTTGACCATATAAATGTAGTATCTGATCGTCTATCTTTCTCTTCCTAGTGCAATAACAAGACTTACTGATTGAGATTTAAAACCCCCAATTATATGACCACTGCTCTACCTTCAGGATAGCCTCCTTAATCCTTCTCATCACACTAGCATAATCTCTTCCCCTGATCCATATAGCCCCGTCATCTGCGTATAATGATGAATATACCCTTCTGTCTAGGTTTATAAAGACTTCCTGGCTGGTTGACGTAAGTGATGTTAACATCATTTTTGCATAACACATTCTTTTATGAAGTTAAACTAAATCATATGTTTCAGCTTGTCAATAACGTTAGCTAGCCTATAATATTATAGGCTATATATTAATATCTCACTCTCTTGATATTGAGAATATTGCATTGCAATCTCTTTAACGTTTACATCTCTGAACGTTATCTCTGAAGAAAACTCATAATCCAGCTAATAATTAAACCTTAAGTGCTTTCTATAAATAAGAAGTACAGTACCATTAAGTATGGTGTGATCTTGTTCTTTTTGTATCAAAGTGTCACTTGTAATGTCGCAGTGTAACACTAGAGGCACTTGTGCCACATTTTGGAACCAATTGACCTTTGGCTTTGTGAGGTTAGGATGCCACCCAATTAATGAGATTTGATCCTGATTAATAATTGTTTTCATTATATTCATTCACCTGTTAGGATTATTTAGCTTATTGGGGATATAGGCCCTTTACACCTTGACGTTGTTGTACGCTTTCATATGCTCTGATGAAGGCTGTATAGGCCAAAACATGTCCGCAATATTGTTTGTGTCGGTAAACACTCTGCCATACTACGTTTATCTTTTTCCTCTATGTTGCAATACAAAGTTTTTCACAAGATGACATCCATTTACGCATATTCATGAGGAAATGATCAAAAGTCATGTATAATGATAATCTAATCTTCTTTATCTGTGGTTTATTTGTCACCAGGTGGATGGAAAATACACGACAAGGTCTGTTAACAGGATTACCCTCCAGGAAAGGTTTACTTTGCAGAATCCATTAATTAGTAAGTGATAATGACTACTGTGCAATATAGGTAGGTGTTTGCTAGGGCCACACACACAGGCACGCACGCACACACACGCGCACGCACGCACGCACACGCACGCACGCACGCACACACGCACACACACACACACACACGCACACACACACACACACACACACACACACACACACACACATGCTGAAATATGATCAAGCAGGTAGAAGTTAGCAAATACCACACTGGAAGAACCCTGGTGTTACAAATAAATAAATACAGCATTGTAAGCAAAATTGCAGAAATGACCGTGTCATATGGTGTCTGATTTTGTGATTTTGGCGTAATGAAACAAAAGCTTTGCTCCCTCATCAGTGGGGATACTGATAGGTGCTCTCTGAACAGAGTTTCCTTAGCACATCCCCACTGAACTGATAGGTTAGTTTCTTCTTGACTTTCTTGATCTCTCCGGTCTTGCCGTAGTTCCGCAGAGCGCGGGCCATCTTCTGATAGGTCATCTTTTTGCGGTTGCCCTTCTGCAGGCCCCAGTGGCTGGCCAGAACTTCTTTGTGTTTTGTGGAGAACTGGAAGATGCCCTTGTCTTGGTCCACCCACCAGATACTGTCACTCATGTCACCATCTCTTAGCAAATCCAGTAGGAATTGGTACAAGCGGATCTTCCTCTTGTTACCTGGAGTGGAAATATGATAATATGAGAATTTTATCTGGCAGTTATCATTTCCTCGGCCTTCCATGTGCTGTTATTTTTTTCCGTTCTTTCTGTATTTCAGAAAGTTATCGGAAGAAAAAAGCAAGGCTATGGGATCATACTGTATGAACACTAATACTCAAGTAGCCTACAAAACATTGCATCACATGAACAGTATAAAATCACAAGGAAAATTGGGATAATCAAATACATACAGCACATAATATACAGCACATTTATTAGCTCTCAAAGTCGTTCAAACACGATTTAACTTTATTTCTTAAATGCAGTTAGTTTCCCAAAGGTTGAGTGTTCTGTCGAGTGAGTTGAGCCAGTGGTCTATCAAAGTTTTGAAAGTCATCCCTTTGTAGTAATAGAATCTTCTCTTCAATTGTTAAATACTGATATGAATGATTTCAAATGCCTGGTGGTCAGTCAATTTGATAGAGACAGAGAGGGATTATCTCTGTCAGCCTGTTCATGACCCCGAGCAAAACGACTGGATGTGAGACCATGTGGCATTCAATTAGGATTTCATGTAAACACCCATACTCACCGGGGTCTTTCCTTAAGGAGGAGGGAGGGTTGTGAATCTCTTCAAAGTCATCCTCCCCCTCTGACACCTCGAGTGACGGACTTTGTGCTCGCTGTTCCTCTTCTGAGCAGTAGGTGGCAGGCGATGCAGAGGCCTGGTACTGGTGGTAGCACAGGGCGGGGGTGTAATATGGGATCTTTGGGGGGGGGAATAAAAGCATGTCATGGTTCACGTTTACACAAAGAGGCAATAGAGATGCATTATCAAGGACTGACTGACATTTTGCTTTGTGGTAGTGACAAGATTGTCTTTGTCCTAAAAGAGGAAGTAGCGATGCCAAAATAGAATTCAATACTCAGCAGGAGCATGATAACCTGAAGCTGCCAGATGGGGGCGGTATGGAGCATGACACTTCAATGAAAATATCCCCAACGGTCCAAAGCACACATCACGATACAAAATGAATAAAAAAACACATTTTCCCTCTTCATAGAAATCCCTAACCCCCCCCCCCCCCCCAAAAAAAAAGTATATTTTCCCTATCATTGTAGGCATATGGTCCCAAGGGAGCTTGAACCCCTTCACTTTAGCATTGTCACATTCAATGTCCACTGGTTTATAATCATATATTGTATGAACACGTACATAACTTCAATAAAATGAGCAAATTTAAGTATTTGTCCCAATTTAATTAAGTAAATAAATAAATGGGGCTTATGTAGGCTTTTCTCAAAGACGCTTTACAATACACAACATAACACTGGGGGAGGGGGTGACGTTAGTGAACACATAGTGACACAGAGGATATTACCCCAATTTTGGTGTGTGTGTGTGTGTGTGTGTGTGTGTGTGTGTGTGTGTGTGTGTGTGTGTGTGTGTGTGTGTGTGTGTGTGTGTGTGTGTTCTCTCATATTTGTGCTTGAGTTTCTGTTGTAGTCCTATTTATGATGAGTAGGCTGAAATGGGCAAATATCTCTTCAACTCAGGGGAAGGGCATGAGACATTTGATCATATGACTCTAGTTCATTTGCATTTCACCTCAGACAAGACAGGACTCTGCTTTCAAGTCTGAAATGTATCTAGATTTGCTAGAAAGATGAACAACATTTCAGCTTTTCGCCAATAGGGCACTGCTTGATGACATCACTAGGGTGGCTGTACAATACAGTAGGCCTAGTAGGATTTTGAATGATGAATGAAAACAACCACAATCAGAAAGTCAGAAACACAACAAGCCTGTTAGCATGCTGTGCTGTACTGTACTGTACATTCAACCTATTGATGTCATCAAGCAGCACCCCAGTTGGCGAGAAGGTGAAATGTTCATCTTTCTCACAAATCTAGGTAAATTTCAGACTTGAAACCAGTGTCCTGTCTTTTTTAGGTGAAATGCAAATGAACTAGAGTCATATGATCAAATATTTCATGTCCTCTCAGGGGAAAACAATGTAATACAGGACATTGTGGCTATTCTTCAGGGTGAAGCACTACTGCTTCACCTTCTGACTTAAATTCAACAACATATTTTTTTTTGTAGGATGATGGATGGTTGGGGTGGGAATGTGTATAGGCTAATCATATACTGCATATTCCTGAATCTTGCTTATATATGCTTGTCATCATTTAAACCGTATATGTTGAGATTGCTTATTTGCATACCATTATGAACGTGAGCTGTAAACCTAACACCTTACTTGTGATGGCACCGTCAGAGGTCCGAGCGCCGGGTCCAGGTGAAGGGGGTGATAGGGCAGCAGTTGTTGAGGAGAAACGCACTGTAGCTCTGCAAAGTGATTTCCTGGAGGATTGTCAAAGTCGGCCTGTTGCATGCGCTCAGAATGGTAGTTCCATCTGTGGTCTGAAACATGACAAAAGACAAGGCACTCAGCCACACACGCAGTAATTCATGCTCTACTCCACATTTAGATCCAGACGTCTCACCTTCATAGATCTCTCCCACATTAGAGAGGTAGGAGTACAACTCCGCAGGTGGCCGATAAATCTCTGGCTCAGTTGAGTTAATTTCCTCTGAACCCTTTGGAGAAAAAAAGTCAGATTTTGTCATTGAGAAAGGTCAAGTTTTTGTCTCTGCCTGACTGTCCAGCCACAATCCGATAAAATATTGTTGGGCCAGAATTTGTAACTGTAATGTACATAAATATTAAATCTTCTATACATACTATACACAAAGAAACAGTTTAGCACCATTTAACATAAGCTTAATACAGTATAAGATCCTCTAATCATCACCACCTACCTTCAAAAGTATTTTCCTGTTATAATCAAACAATAGTACTTACAGATGATACAGCATAGCCATCCATCAGTGCAGCATGAGAATCTTTGTTCCTGAAGCTGGTCATAAATGTTGTTTTCTCCCTTACTGCTTTGTTGAGAAACATACAAAGCCGCTCAACATTGACTTGACAAATAGGAACTGAAAGTGTCCCAGTGAGAAATATAAACTGACCCTACAGCCTACATTCATATCATCTATTTGTTAAGTGCCAGTAGTTCCTGACTGTGAAGCGTTGTGCAGCCAATCATATTTACATTCATTCCTCATTCGCCTGAAAAAACATCACTGGACACAATACTTCACAGTTCTATTTTGTTATGTGAGGTTAGATTACAGGCAACTAGGACTCACAGAAGAAATCCTCCATGTATGCTTTTTGATCACAGAAAGTTATTTGCAAACCATATGAACAGTATATTGTTTGTATTAGAATCCACTTTGGGTGATTTGTTGGCATGTGAAAATATCTTCAGATAATATATCATGAAAGAGCTACAACTCATAGAAATAATAATTACAAATAAATATCACATGTTAACACCAAAGTAGAATGAGATTGCTTTTAGATTTAACACTTTATACTGAAGGTGAATCAAGTTCCCTATCATCAACTTTCTCTGTAGGCATGTAGGCAATTTTGGCTAAACTACTTGGTTTCTAAGTATCATGTATCAACTGAGAAAAACATCCATAGAGTTTTTACTCATATAGGAGTTTAGGAGAGTGACTGCAAAGAGAAGCCGAAACCAAAAGTGAAGTTTGGAATGGGGCTTGTTCCCCTTTTCAACGTTTAGTGTTATGGCTCCATTTGAGGAAGTGCTGACCAGAACACAAGCGGAAACATGATGTAAATGGCCTAAGATCCTGTGTCCCTGTAACATGTTGTTTTGGTAGGCCTACTTTATTTGTTATATGTTCTCCATAGTGTTGTTGAATCAAACATACACACACACACACACACACACACACACACACACACGCACGCACACACACACACACACACACACACACACACACACACGCGCACACACACACACACACGCACGTGAGCGCACACACGCATACACAGACACACACACACACACACACACACACACACACACACCGACTGCACTTACAGCCATACAATAGAAATAATATTATGGTAATATTTATTGTTATTTTGATTGGTCATATTTTCCAAATGGAAAGCACAGGCAGTCTGTCTGTCTGCTGATCCACTGGAACAACTGTCTCAGATGAGGTCCTTGTGGCCATCATAATAGAACTCTTAACAGAAGGCTAGTAATGGTGCAGCCTGCAGCTTAGCTAAAAATAACAATTCTATTTTGTGATAAAATCATATAATTTGGTAGGCCTACATTTATAGTCAAAGGCATAAAAAACTGATATGGAGGCATCATGCATTTTTTAGATAAAAAAATTGCGCGACAGACTGGCAGCCTATGGAAGTAGTCTGATATGGATGATCCTGATGTCAAATCACAGATTTTTTATGACGAGGAATTCAAATTTGGAACTTTAGAATTGCCCAGAAACTTCTAGCCAAGATCAGATCAGATCAGATCAGATCAGATCAGATCCATATCAGATTAGTCTACACAACTGTATTGCAGTCACAATATCGATAGGCTGCCAGATTGTGGCTGCAAAAAATGCCTTTTTATGCCTTTGGCTAAGTCAGTGTACCAAATGATATGCTTTTATCACAAAATGCACATATTGGGGTTATCTCCACCAATATAGAGCCCAGCTGCTTGATGGAGGTATTATTTAGTCACTCATACATATAGCACATTATGGAAAAAGACAAGAGGATACTCTCTCTGACAGGACTTTGTGAAACTTTGGGATGAATTCCTAAAGACAGTAGTCTAAAGTGCAGGCCTACCTGGACCTTGTTGTGCTTTCACATGATGCTCTGTCTCCATCTACTGGAAAGAAATGTTGGAGTGACCAGTATCTAGGCTAGACTGACTTCAGAGGCAGAGAGAGACGACCAAAACAGCTTATCGAGGCCCAAATGAGTATCCTGTGCTTCGGAATTCGATCCTCTTCGTCGTTGCCAGGCAAATCAGAGAAATGAAGGTTTGGGGAATTTATCTGAATTTCAGTTTTCCATTCATTGTTGAATTGTAGCACCGTCTCAGACACTGATCACAGCGGCCAGGAGGAGCGGAATCCTGCTGCTGTCCCGTGGAATCATCACGGCAGCAGCAAGGCGAGACACGCATGGAACATGGCTGCTATGAGAACTTTAACAGTGGCAGGGCTCTTTTTGGCATTTTGTGCTTTAGGATTGATAACAATAGCGATCAGCACCGACAACTGGTACGAGACCGACGCGAGGAGGCACCGGGAACGCTGCAAGAATTACTCGAACAAAAGAAACGACCCGGGATACATTTACATCTCCAACAACAACCTTCCACTCCGCATGCTACCGAAGAAGAACAACGTGGAGAGAAAGGGCTCCAGCGGCGGGGTGCTGCTGCGGGCTAAGCGGCACTTCTTGCCTCCTGCCCCGGCCATGGAGTCCCTCTGCAGTCGGCAATTCAACTCCACCATCACCGGACTGTGGAGGAAGTGCCATCGGGAGGGATTTGACTTGGAGACAGAGGACCTGATATTTAAAGGTTCGAGATTGTGTTTAATACACATATATTTGATCAAAATGTGTTTGTTTTGGTGGCATTTGTGTGTTTACAGTGCTGTGTGCGACGCCGTTCAAAGAGGGGGTTGTTTTCACCACAGTGCTTTGTGCACGAATGCGCTATCCAAGGTGCTGATGCTGCGCACAGGCTTCCCAGGCCTACGCAGCACACAGGAACAGCACATTTCGACGCTTGATGTGTGTTTTTTTTCTCAGCACAAAGGGGGCGAGCTATTATAGTAACACAAACCTGTGTACAATAAGCTACTACAATGGTGCGGGTGTGTGTGTGTGTGTGTGTGTGTGTGTGTGTGTGTGTGTGTGTGTGTGTGTGTGTGTGTGGTGGATGGATGGGTGGTTGGATAGAGGGGGGAGGGGGGAGGGGAGGGGGCAGAGAGAGCCGTGTGATATCATATCGCTTCATCTAATTTCAATGCCTTTGTGGCATCTTTTGTGTTGTTTACATCCACAGGATTGGTCTGGCGTTGCACACCAATCAAATACTACTACTCATCATCAGCGCTGCCGAAGAATCTGCCAATCAATCTGACAAAGACCATACGGCAGGATGAGTGGCACTCGCTCCGTAAGTTCCCACCAACAACAGCTCCCTTTTCATGTTTTGGGGGGGAGGTGAATTAACAGTGAAACTTGACATGCGTCCACACACAAAATAACAGGCTTTTGACTCCTCTTTGTGCCCCACGCAGACCTACAGAGGATGACGGCCAGCTTCATAGGCATGGCCATGGCAATCATCTTGTTCGGCTGGGCCGTAGGTGTGCTGGGCTGCTGTAAGGAGCATGATCTGATGCAGTATGTTGCTGGACTTCTTTTCCTCATGGGAGGTAAGAGAGAGCTGCTTTACATGCAGAGTGCTACACCACAAAGCACCAAAGGGGGGCAGCAGAGCCTCAGTGATTTGGAGAAGCGCTGACCAGGCAAACATGCCCTTCTTTCAGTACCCTGACAGATGCATTCAGTGAAAAGAAGCATCGCATGAGCATGTGGGGAAGAAGGTGAAACTGGGTTGCTGTCTTCTCTGACTTGTTTACCCCCCTTTTCTCTCTCTCTCTCCCTCTTACTCACTCTCACTCTCTCTTGCTCTCTCTCTGTCTCTCTCTCTCTCTCTCTCTCTCTCTCACTCTCTCTTGCTCTCTCTCTCTCTCTCTCTCTCTCTCTCTCACTCTCTCTTGCTCTCTCTCTCTCTCTCTCTCTCTCTCTCTCGCAGGGACATGCTGCATCATCTCCCTTTGCACATGTGTGGCGGGGATCAACTTTGAGCTGTCCCGCTATCCTCGCTACATGTTTGGAATACCAGAGGACATCAGTCATGGCTACGGTTGGTCCATGTTTTGTGCGTGGGGCGGACTGGGCCTGACGTTGCTGGCTGGATTCCTGTGCACGCTGGCTCCTTCCCTCTACCCTCCACAGAGCCCCGTCGTGCACAAGCCCAGACAGGAGAACGGCTGTGTGTGACAGAACAGCCCGTTCTCACTTCCAACTCGTCTCAGAGCACCGCTTTGGCAAGCGTGTTGGCGACCTCCGTAACGCCCCGTGGAGCCTCCAGCATGTTATGGAACGCAGCGGCCCGTTAAAAAGCACTCCATATCTGTGGGTTCAAGCAAAGGTCAAGCACGCCCTCAGGCTCGTCGTCCAGTTGGGAAATACCGACAAGGGGACGGTAGTACCACCCTGGTTTTGGGTTAGGCCAGGGCTTGGGCTTGGGGCTTGAAAACCCCTGGGTCTCCCCCTGGAGACCCTAACGTAACCCTAACCACACCCACCCAATGCCTAAACCTAAAGACCGCCTACCCAGTGCCTAAACTTAATCCCCCCCCCTGGGTGGTGCTACCGTCCCCTGGGTGATACTACTGTACTTCCCAACTCGTTGTGGACAACGAGCCCTTGACCTTTCCCTGAATCCACAGGTGCGTATTTCTGCATTCCATAAAACGCCGGAGGCTCCGCGGAATGTTACGGAGGTCGCCAAAGGCGCTGACAAAGCGCGTCTGTGAGTTCAGAGTGAGAACGTGTTGGACAGGAACGGCTGTGTGTGACAGGCCGTGACGAGCCCTGTTCCAGTGACATTTTCTAGCCAGGGACTCGGCAGTGAGAGCCTCCACACAGAAAGCACAGAACACTCTGGCTCTCACTCACATGTGGACATGAAAAGAGGGCGATATTTTACTGAAGATGATTTCAGTTCCCCCGGTGCTTTTCTTTTCTGTCCCTCTTTATGACTGAACTGTTCAGTGTTATTGCTTGCTCTTCAAGAGGAGAATAGTTAAACAAAATTTCTTCCTGTAAAATATGCTGGTTTAAAAAAAAGAGAAGGAACAGAAAAAAGAAACGGGCAGAAAATCCATAGCACAACTTTGAAATCTGTATGAATTGAAGGATGTGTATTCTCACATTTCAAAGGGCAACTAACTGTGTATCATTATTATGTACCCATTCAAAACAAGAAATGTAAATGTACTTTTTGAACTGTATGCAGAATGCATTTGTGTTAATTCAAGGAAAAACATGAGCATTAAGACCAAACTGTATTTGAGGGAAATGTTTTGGTGTTCTTGAGGTCGTACCCCAATCAAAATATTTTTGAAAAATAAAATGCCTTCATGCAAAAGTCATCTTTTCAGTCTTGTCGGGCATTTCTCTAAAGCTCTGTGTCTGTGTGGTCTCGTGTGCAGAGGCATCATAAGTTCATTGGTGTGTCAGTGGGGTAAAAAGAAGACCACGAAGGGAGTCAAAAGTTTTATAGCATTATAATTTTTACAACTGCAGCTGCTTGCATTTCAATTTGGTATTACAACGGGCGGGATGCAGGCACACTTTTATGGAACCACTTCTGAACACTGAGTTAACGAAGCCCTGTGACCAAAGCGTGAGTGAGAAAACTGTCAAAAACAAAACCGTTCAAATACACAACAGAATACAGGCGCGGATTTGCAATAGCTGCGAACACATGCGAACACACACACTCCAAAATGCAGGATGGCAGGGGCAACCCACCCTGCTCTGCCTCTACCACCCTGCTCTGCCTCTACCACCCCGCTCTGCCTCTACCACCCTGCATTACCCTACTCTGCCTCTACCACCCTGCTCTGCCTCTACCACCCTGCTCTGCCTCTACCACCCTGCGTTTCAGAATCCCCCACCGCCCACTTTTAACCAATTGGCATGAACACAGCACACTCCTTCACACACTTGACCTCCATGACCACAGCACACTCCTTCACACACTTGACCTCCATGCCAAATTTCAGCGCCCTGCCCCTGCCATCCTGCATTTTGAAATCCACACCCACCCCCTTTTAGCCAACTGGCATGAACACACACACACACACACACACACACACACACACACACACTTCCATGCCAAATTTCAGCTCTCTGTCCCTGCCATCCTGCATTTCGAAATTTCCATGCACCCCCTCCCCCCCACCACACACCTTTTAGCCAACGAGACAATTTTGGATCACTAGGAATCTCGTGCGCTACGCGGGCTTGATTCCTATGGTGGAGACTCTGGAGATGATGCGCTATGGCTGCAGTTATGGAAATTGCCCGCTCCGTGGGCTCCCTTAATCGTGTCTGACAGACAGACAGACACCGCCCACCCACCTAGGTGCCATCGTGCAACTGTGTGCCATCGGCTCATACTACATCACAGTTGCTCGAGTGACATCGATGATGACATCATCACTGATGACATCACAATTTGCTCAAGTGACATCACTGATGACATCACAATTCTCAAGTGACATCACTGATGACATCAACACTGATGACATCACAATCGTGAAGGAACCACACCGCTGCGAACCACAGACACACACCGAGAGAATGTAGGGAAACAGTGTATGGATAAATCCAGGAGGCGGTAATGCAACATAAAGGATGCCAAACTGCCAAACGCACGCACGCACGCACACACACACACACACACACACACACACACACACACACACACACACACACACACACACACACACACATACTTGACGTCCATGCCAATTTCAGCCTCCTAGGGGAAAAACTGCCCGCTAAAGGGTGATTAACTTTTTGTGGACTGACCAACTGACCAACCACCCAAGAGTGACATAATAGAGCAAAAAGGCCATTGCTTAGCTGTGCACTAAAGTAAGTTGTTTGTAGTAAACACTTATTCTAATCACATACTGACTTCTGACCGTCAGACATTATAATTTCCTAATAATGTTGCATTGATTATATTAAAGATCATTTTCTTTCACTGGCAACACTCACACCAGCCTGTGTGAGCCGTCATTACTTTCCTGCAACGTTCATGGGAAATGAAATCTTTCTGACATCTAATCCAAACACTGGCTTCACTCATTTCCTGACATTTAGCCCTTAAGCGGTTCCTCCACAGAGTTATATTTATTCTATTCATACCTTTATAATATGCAGTGGTAGCCTTGAAAGAAGTCTCCCACAATGTGTATATCCTCATTTATTGTTGGAGAGACCGCCGAAGCCTATTCTTTCTCAAATAATACAACCGAAAAGGAAATTAAAACTTGAGTCTCTCAGCAGGCTGTCAGATTATTACTCACACCTTCTGACAAGATGAAGAGATGAGCCATTTTGAAATGACTAAACTGTTCCTTTCTGGGTAGAGCAGCAGTGCAGCAGAACAATCACTGTCCTATACAGTGTATACATTGTACAGTGTATACATTGTGTATACAATGTATAGGACAGTGATTTTTGGCTGCACTGCTGTATAGTATACACAGTACATGCAGTAAAAAGTGTATATATATGTATAAAGAATGATCACACAGTAAAATACACCACAGTGATACATGTCTTATTTATACACTTGGCACTTGCACTATACCTAGAAATTAGTGTATAGACTACCTAGTTGTTTTACAACATCGTCACCACAGGTGTTGTGTGAATTAATTCCATACACATTAAAGTATCTGAACAACAACCAACTTGTATCTTCAGCAAAGAAGAAAAAGTAGTATACTAGTAGTAGTAGTAGTAGTAGTAGTAGTAGTACTTATACTGTAAGTATGATAGGAGTAATGGTGGTGGTGGTAGTAATAGCAGTAATAATAGTAGCAGTTGTAATAGTAGTAATATTTTCATAGCTGCTGAATTACAAATACTGACATTCCTCCACAGCCTGAGGTTTCCTTCCAGCTGTCTGCGCTCGGTTCTGTCTGCGCTCGGTTCTGTCTGCGCTCGGTTCTGCGGTTCTGCTTGCAGGACAAAGCAATGAGGATCCACTCTGAAAACAACAGTGTTGGACTCTCCTGCTTTGAAGTGTCAGGGTGCTCAAGTTATCCCGCAGATGAAATATTAGAGAGAGAATAAATGGTTTAGGGGGGGAAATAGACAAAGAGGAGGCAACATGGGTGTGTGTCACTTCACTACGCCTTAGTGACCCTTCATTGTCTTTCAAACCACGCTCACACATTGGAAATTCAAAGGCACGCGATTGTTTCCTGAGCTCTCTGCTGTGCAGTGAAGACCCCGGGCAGTGAAGACCACAGTGCTTCTCAGAGGTCTGTGGGTTTCTCACAGGGTCGTACAGCCACACGCTCTCTGTAGCTACAGAGAGCTGCTTTTGAACAGGGGTCCCTCAGGGGAAGCCAGACCGTGAGGAAAACCAGACAGAGGAAATCACACCCAGTTGCGCCCATGGCAGCACCATCTGGCTGCCTCACATCTACAGGGACATTATCTCTGTGGTCATGCTTAGCAGAAGGTTTGTGGTTGCTGCAGTGGTTGGGTAGGAATGAGAGCAAAGGTACAACAGTTTAGTATCAGAGGCATTGAAAATATTTAGCTCAAGTTCTTTGAAGCAAAAGGCTGGATTTGATTTGAGCGTGGGACTCAAAAGAGCAACTCGGAGGAGCAAAAAAACAAATGGGATGTCATGTGTAAACAAGGGCAGAACAGCAAAACAAAGCAGGAGTCATATTTTGATCAAGATTTAAGACATGCCATTCAGAAGCTACATCTAGCTGAAGAGAAATGATGTCATCCAATATGCCACAGACACAACTTCAGCACAAAAGCATTTCATATAAACCACCGATTTGATGCATTGTGACACTGAAACGAGTAGATAATGAGGAGAGCGGTCGCCTTTGGGACAAAAATATTCCTTACTGGAGTAGATGACTTCCAGATGGAAGTGGGAGGCAATGACAGACTTCAGACACAAATTAACCATGCAGGGCCACTTGAAGGGATCGTCAATTAGGCTCGACTTTGAGCTCTTTGGTCTGTCACTTGTAATACTCTACCGACAATAGATGCAGGGATGCAATGGAACCAGGGTCCCATTCCACGGACAAAAATAAGAAGTTCACACTTCAAAGCTTTAATTGTTTATGTAAACCACAAGCATTAAGAATGGAGGGTGTTTATGGCTGCCCTATAAGTCATGTTTATACACTGCGGACATTGTCTCAGGAAAAATTATTGGGAGGGCATGCGATAGACTTATTGCCAGTAATGAGAAAACCCTTTAATTTCACATGGGTGGGGAGAATCAATCAATCAATCAGCCAATCAATCAATCAATCAGTCAATCAATTACATTGTATGACATGTTCAAGTAGAATATTGTGTGCTTGAGAGAAAAAGGCAGATCAATGATGAATATTTGAAGTATTTATTTGATCAGTGATGAAAGAAATCTTCATAATATCCTCGAACAAATTGTAAAACAACCTCACTTAAAACATACTGGCAACATGGGCTGCTGTGCTGATTCATAGGCCAATAAATCCACGTGAAGGGTCTCTGTTATCATACTCTACTTTCCGTGGGTGAGAATGTCTCAGAGGTGGCACTGAGGGGCCCGCGCAGGCTGCATGAGTTAGCTTCACGTTTCATCTCCCCGCCCGTGTCCGGACTGAGGAATGTGTCCGTGTTTTTCTTAGAGCTCATTCCAAATGATACATTTACAAGGAATGGGGATAAAGGTCACAGATACTTAAGACACTTAGGAAGGGCGTTCTTCAATCACCGTGAACTTTCCAGTTGTGTATATTGAACTGGAGGGTTTATCTCTCTCTCTCTCTCTCTCTCTCTCTCTCTCTCTCTCACACACACACTCACTCACTCACACACACACTCACTCACTCACTCACTCACTCACTCACTCACACACACACACACACACACACACACACACACACACACACACACACACACACACACACACACACACACACACACACACACACACACACACACACACCTAATTTAGTACACATTAGGGCCATGGACCACAGTTTGATACAATTTTGTCTCTCCGACCCAAATCTGAGAATATGAATATAGGCGTATTGTTAGATCTGATTAGTCTGATAGTCATTCTTCTAAATTTTCGAGGCCTAATTGTGTTGACTTCTTGTAGGTGAAATAATGCTGCTCACCCTGAAACCCCTTTGGTGGTCCGCGCCCCGGACCCCATGTTGAGGACCACTGCCCTATACGCCATCCCACTACACAGAAAGATACTCTGTTTTCAGACGGCTCAGTCTGGTCCCATGACTACGAATGATGAGAGAGAGCAGCTCGTGCTTGTCTTTCAGTCCCACAGCTATGTCCGTAGTGTCCCTCAAAGTCTCTCTCACATCATTAATGGGCTTGACTATATAGCCGGTGAGCTGTTGCTCCTCTTTAAGGTCAGTGTCTTGGCTCTGTTTGAACTTGACCTCCAGCTCCAACAGGGACTTGTCCACACTTGTAAAAGCCTCGCCTATCTGGGATATCTCTCGCCGCAGGAACTTCCCGTAGCTGTCCTCTCCGTCCAGGTCGGAGGCCACGGTCCGGCCGATGCTCTCCAGCAGCCGGGCGGCGTCCTCGGTCAGATGCTTGGTGATGATGAAGTCGTCCCGCACCACCGCGTCTCCATCCTCCTCCCAGGGTCCCCCGCACGGCCGCACGTCCGAGAACTTGAACAGCATCTGGCACTTCTCCGGGTCTTCGGTCTCCTCGTAGTCCCCGTCCGGCACAAAGAAGTGATGGAAAGTGCCATTGGAGATCTCCGCCTGCAAGGGCCCCGTGTAGACCGCTGAAGAGAGGGGCAGATGTACGGAGACGAGCAGCAGTAGCAGCGAGACGGGAGCCATGGTTCACCTCCTCTCTGTGGCGGAGAGCATCAGGCACTGGCACGAGGCTGATCCAACACACAGTTTTCATTCTGGACTCAAGTTACACAGCCAGCCCCCCCCCTCCCTTCACCTAAAAGGCACAGCCTGCCCCAAGTCAAGTGGGCCCCCGACTGTTCTCCTGTTACTGCAACCACCACAGTGTCAGAGTTGCAATGCAAGCCGCTGTGCAGACAGGCGCTTTACAAAGTCACACAAGTAAGGCCTATAATTACAGGTCAGTTGGTGTTATTATTCATGCAACAGCAGAAATTGCATTGAAGCGTGTTACAGTAAAACGATTTGAACCGAAGCAGCCTTTAAAGTCGATGTTCCAACGCCCAGTTTGCCTGCTTGGTTTTAACTGCAGTGTCAGCAATTTGCGCGGCCCATGTAATATTTTACAAACGTCAACATGACAAAGAAAAACATTGGAGTTGGGAAAAAAAACATGAAGAACTGTGGAGTCAGGGGGGAGGAGTTTAGAGTCAGGGGGGTGGAGTTTAGTTTTAGGAAATGATGGCATGATGTGATGAGCATCATGAGAATTACAACTGTCAGAGTGAAATAGACTTTCTGATCCTAGTCAGCCCCTGTTCAGTGAGTTCAGGTTGCTTCCATCTGGCCGCAGCAGATATAATCTGCCAAGATGCAGGATCGATAGATTGAAGGACTCATTTGTCCCTGCTGCTATTGGCCTTTTAAATAACATGATGTAATTCTATGTTTTGTGTGTGTGAATCAATCAATCAATCAATCAATCAAAACATTATTCCAGACTCAAGGTCCATATAAAAAGACATACAACACTAAAAAGAATCCCTACAGACAGTAGGGGGAAAAAAGCAATATTCAAATAAATAGTGCAGTGTTCATAAGAGCGACATATACCAGTGTCTCCACCGAGGTGAATGATATCTGACATCACTACAGAATCAGAATCAGAATCAGAATCACTTTTATTGCACAGTATGCAAGTTACATACGAGGAATTTGTCTTAGTGTCTGTATGCAGCGTAGCGGTCACATCAATATACAGAGATAAGAAGTAGGAAGATAACTAAAGACAATCGCAAAGTTGCAAGTGCAATCAAATCGAGTAAATATATACAATATGTACATGAGTGGTGAAGTGTTCTGTGGATGATAAATATGAATTTACGTTGGATTTACATGAGATTTACAGACTGAGTTAAATAGACGTTAAATAGGCAGTGGATTTACATGAATGTACAGTCGGAGTTAAATAAGAGTTTACATTGAATGTACATGAAATTTACAGGCTAAGTTAAATAGGCATTAATGTGCAGGGAATTTACATGAATTTACAGTCCCAGTTAGACAGGCATTATAGACATACAACAGCGATTTATCAACAGCTTGATAATGACATTCTGTGATACATTTATACATGTACATCAGATTCCTCAACAGTGCCTGGAAGGTGTTAACACCTGCCGTGACAAACATTTGACTTGCAGAGCTCCATCTAGGTCTCCTGAGCAATATTCTCATGGCATCATTATATCATTATCATTATCATTATCATTATATGCCACTTGAAGTCTGTGCATGCTTGACCTCCTGTAATCTGACCACAGGTGGGCAGTATAGAGTCAGAGTGGTGTGCAGCAGTATAGAGTCAGAGTGGTGTGCAGCAGTATAGAGTCAGAGTGGTGTGCAGCAGTCTGCTCTAAACAGAGACACCTTCACTCCATCTGTACACATGTTGAACTTGCGCGGAAAAAAGTATTAGCTTGTGCATAACATTTTACTGCATTGTCTGTATATATCATCACCATCTGACAATTCCTCTGAAATAAAATTACCTAGATATTTAACCTTATCACAGACAGTAAGGTTATTATCAGACAATTTAAAAACAGGAAATTTCAAACATTTGTCCTCTTTGGTTCTGCAAATTAAGACAACACTCTTACTGGCATTGTGTTTGATATCATGTACCAAACCATATTCAGTACATATTGTGAGGAGCTGCTGGAGACCAGCACTACTCTGGCTCAGAACAACAAGATCATCTGCATACATTAAATGGTTCACTAGGGTATTACCAGTGAGGCACCGAGTGTTACAACCATTCAGTTGCTTGGACAAATTATCAACATACAGATTAAAAAGAACTGGGGATAAGATTCCCCCTTGACGGACCCCATTACTAACCCCAAAAGGGGCTCATACACTGTTGCCCCACTTGACTTGCATGGTCTGATGGGCATACCAAAAGGCCAGGATCCTAACAATGTAGCTGGGCACACCTCTTTTTTCCCCATATTTTATTTTGTAATTTTGAGAACATAGAAAACAAAAACAGGCTCAGACAAAAAACAAAAACAAACAAAACATACATATACCAACATTAATGTTACAACATGGCGCTACCAGCCGCGTCAAGTGCATAATGTGCTTGTAAGAAATGTGCGTGGAATCCCATGCAAGGGGTCCATAAGAAGTCAGCCGAGCAAGTTACTTGTCGCTCTTAACCTCACCTAAGTAGGCTAGAAATGGGTCTCAGATGATTGTGAATTTCCTAAATGAATTGGTCCTCAGGAACCGGAGTCTCTCCATATGTATAACCGAGACCATGTCCGTCAGCCACAGCTGAAAAGAAGGTGGAGAGGGGGACTTCCACTCCTTCAGAATAAGTCTCTTGGCGACAGTCATCCCCTGCGTCAGAGACTGTATAGCCATAGGGAGGAGCAGAGAGGATTCTGAGCAGCCAAAGATGGCGAGTTCCGCCTCCGGCTGAAGGGTCTGCTGTTAACTGAGCAGAGCTGGACTATAGATAGACTCCTGTCCCATATCATTTCAGACAAGTCAACCTCCCTAATCCTTTCAGTAGGGGCCCTGGTAGAGTCATCAAACAGACATGGGCGACACCTCTTTGACCTAACATGACAAACCGCTTTTTATGATTGACACAGTCAAAGGCTTTAGAAGCATCAATAAAACATAAAAGAACTGAGGAGTTTTGCCGTCTGTATTTGTTTACAATTTCCTTCAAGGCATAAATACAGAGGTCAGTGCCATAAAAACCAAACTGATTGTCTGTAGAGGAGATGTACTCTAACTCTATCCAGCCGTATTCTTTCCAGAACTGTATGCTGGCAAGAGCTATTATAGGCCTATAGTTATCTAGGCTACTCCCTTTACCAGCTTTCTCCTTGATAACAGGCACTAGGAGAACAGACAGCATTGTGTCTGGTAGTGAACCATAAAGCCAGCCAGTAAAACAGAAAGCAAGGAGAGGAGCAGTCCTTGGACTGGCAAACTTCAGATGTTCGGCCGTGATGTGGTCCAGGCCACTTGCTTTGTTATCAGCTAGCTTGTGCATAGCTTGATACACCTCATGCGACATAAACATCATTGAATCATCACACTATAACATTACCTGCCTCATACAGATCACAAGCAATACAATTAAATAAGGTGCTATAGTGGCGACGCCATAGCTCAGCTATATTGTCTGTACCAGTAATTCCATCTACATTGCATGGTAGTGACGTTTTACAACTGTTGAGAACTCTCACTTCCTTCCAGAAGTCAATTAGATTATTATCAAGCAGCTTCTTAGCCATGGAGTCAGCCCGCATGACGTGCTCATTTTGACAGATAAAACGGATTGCATACTTATACGTGGCATTAGTCACTTTCTTTTGCTCAAACACATGACCTTGTCTGGGCTTGCCTGCTATGACCCATGATGATTTAAAGGCTTCTGCATGGGTCTCGACTACATGCTCGTTCCAGCCAGGTCTGACATTAAATCTCTCATTATTATTATTATTATTATTATTATTATATTATTATTATTATTAGGTGGCTTATGTTTATAATAGGGATTACTGCCTCTATATGTAATATATGATTGGAATTTGGAAACCCTCATTAGTGTGTTGCTTGCACCTGTGTTCTGCAAATATGGCACATGATATCAAGTACAGCACTTGCATCTCTAGGCAAGTGTACAGAGTTTAAGAGCTTGTCTGTGCGGGCATAATAAGCTAGGATATCCTCCCTAGTGAGGGCTGACCAGTCCAGCTTGTCTGAGCTGCCACTATTAAGATGCCTAGTGATACCAGGCAACTTTTCAACATTGATTGAAATAGCTACACGTAGGCTACATGATCAGACGTTGTAGTCCTGTGCAGAATGTCAATACACCCCAGCGAGGCATGTGAATCGTTTGTGTGTTGATTGTATTTACTGCTGGCTGTTTAACAAATTGCCCCTCAGGGATAATAAAGATTACCTTACCTCAGTGGTTCTCAAAGTGGGATCCTTGGGGGTCCCCAGCGAAAAGGGGGATCATTTATTTTCACCATATTCCATCCAAGTAACACAAGGACTGTATGACTATTTTGGTCATGGGTTTCATACACTTTCTGTAATAAAATGTCCTTTTACAGTCCCCTATAGAAGCATTACCACGATTTCTAAAACACGATTTCAGACGGACAAGCCCGTCTTTTATTGTCACACGAACACTTCAACACATGCATGCGGCCACAAACACACACTCATGCTGACGGTGGCCGGTGAAATTTGTCCTCTGCATTTGACCCATCCAGGCTTGTCCTTTCCTCCAGGGGGCAGGCCAGGAGCAGTGGTCGCTTTTTCTTTCCAGCGCCCGGGGACCAACTTTGGATGTTGTCGTCACTGGTCGGATGACGATCTTCTGCATGTTTTTAGTGGGGGGTTATGTACGGAGGAACCCCCTGGGGAGCACGGGGAGAACATGCAAACTCCACACAGAAAGGCCCTTTCGACGAGATAGCCCACCTGGGCAGTAGGCACTGAAGATATGGGGGAGTCACAACTCCAGCGGCCACAGCGTCCCAGGCGAGAATCGAACTCAGGACCTTCTAGCTGTGAGGCGACGGCACTACCGACTGCACCACCGTACCCCCGTACCAAAACATCTAAAAGCAAAAATCGTATCAGATGGGGACCCTAGCTGGAACAAAATCTTATCAAAAGGGGGTCTGTGGTTCAATTTGCGTCACTGTGATGTGGAAAAAGTTTGAAAACCACCACCCTACTTTCCTTACCTTAAATCATGGATACTCAATTTACTTTGCTCGGGGGCCACTTTTGCAAAATGACAGGAGGCCAGGGGCCAGTTAATAAACAAACATTAATAATATAAATTTTTCTGTAGTGGATTGTAGGTTTTTGGGGTGCCAGGCGGAGTTTAGTCTGACAATTTTGTGCACACAGGATAGTTAGTTAGGTTAAGTTAGTTAAGTACAGTATAGGTGCCTGCGTGGCGAGCAGGCAGCGATATTTTACAAAAATATAGTACAGAAGTACAATTATAAAATAATGTGTATTTTCTTCTTCTTTTTTCATCCAAAACTTACTTGATGATTTTTAAAGTATTTCAACCATCAATGAGTACAAATGTATCAAACAAATTAGAACATTTCCAAACCAACAAGCCCACACCTCACCCACCCACCCTCAACAAACCTGTAATTTCCCCTTGTGGGACAAATAAAGGATTATCTTATCTTATCTTATCTTATCTTATCTTATCTTATCTTAAACCCACCCTCATTTAACTCAGGTCATGAAAAACAGAAAAGAAAAGAGAAGAAACAAGGAGGATTAGGAAAGAGGCAATTGGGGCACTTGCTGCGGTAATATTTAACCCAGTTTGTAAATTATCTGCATACAGAAAACGTTAAATCGCTGTCAGTGATCCTTGAATCATCAACTCATGCTGATAACTTTGGAGTGTCTTCATTGAAAATCCAGATGAGAGGAGAGGAGCCGTCTGAACCAACAACATCCACTAAGCAACCAGTCATGACAGTCACAGATGACAGAGTGGAGACTTTTAAAGTGGGGGACTATGCAGTGTTTGCTTGTCTTTTCCTGGTTTCCTCTGGCATAGGGGTGTTTTTTGCGGTGAAGGAGAGGAAGAAGGCTTCGTCCAGAGAGTTCCTGGTCGGGGGCCGACAGATGACCTGTGTCCCCGTGGCTCTGTCCCTCACCGCCAGCTTCATGTCAGCCGTCACCATCCTGGGATCCCCATCTGATGTCTACCGCTTTGGGGCCTCCTTCATCCTCTTTGGGGTCGCCTACAGCGTTATGGTCGTGGCCACTGCAGAAGTCTTTGTGCCTGTTTTTTACAGATCAGGGATCACAAGCGCCTATGAGGTAAAATTAATGTTTCACGTTTGCAAGGAAGCATTATTCATTTTTTTAATTGGCGATTGGGCGCTGTGTGGGATTTTTTAGTGTTGTGATTTGGCACTGTGTGGGATTGTTAGTGCTGTACTCAAATGGATGAGTTAATGCACCTGCTGCAGAAAGCACTTTCACTTTGAATTTCAACCAGCTTTGTATCATTACAAAATCACAGTAGTATATTATGCTAATAAATCAGTAGTACATGCAAATAAATCAGTAGTACATGCAAATAAATCAGTAGTCAGTAGTACATGCAAATAAATCAGTAGTATATGCAAATACATCAGTAGTACATGCAAATAAATCAGTAGTATATGCAAATAAATCAGTAGTATATGCAAATACATCAGTAGTACATGCAAATAAATCAGTAGTATATGCAAATAAATCAGTAGTATATGCAAATAAATCAGTAGTATATGCAAATAAATCACTAGTACATGCAAATAAATCAGTAGTATATGCAAATGAACAATGTTTAACCTCCCTCCATCTTGCCTGGCCCGAAAGCTCCCTGTTCATTCACAGAACTTCCTGGACCAAATGATGTTATAATGATGTCATTTGGTCCAGGAAGTTGTGTGAATGAAGGTAGAGAGAGCAGTACTGACAGTGATAGTGACAGTGACAGTAATACTGACAGTGATAGTGACAGTGACAGTGACAGTGATAGTGACAGTGATACTGATAGTGACAGTGATAGTGATAGTGACAGTGATAGTGACAGTGATACTGATAGTGACAGTAATACTGACAGTGATAGTGACAGTGATACTGATAGTGACAGTAATACTGACAGTGATAGTGACAGTGATAGTGACAGTGATAGTGACAGTGATAGTGACAGTGATACTGATAGTGACAGTAATACTGACAGTGATAGTGACAGTGATACTGATAGTGACAGTAATACTGACAGTGATAGTGACAGTGATAGTGACAGTGATAGTGACAGTGATAGTGACAGTGACAGTGATACTGATAGTGACAGTGATACTGATAGTGACAGTGATAGTGATAGTGACAGTGATAGTGACAGTGATACTGATAGTGACAGTAATACTGACAGTGATAGTGACAGTGATACTGATAGTGACAGTGATAGTGACAGTGATAGTGACAGTGATAGTGACAGTGACAGTGATACTGATAGTGACAGTGATACCGATAGTGACAGTGATAGTGATAGTGACAGTGATAGTGACAGTGATACTGATAGTGACAGTAATACTGACAGTGATAGTGACAGTGATACTGATAGTGACAGTGATAGTGACAGTGATAGTGACAGTGATAGTGACAGTGATACTGATAGTGACAGTAATACTGACAGTGATAGTGACAGTGATACTGATAGTGACAGTGATAGTGACAGTGATAGTGACAGTGATAGTGACAGTGATAGTGACAGTGATACTGATAGTGACAGTAATACTGACAGTG
This sequence comes from Poromitra crassiceps, assembly GCF_964638095.1. Taxonomy (NCBI): domain Eukaryota; kingdom Metazoa; phylum Chordata; class Actinopteri; order Beryciformes; family Melamphaidae; genus Poromitra; species Poromitra crassiceps. Next base: position 2,597,252 of record NC_139636.1, read on the forward strand.
ATAGTGACAGTGATAGTGACACCATGGCAAAACTGTGCCGAATGACATCATTTGGGACCAGGACGTTCTGTGAAAGAATGAGGAGTTCTCAGTCCAGGCAAGATGGAGGGGAATGAAACATTGCTCATTTGCATATACAGTACTACCTATTTTGTAATGATACAAGTGGCCCTTTACCTTCACAATGCACCTGTGACTTGCTGCTCGGGCTCATCGGCACCAGCTCAGGCTCGCTCGCTGTTGAGCGTATAGTTAGGGTCCACACTGATGACTTGAGTCAGTCAGGTGATTACATTCTGCACACAGGCGGGAGTCTCCTGGGCTGCAATCCTCCACATCCTGTGCTGGATAATTACATCAGCACGCAGCTTCTCCCCATACGCTTTCAGCATATGTCACTGATACGTGCAGCTTCTCGGCCTCGCACAAATTGGAAACATATGGCGAGCTGTAAATATAGGGCCTGAAACTGCTGTTTGTTATCTTCTGTCTGATCCATCAATGCAATTTCCATATAGTATTTGGAGCTGCGGTTCTGCAGGGGGGTTCGTGTTGTTGCAACACTCATCTACATGGTGCAGACAGTAAGTTTGCACACACACACACACACAGACATCGGGATATTGGTACCAGTGTGTTTGAGACATCTATTGAAAACAACAACAGAAGAAGAATAGAAAATAATGTTTCATTGCATTGGTGCTGACCCACATTTCAGATCCTGTACACAGGAGTTGTGGTGTATGCTCCTGCCCTGGCCCTCAACCAAGGTAAATCACATTCAGCAGACTATCGCCTATTTTTTTTTTTGCCCTGCTGCACACAGCACATTTTACAGTATAGACTATTTAGTGTTGATTTTTCAGAGACAATTGGCAAGTGTTGATTTGGGAGTATTTATCCACCCACACGGCCGATGTGAGCTGGGGCCACTGGTAAAAAACTAAAGCCTTAAAATAACTCTGATGAGTGTGGACTTATGCTACATGATCACTGGCATAAGTGTTGATTTCTCCACGCAGAGTAGTCAGATCAACACTGATGAAATAGATTAGGTTAATTGTATTAATGAACTATCTATCTATTAATTATCTTTGCAGTGACAGGATTCAATCTCTGGGGATCTATCTTTGCCACCGGCATCGTGTGCACCTTCTATTGCTCACTGGTGAGTGGAGAAACCACAGCTTCTCTGAAACCGAAGACAGTGTGAGTATAGACTTCCTGACAGGCAGGCAGGCAGGCAGACGCTGTCTGCTTCTGCTCAAGTGAACACACATGAATAAATATTCCCTCTCTTAACATAAACACTGTTAAGTTAAGAGCCAGACAGAGCTGTTACCACTGCCTTAAAGCAGATGTGGCAGCAGATGTCACAAATATGGACGAAACAATTTAGTCGGGCGTGAAGGACGTCCTCGTTGATCATCTACTGTCTGCCTGTGTGTGTGTGTGTGTGTGTGTGTGTGTGTGTGTGTGTGTGTGTGTGTGTGTGTGTGTGTGTGTGTGTGTGTGTGTGTGTGTGTGTGTGTGTGTGTGTGTGTGTGTGTGTGTGTGTGTAGGGAGGGCTGAAAGCAGTGGTTTGGACAGATGCCTTTCAGATGGTGGTAATGCTCGTGGGTTTCCTGGCGGTGCTGGTCCAAGGTGGCAGGAGGGTTGGGGGGCTGGAGGCTATGTGGGAGACAGCGAAGACAGGCGGCAGACTCACAGTCTTCGAGTAGGTGTTGATGTTCCTCACGCTCATGAGATGTAAAACCGCAAGAGTTTGTTATTTTCATCCACTAATGTCACTCACATCATCACCACAACAGTTTAGTCAGTGATTATCACTGGAAACATTTCAAGGAAATATCCAGCCTAAAAAACCGTTAGTGGCGATGTACAGTACTTTGAATTCCTGGGCCCATTTTGTCGTTTGATGGTGTATTTTTCATATCGCCACTGAACCAAAATGTAGAGAGTGATGCGATGTCAAAATATTCCCACTGCTACAGTAGCAGTGGGAACGTGCTACAATGGAGTTTAGTAGCAGAAACACGTACCGCTATGCAAAACATCAATGCTAAACGTCAGGTTTCAGAGTCAGTCCCTCCAATCAAAAGGGATGGGCTTCTTTCTAGACTCACTATTTTGTACTGACATTCAGCCATCATACATCCATGCTAGAAGAAGAGGCAGAGAGACAGATTTCTCCACAGACTGCACTCTCAACAGACCAGAATGCAATGCAGCCATAATACGTTCTGCATCCCTTCTCTCGTTGAAAGTCAGTCTGAGAAATGTAGGAAATCACTAATTGAAATTGAAGTAGATGAAGCAGGTTGACACCCAAAGTTGAGTACACCAAGAAAGTAAATAACAACACTTCATCTTCATCGAATTGACTGTTGAGGGTAAATAATCTCTTCTCCCCAGCTTTGACCCCAACCCACTGAGACGCCACACGTTTTGGACTCTCTGCATCGGAGGCACGTTCACATGGCTCGGGATCTACGGCGTCAACCAGTCCACCATCCAGAGGTGCATCTCCTGCAGGACTGAGACCCACGCCAGACTGTAAGCATCTGCTCTCCTAACAGTGAATAGATGCAGAAGAGACTGGGCCTGTGGTGAGTGAAGGCCATCTCAGCAGTGTTGTGTCGTCACTTCTCAGGGCTTTGTACCTGAACCTCCTGGGTCTCCTGCTCATCCTGTTTTGTGTTGTGCTGTCTGGTCTCATGATGCACGCTTTCTATGTCAACTGCGATCCGTGGACAGCGCAAAAAGTTTCAGCCCCTGACCAGGTGTGTCGCTGTTCTCCACACAGGCTTATTATTGACATAATGTCACTGCCTGCTCCACTGCTGTAAAACTCACACGAATTATGTGTTTTCTCACCAGCTCATGCCTTATTTTGTGATGGAAATTCTGGGGGAGTTCCCGGGTCTTCCAGGACTGTTTGTCGCATGTGCCTTCAGCGGAACTTTGAGGTTGTAGAGGCATACCTTCTGTTCAACTAGATTTCTCCTTTACACTGATGAGTAAGGTTGTTGATGACTAAGCAAACCAATCAAGTATTAAAGGAGCAGTTCACCCAAAAGTGAAAATACTGTGATCATCTACTACCCCCTCATGCCAGTTGAAACGCAGGTGACGTTTGTCCATATAACACATAGGAGGTTGCCAGCACAACTTGAGAGAAAGTATATGGACAAACTTCACACCTGCGTTTCAACTGGCATGAGGGTGAGTACTGTGATGATGACAGAGTTTTCACTCTCGTTTCATTTCTAAATGACGGCCCTCAGCACAGTGGCCGCCAGCATCAATGCCCTCGCAACAGTGACCTACGAGGACTTTGTCAAGCAGCGGTTTGAGAATCTGTCCAACACAGCCAGCATCTGGACCAGCAAAGCACTGTGTAAATATACAACATCCAACATAGCTCCAGATGAGTCTGCTCTGCACAGCACAAACGCAACACTGCAAGATGTTACATTTGCATGCGTCAGGAACACTGCATGTGTCCACATTTGTCATGGAAGATGTTGCCACTGACATTATAGCAATAAGTCCGAAACCACGAGATTCACACATCTACATTATTGCAGGTGTTTTCTTTGGAATAATCTGCACCGTCATGGCAGTCACTGCCTCCTACATGGGAGGAGTTTTCCAGGTAATTGCCATGAAATGTGCTGCATCATGCTTTACAAATGCTTATATACAGGACATCAATTAGATCTATATTGCAAAGATTGCTTCATGTCCCCCCCTCCCCCCTCCTCCTATTGCAAGGCTGCTTTGAGTATCCATGGGATGTGTGGCGGTCCCATGCTGGGGCTTTTTACACTCGGTATAATCTGTCCCTGCACCAATTCTAAGGTAGGTTGATCACCAGTGTCAAAGTGTTAGTTGAATTCCACATAATTGAATGATGCCTTAAAATATAGGTTAATACTAGTACTACTATTATTATTAATACTACTAATAATAGTCATAATGACAATGATGGTGATGATGATGATGATGGTGGTGGTGGTGATAATTCAGTAGATCATGTCTAGTTGAATGAATCAAGCTGACTGTTCATGGTTCAGGGTGCTGCAGCAGGTCTGATAGCAGGTATCACCTTGGCCTTCTGGGCCGGCGTGGGTTCCTTCATCTATCCTGCTCCGCCCGGTAACGCCCGGCCGCTGCCTCTCAGCACAGACGGCTGCATTCAGGTCAACTCAACTGCCTCTCCTGTCACTGACACGCCATATCTTCCACACAGGTACCCATTTCACAACCAGGCCCAATTCTGTTGCACTGACATCTCTACTGACTACCTGCAATTCCAAAAATGATGTATATAGGTAAAGGGTATTTATTGAATGCATTTAAATAAAATGCAAAGTCCTCAGACAGAGCAGACACAATACTGGTCCCTGATTTGAGTGATTCTTTAACAAGGGAATGTCCAGTTGTGATGAGTTGTCAGGAATTCCTTTGAAACTCCCATAATTAAATATATGGAAGAGCACAGTAAGCAGCCTCTCTCTCTCTACTCTTCTTGGTGTGGACTGACAGGATTTGGTGACACTGGCTGGCTGAAGCATCAGTGCTCTGATGATTTGTGTCTGTGTGTTGTGACTCCTTTGTCCCCTGCAGGCCATCCTTGGCTGACTCCTGGTACTCCCTGTCATATTTATACTTCAGCGCCGTTGGATTTATGGCTACGGTCACTGTGGGCCTCCTGATTACCTTCTTAACCGGTACTGTATCTGTGCTTCATGAAAGACATCAGTCATCTGGACATTCTCAGAGAGACCCAAGAATGAATGCTCGTTGACTGAAAGATAGCGAAAGTGGTCGAAATCCTTGACTCATGATGCTGCTGTGGTTGGGGATGATGTCCGGGATATCTTTAAAGCTGGACCGCACCAAATGAGAGAGCCGCAGTTTCCTTGGTATTAAAGGAACAGTTCACCCAAAATTTTTAATTCTGGCATCATCTACTCACTCTCATGCCAGTTGAAATACAAGTGACGTTTGTCCATATAACACACCAGCACAACTGAGACAACTGAGAGAAAACCAGCTGACTTCACTTGTACTGTACTGAAGTCAATGGTGACTGGTTTAGTAGAGATGACATTTTTGGATGAACTGTTCCTTTAACACAACTTACAGTTCACTTTGTGCGCAGCTGAGTTAGACAAATACCCTCTGTATTGTCTGTAACATAGTGAATTTTGTTGTAGGCAACAGACAAATAAATTCATTTGTAAACAGCTACTGTACTTTTCTCCATAGGATCCAATAAGGGCAAGGATGTGACACCGATGCTGATCCGGCCAGTGTGTAACGTTTGCTGCTTCTGGTCAAAGAGGTACAGGAAGATGTGCTGGTGTGGAGTCCGTCATGATGATGATGGAAAACAGGTGAGACAGACACAGCTAAAAACAAATGAACAAAACAGATACTTTTGCTATTAGAACACAAAACCAAACCAAACGTGAACCAAATGTGTGTCTTTCCCCCTGCAGGCTCTGGAGTGTTTAGACTGTGCTGTAAAACATGAAGATCAATGTTCCCACCAGGACACAAACACAACATCAGCAGTCAGAAGAAACGGCCCGTCGACACCGGTGGGGAACAGTCAGAAGTTAAAATCCTACACGAATGCTGGGTTTGTCGTGGAAACACAGTCTTTTTAACAGCACTTTACGTGTATGGCCTCTGGCAAGAAGGCTTGTGGTTTGTGAATAAGGGGAAAAATGTCCACCCTCCATTGCCCTTGTTTGTTCCATAAGCAGATTTAGTTACACTTGGATAGTCATAATAAATGGATATATCAAACCGACTTGTTGGCCAGGGGGTGTTCTTTCTGCTGCTTTGCATTATAGTAATAACACAAATGAAGACAGCATTTGGGTTTGATTTAAAAGATACAATCCATGATTTATTACAGAAAAGAGTGCTATCCAAATGATTTTATGTTACATCCTTTTTATACATTTCAGTATGTTTTTACATGTAAACAGGAACGAAGTCAACAACGTTATTGATACACTTCATGTCACGACTGAGAACATCCTATTGTACAGTTAAATCTATGGTCTAACGTCACTGTCCTGGACTCCAGCACAATCCTATCATGGATTAAACAAGAGGAATAGCATATAGGCATAGAACCAGCCTAATCCCCCTCTGGACCGATGGATATTTAGATATGTGCAAGGACACGCCTTTATTACTTCATATACATGATCCCTATTCGGCTATTGTAGAAGGCATGAGAAACACCTTTCCACCACTGTGCAGCATTTGTATTTGTGAGAAGGTGAACCGATGCTCTCAGAGCGGAGAAGATGCTCTCAGAGCGGAGGAGATGCTCTCACAGAGGAGAAGATAACAGGATTCAGTTCCATCTGAAAAGTATTTGTGTAGCACGGACAAGGTGAACCTCCAAGGTCACATTGTTACTCATTCATTAATACAATTGCCATTAAGAGTTTACATGAATGCAGTCACCCATTAAACATTTCAGCTGCTAGGGGGTAAACGTAAATCTATTGTTCTGTTGAGTAAATCTAGTGTTCTGTCACAGACCAAGTCTGAAGATTCACATCTTTCTTTTTGCATCAGACTTTCCTTGAAATTCAGCTCACGAGAGAATTTGACATGAATCAGTCTAATCACATCAAACAATAACAAATATTCTCAAATGTGGGTTTGTCTCATCAAATAGGGGTCCATGGCCCTAACAGGGACTAAATTAGAGTCCTTGATATGAAAACGGTTGAGAATCACTGGTCTAGAACATCATTTGAGGCCAAGGAGGAAATACTCCAAAATAAACTTCCAAATAAAAGTATCCCCCGGCCGCATCAAGAAACTTGTACATCGGGCTTCTTTGAAATCTATTTCACTTCCAAAATGATCAATAATGACAAAGGGGAGGTGATGTGTTTGAACTTTACAGAAGTTAGCTCTGTTCAAAGCAGGTGTACGTCATGACGTCATGCATACTCCACAGTACAAATGTACCAGTACATCTAATTCTGCATTTCTGACACTTCAAAATTAATGCAGCACTCAAGGATTACAACATGCATAGATTTTCAATGTTCACATACCAGGGAAGATACTTTCAAAAGCTGGACTAAACATCTAAATATTGGAACATTATTCAAATAAAAAAAATCTCTATCTCTTGTGAGTGAAAGGAGATGTGACTTGCAAATAATGAATAATAGTGAATCACTGGGTTTATGACGTGAAAGCATTATTGTTACTTTTCAGTCGACAATCTCCAATACAAATCATTCTGATCTGCCATAATGTATGCATTGTGCATTTAATGCAATGAAATAAATCATGCTTTTAATGTGTTTCATCTCTTTTTTTTTTTATAACTATTGTGAGGGTGCATTACAGTCATGCAAATGCACTGTAGTGCAAAAATATGTATCTAAAAAAAAGCAGGATAGCTTTGATTGCTTCTTACAAAATATGATAAAAAGTTGATCATCTGCAAACATTCGGAGGACACCTGAGGAATGCGGACGGTACATTGCCTTATCTGAGGGTGGAAACAGGCCAACGCATGCTGGTTGCACTAAAATAAGTCCTATAAAACATTACATACATCATGATACCTCTGAAAGGTATATACAATGAGAAGTAAAATAAAAGGAGATAATCAGTGAAGAAAAACATTATACATACATACATACATACATACAGTACATACATACATACATACATACATAATTGACACTCTGCACTCTACAGAACTCATAACCATTCATCTCAAAATGAGCAGAACAGGGAGTTTAGGGAAATGACTTGATGTGATTTTGACCAAGCGTCACAGCTCTCTTCCTCTCTCATGCTGCCTGTTTTGTGTTTCCTGAGTTCTCGTCAGGCTCAACATGGCGACTCTCATCCACTGCATCAGCAGCACAGACCACAATGGAAGGCAATGCCGTGGCTATGTGTTTAACTCCAGCTCACTTTTCTCACTTTCACATTGGTTAAGGAAAGAACGCCGCTGAAACCGCGTTGAACTGTCGCACTCAATCAAAAAGTTCTAGGAACTAAAGTGTGTGAATGTTGGTGTGCTTTCTGAGCGTGGAACAGTAGAATGGATGCACTCGAGAAATCCAGCATCCAAGCCACAGGTATTTCTAATCTATGCAACTTTTCAACCACGCTTCTGGGCTTCCAATAGCAAATTAGAAACAGACTCTGAGCCATTGAGCGCAGAGCGGAAGAGCAGATTTGTGGCTCCTGCATGTGAGTGAGTGTATACGTTGTTCACGATGGGAGTCGCATTACAACGTATACATATTTCCAAGCCATTAGCTGAGACCGGAGTAGGTAGTGTGGTGTGACTCCCATCCAAAACAAATCCCTACAGGAGAGTTCAGAGAGTTTACAGCAGATCGTGCAAGAGAACGAGGAGATAGAGTATTTTTTTTTTGCACTTGAAAAGCACGTGCAGCACAAACAGGCACACGTGATGTTGCTGACACAATTGCGGTGTGCACTACTGTCTGTAGGCACAATCAGATCGCACCAACTTCAGATCTCCTCAACTCCAGCTCAGCAGCAGTAGCGTAGACAGGGATTAGCACACGGCTCGCACACTGAGCACAAACATACATGAACCACCAGGCATCAAGACAGGGGCTTTTGTCTATCAAAAGATACAAAACAAATTATTACCATGCATGTTACATGATTTCAGAGAATCCTCTTTCAAATGTATGAATGTTAACATCTTCCACAATTTGTGTCGGGTTTTTTTTTTATCTGCTGTTTACGAATCGACAATCGGCATGCTTCAAGGGCAACATACAGTCACTTTGCATAAACATAATCTATTATATTTGGTAGCCACATCACCAGAATCACTTTTGCGACAAGAAACAATAAGCGCCACTGTTACGCTCTGTCACATAACCGGTAGAACGACGGCCATGTCCATGGGAGACAAACGTAGCCAAATTTGTTGCGCGTTGCACTACACTGGGCTGCCAAAGCAGGATGCTAGCTGCCACACAGAGAGAGTGCAGGATGAGTGCCAAAAGTGAGCAGTGGTGATCTGCAGCCCTTGATCTGCATAGTAAACATTGCAATTGTACAGGTTTCCCCAGTGAAGCCATGACACAGCACAGGGCCAGTGAAGCCATGACACAGCACAGGGCCAGTGAAGCCATGACACAGCACAGTGAAGCCATGACACAGCACAGTGAAGCCATGACACAGCACAGGGCCAAGCCTGCTGGATGACGCTACAGTGAGGGAGCGGGGTGGCGGTTGTGGTCGGAGCCAAAAACCAAGAACAGCACCAACACTGGACGTGGAGATACAGATGGCGAGCGAGCGGTCAGGGTGGGTGACGCCTGGGTTGAAGCCAGGCAGGTTTGGGGAGAGGTTCTCAGGTCTGGTTACAGGAGAGGGTGTGTCTTTGGTGTGTGTGTACAGAATCAGCCGGGTGGTGAAATTGGACTCTCCAAGCTAACACAGATCGATAAGCAGGTTGGGGAGGTTGTGCCTGTGAGCTGGGGGCTATGTGATGTGTGGCGGAGTCATGGGGGGAAAAGCTAAGGCCACTCGTGGTGATAACGCTTTCCGTTCTTCTTCTTCTGCTTCTGCAGGTGCTCCAGTTCTGCTTCGTACATCATCTCTTGCATCAGATACTTCTCCCGCCTCATACGATCGCACAGACCTTTTGGCATGTCCGGAATCAGGTACGCAATGAAGGACTTGATCCCATACACCAGGTGCTGAGGAAGCAATTCATTATTCTTGTGAGTCACCTTCCAGAGAACATCGTTTTAGTTGCCTGCATATGTTGAGCGTGCAAAGCTAATTACTGTGTGGGCTGCGTTATACTCGTTAAATAAAAACAATTACACATTTAATGGGTGAAACCCTTCTCCAAACCACCTCCAAAGTGCCAAGTTTTCAAAAGCTAAGAAATTGACACCATGGATTTTTTTTGTTTATTCTGTGAGTTTTGATTGTGCTTCATCAACCCCAAGGCTCATAGAATTGTCTCGACCTATAGAGGGGCATGTAATCCTTCAATTGTTAAAAACATAAACATTTTAGGTTTTCACCGGATATGTCAATTCATAAGTGATTAAAAAAAAAAGAAATCAACTAAAAACCTATAGTCACTTAGCGACTTCAGCAGATATAGGGAGATTTAGCCTTTCTTCTGGTAAGCACAAAAAGAAAGAAACGTAGAGTGCCAACAGACCTCAAAGACGATGATGAAGGCCAACCTGGCAGCCAAGACGTGCCAGAACTGCAGGGTGAAGTCATACGGCACGCTGCTCCAGGGCGGTGCTCTGTAGTCTCTGTACCTGCAGTATCTAGACTGCACGTGGCTGCCGTTCCTGGGCTCGCCCATGTCAAACACAGAGAGGCTGCTGTTCATGTAGCCTCGCAAACACCTGGGGGGCAGAAGAGAATCTGTGAAAAGCAGCAGGTGGGAAGTCAAGCCGCCCACGCCAGATGGATTTAATGTTTGATGTGTTAACATTCTGCTACACATATTCACACACTTCTCATGTCGGTATCCCTTGTCCACGCACGGGCCGTATTTGAAGGCGTAGACAAAGCGGGGGATGTAGTCTGAGGTGATGGCAATGACAAAGGCATTGGTGATGACTGCCAGCACGCCAATACCTTCGAGAATCCCATGCCAGATACCTGGCAACCAAGAGAGAGACAGAGAGAGAGAGTGGTGAGAGGCTGGAAATGAACATTGTTCTATATATACACTCACTGAGCACACGTACTAATACTGGGTAGCTTCAGCTCAATGTCAATCGGCTACCAAAGTGACATCCAGGCTCCAGGTTCAACGTGCTGCATCCAGAGATGCTTTTATGCTCACCACAGTTGTAAAGAGCTTATCTGAGTTAACGTAGCCTTTCTGTGTCTGTGCTCCAACTGTCTGATGTTTGATGTGAACATGAAGTTAATGTAGCCTTTCTGTGTCTGTGCTCCAACCCGTCTGATGTTTGATGTGAACATGAAGTTAATGTAGCCTTTCTGTGTCTGTGCTCCAACCCGTCTGATGTTTGATGTGAACATGTTTCTGTGTGCTCCAACCCGTCTGATGTTTGATGTGAACATGAATTGAAGCTGCTGACCTGGATCTGCATGATCTTATGCATTGCAGTGCTGCTACATGATTGGCTGAATGGATAATTGGATGAATAAGCAGGTGTACAGGTGTTGGTAATAAAGTGCTCAGAGACGGAGCATGGGTTTGTGTTTTCATAGATACAGCTAGCTGGCTAGTTTGTGAACGTTTGGGTGTGTGTCTATGAATGTGGCTGTGGCCATTTCTCAAAACTCAATGCTGTATGGCTGCATTGCATTTGGTTCTATTACATCTCAGCGTGCTGTTCTCCCTTTATGGTTGTTGGACGCTGGTGCAAAATGGCGATCTTCGATTCTGCGGGACTAACAACAAAACCTAAATGTCCTGCTAGCAAATTACAAGTGTTTTAGTTCCCCCCCCCCTTTAATTAGAGGGTGATGTACCACAAAAAGCATTTGGTCACATATTATATGGATTATATAGTATATATATAGTATATATATATATATATATATATAGATTATATAGTATATATAGTATAGTAGTTGGAGTGTCCATGGGAAGGTGGGTTGGTCACATATTCTATGGATTATATAGTAGTTGGAGTGTGGAGTACATATTATATGGGTTATATAGTAGTTGGAGTGTCCATGGGAAGTTGGGTCACATATGATATGGATTATATAGTAGTTGGAGTGTCCATGGGAAGACATATTATATGGATGATATAGTAGTTGGAGTGTCCATGGGAAGGTGGGTTGGTCACATATGATATGGATTATATAGTAGTTGGAGTGTCCATGGGAAGACATATTATATGGATTATATAGTAGTTGGAGTGTCCATGGGAAGACATATGATATGGATTATATAGTAGTTGGAGTGTCCATGGGAAGACATATTATATGGATTATATAGTAGTTGGAGTGTCCATGGGAAGACATATTATATGGATTATATAGTAGTTGGAGTGTCCATGGGAAGACATATTATATGGATTATATAGTAGTTGGAGTGTCCATGGGAAGACATATTATATGGATTATATAGTAGTTGGAGTGTCCATGGGAAGACATATTATATGGATTATATAGTAGTTGGAGTGTCCATGGGAAGACATATTATATGGATTATATAGTAGTTGGAGTGTCCATGGGAAGACATATTATATGGATTATATAGTAGTTGGAGTGTCCATGGGAAGACATATTATATGGATTATATAGTAGTTGGAGTGTCCATGGGAAGGTGGGTTGGTCACATATTACCGTATATGGATTATATAGTAGTTGGAGTGTCCATGGGAAGGTGGGTTGGTAGTTGGAGTGTCCATGGGAAGGTGGGTTGGTAGTTGGAGTGTCCATGGGAAGGTGGGTTGGTAGTTGGAGTGTCCATGGGAAGGTGGGTTGGTAGTTGGAGTGTCCATGGGAAGGTGGGTTGTTATATGGATTATATAGTAGTTGGAGTGTCCATGGGAAGGTGGGTTGTTATATGGATTATATAGTAGTTGGAGTGTCCATGGGAAGGGTTAGGGTTAGTGTCCATGGGAAGGTGGGTTGTTATATGGATTATATAGTAGTTGGAGTGTCCATGGGAAGGGTTAGGGTTAGGGTTAGGGTTAGGGTTAGTGTCCATGGGAAGGTGGGTTGGTGGGAAGAAATATGGGCAGAAATATGGGCTGTGGGAACATATCACATATCACATGGAATGGAAAATGTCTGGTTCCCACAACGATGTACTGATGGAAAAGTGGCTCCGATCCAAAAATGAGTGAAAGACACTGTGGTGATCTGAGGGCAGTCAGAGCTCAAAGCTCACCTATGTCAGTGGCCCGGGCCGGCATGGGTCTCCTCCACTGAGTCACAAACTTGTAGGCGTCAAGACGAATTTCAATGATGTTGTTGAGCAGCGCCAGGAGCGGAGCCAGCGGGAACGCTGCTACAAAGATGGTGGTGAAGCCAAACTGGAGGACTGGAGAGAAAGGAACCAACCTTCAGCCACATTTGCATTGATCCCTTATCCTCAAGCAAGGTCAAATGTAACACTTCAAAGGAGGAGAATATTTATTTACCCATTTCAAGGTATTCGTCCACCAGTCCATGGGCGTTCATTGGCTGCAGATTCCAGTCTCTGTCCCACTGTGGAAGCTGGGCCTTATTCTCCACACTTTGCCCTATGCTGCCTCCTTTTTTTATCTTCCTGCGAGACCACCAATTCTGCAGCAAACTGAAAATGTGGCAAATAGCGAACCGTCAACTCCAAGCAATTATTTGTGACGATGCAGTGCTCACACTGCAGGAACAGTAGCTAAGCCCCGCTGGAGAGGGTTTGATGTGTTTCTGCACAAGAAATGCCTTTTCGTACGGTAATGAGTGAAAGTGTACCTGTACCACACAAAGCTATAGAGAAATGACCCAAGGTTTGTAAAATGTCACTCACCTGACTTTACAGCATGTGCCATTAAATACGGTTTCTCTAATTCTGAGAGGGCTAAATCAATACGGATGATAATCATAACTCACGGATAACCGAGCTCCATGAAGTTGTTCCAGATTTGTTTGAAGAACATGATGACGGCCATTTGCAGGCACAGATCAATCAAGCAGCCACTCGGGTGACACTGAGAGGAAAAATAACAAATAATAAAAAACTGTAACATCCATATTTCATGCTCAACTGAATGTCATGAGCAAATCCAGGGACACATTTCATCCCCTTCTGTGTTTGATTAATATGATTGAAAATCACATTATGCAGGAGATTATTGGCTCACATTGTGGTGTCATTTACAGATGAATGATTCATATTTTAAATTTGTCCCATAGGCCCTATAGAAGGCAATAAACAGCTCCACCATTGTTGAAATAATCATCCGCTTATTTGCACTCACCTCCTCCAGTCTCCATCGATTAAAGAGTTTATTGTATTTTCCAGGCCTGCCAGCAAACCTGCAGTTAAGATTGACAACATTAGATTATAGAAAAAGTAATAAACTGAGCAGGAAACAAGTGGACACTCAGAAGGAGGAAACAGATAAACAGCTTCGCAGACGGCACGGCTCCAATGTCCACTTCTTTTTTGCACCAAGGTGATGTTTCCAGCACCACTGCTCTTCATCAAAGCTGTTTCTAGGTTTATTTCATGATTTGCTCACTTTGGGCTCAGCACCTGCCCTCTTTAGTTTAGATGTGTGGGCATATACTCCTATTTGGCACTTAAAATGAGTTAATTATGTCAGATAAACCACAGCACGGTTAAGGAAGTATTATATATATATTTTATAAAGTTTTTTTTTCTCCCCAATTGTACTTGGCCATTCCTACTGCTGTCCCGGTCGTTGCTCCACCCCCATCTGCCGATCTGGGGAGAGCCGTAGACTAGCACCATGCTTCATCTGATACATCTGCAGTCGCCAGTCGCTTCTTTTCACCTGACAGCGAGGGGTTTCACCCGCAGGACATAACACGTGGGAGGATCATGTTATACCCCCCAGTTCCCCCCCCCCCTCCAGACAGACATGGCCAATTGTGTCTGTAGGAACATTTGGCCAAGTTGGAAGCACCGCTGCCGGGAATTGAACCCGGGTCTCCGCGGTGGTAGGCGAGTGTTTTTCCCCTCACTACACAGACGCCGTGGTAAGGAAGTTAGTTGTGTAAATCCTGGAAATGTGAGGTCTAAAAATAAGTACACAGTGAGCCAGGAGAGAGAGCCTTGGCAGATGTCATGAAACAATGAGGAGGATGAAACAAAATGTATCTGCAAAATCCCTCATTCAATTCACTGCAAACAGGAAGTGCAGCGTTTATAGCATCCAGCCTACCTTCCAAGAAAGAAAGCAATGTAGAACGTGGAACTGTTCAAATTGACAAACTGGAACAGGAACATCTTGAGAGCAAAGCTGTTCTCCCACTCTGACTCCGTCCGTGGATGTTCTGGGGGGAGGAGGAGGGTTGTGGGGGGGGGGGGGGGGAGGAGGAGGAGGAGGGTTGTGGGGTGGGGGAGGGGGAGGAGGAGGGTTGTGGGGTGGGGGAGGGGGAGGAGGAGGAGGGTTGTGGGGTGGGGGAGGGGGAGGAGGAGGAGGGTTGTGGGGTGGGGGAGGAGGAGGAGGAGGAGGGTTGTGGGGTGGGGGAGGGGGAGGAGGAGGAAGGTTGTGGGGTGGGGGAGGGGGAGGAGGAGGAGGGTTGTGGGGTGGGGGAGGAGGATGAGGGTTGTGGGGAGGGGGAGGGGGAGGAGGAGGAGGGTTGTGGGGGGGGGGAGGAGGAGGAGGGTTGTGGGGTGGGAGGGGGAGGAGGAGGAGGGTTGTGGGGTGGGGGAGGGGGAGGAGGATGAGGGTTGTGGGGTGGGGGAGGGGGAGGAGGAGGAGGGTTGTGGGGTGGGGGAGGGGGAGGAGGAGGAGGGTTGTGGGGGTGGGGGAGGGGGAGGAGGAGGAGGGTTGTGGGGTGGGGGAGGGGGAGGAGGAGGAGGGTTGTGGGGGTGGGGGAGGGGGAGGAGGAGGAGGGTTGTGGGGTGGGGGAGGGGGAGGGGGAGGGAGAATAAATGCTTAGTGCCAAACATCCACAACGAATTAACGTGTAAATAAATGCAGCATGTGGACAATGCTCACCTAAATTGGTCAGCAGATAGGCCACCTTTTCATATACCTGACAAGGCAAATGATATCACTCATATGTCATAGGAAAAAAGATATGGTGATTCTAATGATAACAACATGACAGATAGTCAAACAAGAATCTATGCGAGGGGGGGGGGGGGGGCGGGGGTGGATGTTTGAAAATGAAATGAAAAATGTTTCATGCAACATTTGCTGGATGGGATATACGAGTGTGCCAGATGAAGCTTGTCCAGCAGACACCCACCACATTGAGAGACATGATGATTATAAAGTTGATGCAGACACCAGTGCCAGAGGTGGCAAACTGCCAGTTCTTCTGCACAAACTCCCAGTCGAACGAGGCAAACTTCTCCATCGCGATGAGACGGAAAACCACCACAGCAAACACTGCTGTCAACACAAGGGATATCTGTGCAAAGAAGATAGAGCGGTAAAGAGGGAAGTGGAGAAGAGAGGATAATGTATGAGTTTAACAAACCTGCCTCTAACAAATACTCCACTTGTCTACGAAGATTCACTTCGGTCATCCAGCTACTAAGATATTTTGGTTTAGGCTGTCAGTTTGAGAGTGTAACTGTTTCATTTGGGGTAATTAGCTCATCATGATTAACTGAGCAGCATGAAAAGAAGAGCCTACCGACTATGAATAATGCAAATAAAAAAATACAAATCTAAAAAGTTTCTCATTCAAAAGCAGACGATAAACATGGTCAGAATAAGGACAAATCCACTACTGTGATCTCCTCTCAAGACAGCGTTTTACATTAGAAAACAATGTCCAGCAGGGGGCGAAGTTAAGCCGCTGCTGGTGCATATTGCATTTCAAAGGTACAAAAGCTGTGATCTCTACTCTGAGCTGGAATCCTTAGAGGCAGATTAAGCAGAGATCAAAGGGTTTTACCATGAAGAAGATTCCGGACACAGACACCATGAGCCTGCTCAGCTTGTCTGTGAAGGGCTGGAAGGGCTCCGGCTTGCCAGAGATGGGGTTGGTTCTCTCCACCCTGGAGTACTTGGCTTCAAACTGAGGCCGCAGCTCCTCCTGATTCATCAAAGCAGAAAATTCCGGCATGAACTATTGCCACACACCCCTGTCTGACTGACACGTCAGTAAACACGTATTTTTTCTTTCTTTACAGTAAACGTGTATTTCTTTTCTTTGCAGTGTCAAAATAATAAGACGTGGATAGGATAAAAAAAACACAAGGTAATAAATAGATCTAATCTGTGGAAGGATGCTGCTGATACCTCCTCCTCCTCCCAATCAATGAGATCCCAGTCATAAGTCAGTTCTGCCCTCCTCCTCTTCCAGAACTCCAGGAATACTGTGGCTGCAAAGCGGGATATGGAAAAAGGACAGAAATCAATTGCATTATTGATTGACATGATTGATATTTTTTATATGAATGTCGCAAGGTGATTGCTTGAGGAGAGAATAATGAATCAAACACCATGCCCGGTCAGATATCCTGAGCCAAACTAGCGTATTTGGCTACACGGCCCCGTATGAATGCTGATGACCGCCATCGGGTTACAGATGGCTTAGTTTTGTGCTATTAAGTTACAGCAAAGTGGCTCAACAAGCTTTGCTTGTGCAGTGTTTCAGGCCAAAGCCACTTTCAGTTGGGTAGAGTTACGGTCGAGCTGATTGGGAGATATTGTGTTTAATATTTTGTTTTGGCTGAAGGTTTCTGCAACACCAGAGACGATGTTCGTATACTCTCCTTATTACGCCGTTATAACACCTGAACTAGATTTTCATAATGGCTACATGGCACACAAGCGTCAAAATTGGAATCCAGTGTCACGGCCCACCCCCCCCTGCCCCCCGAAAGAATCAAAATATGTTTATTTATGTTATTTGCCTGAATTATGTGCACCCGTTTCAGTTCAGCTCAGTGTTAGGGTCTCTGCTGCATTTAGCTGTCATGCTAATTTCTCTGCTCTCTGCGGTCCATGAAGGGCAGAAGAGACAGACGAGACAGACGAGACAGAAACGTGAACTGAAGGTAGCAACCTACATAGCCTGACAGACACACGACCATTAGTTCTGCTGACCATCTCTGCGTTTTAATTGGATCGTTTTGCAGCCCCGCCCCCAGCCCATCTCCCCCCCAGAGCAGCAAACAAGGGCAAACACTGGACCCACTGTTATAATTGTTTACCAGATACAGTATGTTAAGGAATTTGCCTAGATGACCACTAATTCCTTAACATATTGGACGATGTCCTAAATGTGAACCTAACCTCAGAAGTCTTAACCTGCTTATCACAAGTCTTACATTTAAGGGGAAACAGAATGATGTGTGCAAGAAAGATGAATTTGGGACACAAATGAATTATGGCTTTATAAAGCACCGGAGTGTGAATCCTCAGTTAGCACAACTTTGACTGCTGATGAAAGATGATGAAGTTTAATATAGCGTGACCCACTTTCATTGAAAGAGAGCGAGAGAGAGAGGCAGCCTGTTCAGATGCCTACATTCAGTCCCATGGGCCAAACCATTTTTCCACTCTGTTTTCGCACACACCAGCCTGGAGTGCAGTCAGCAGTGCAGTACTGCTACTTTGCTCCACACTGCCCAAAGTCTTCATTCTGGGTTCAGTGTGCCCCCCCAGACCCAAGTCACTGAGGCTGACTGGACCTCATTTAGCCAAAACGCAGAACCCAATGTGCCAACACTTCCCTCTGGGCTCAGGTGATTATTTACCAGGCTGGCAGAGAGATGGATCTAGGCCAGACACTGCACAGCGTGCTCCAATAGTCTTATATTACAAAGATATCACGGGGCATTGCTGCAACGCAGCAGACTGATACAGTTGAACTGGAGAACTGTTTAATTATACCTGCTAATTACATCTCCACAGAATTGGCAGAGTTAATGCAGACACACACTGAAACCTGACTGTGAATTATTAGCTGACAATTGTGTTATAGTGTCAGTGGAGATCTCCTGTATTTGCACTGCATAATGTTGACTGTATTGAATGCTCAGGTGAAAAGCTTCATGTGTTTGGAGGAGTCCATCGGAGAGTGGAAGCATGACACACTTTGGATATTGGATAATTGGATAAACACATTTGAATTCCAGTAGGATCTGTATCAAGCCGAACACACGCACACGCACACGCACACAGGCAGGCAGGCAGGCAGGCACACATACACACACACGCACGCACGCACGCACGCACGCACGCACGCACGCACACAAACACACACACACACACACACACACACACACACACACACACACACACACACACACACACACACACACACAGTAGATGATCAACAAGGACGTCCTTCACACCCGACTAAATTGTTTCGGACAGTTGATTAAATACAGCAAGCATAGGCAAAATCACACCATTTAGGAGAATGGACAGACAAAAGTGAAAGGCTGAACCTACCCCAAATAGCCATGAAGATAGCAAAGAACACAGTACCCCCATTGTCAAACAGATGGGTCACCTAGAAACACAAGCACATAAGGCAAGGCAAGCTTATTTGTATAGCACAATTCATACACAGAGGCAATTCAAAGTGCTTTACATAAAAAAGATGAAAAGAAAAAAGCATAGAGAAATAAAAATGACAAAGAAAAGTATTACGTAGCAAAAAAACAACAATACAATACAAAAGGTCACCGTGCAGACCTCACATAAACATAAATAGACTTAGAGTGAACAGAAAAACCAAAACAAGGATGGGATAAGCTAGTGCATTTCAAATCAAGTGAAATAATTGAGAAGGATAAAAATATTATTTTGATCCTGTCAAGCGTCGAATAATAATTCGTACTTTACCCACGTGTTGCTGTATTGGCATCCTGATTACCAATCGCACTTTTGTGAGTGAACTCATCTCCGTATTTTCTCAAAAATGATATCTCCCTGTCTAAATGTAATTTTGCCCACTACTGCCTGCTCGTGATCAAGCATATCAGATCTCACTGCTACTTGCTAGTATTCCCCATACTGCCTGCTCTTGATCAAATAAACATGGTCAGATCTCACTGCTAACATAAGGGACATAAGAGAATGTTCTGAAACAAAGTGTACTGTGTTACGTAACAGTGGTGTTATAAAATATAAAAAATAAAACATTCATGGCTTGGGTTTCGTTTCAGTACAATAAAGAGTGGTCACAGTTACATTCAGTAAATCTTTGTCAAATGAATGGCAGGAAATTGTGACAATCCCCAATATATTTGAACGCTGAGTGGATCTGGGATAATATCAAGAGTTTACTGACCTTTGCATACACACAACTGTCACTCAGTGTCCACGGGTTGCAGTTTTCCTCACACATAGGACACATGATGGTCGTGTTGGCTTCACAAATCTCTTTACTGATGAGGCAAGGAACCAAGACATGTCATATTATATTATATTATATTATATTATATTATATTATATTATATTATATTACCATCCAAATGATTTTGAATACTCTACGTTAATATCAACCCAGCAGAGTATTTTTGTATCACGCGCAGGCAGGGTGTGTGAGCTGACCTGACTTGGCTGGAGTCCATGGTGAAGAGACCATAGAGGAAGACGAAAAGGCCGACCAGTGCAGCAGGGATCAGCATGCCGGTGTACCAGCCTAGCCAAGCGAAGTACAGACCGATTTTCTCCCCAAAGTAGCGCCTGGAGGGAGAAGAGGAGGGGAGACGAAGGGGTTAACAGTTCTCTGAGGGTGTCTTGACTTCTAATTAGAATTTATCCAACATTGCTATGTTCATTTCAATCATGAGAGACTTGTAAGACATTTTAACAATCTTTATTGAATCAGAATAGACAGTTTGAGTATGGCGTATGACTCCATGATGTGACGCTCCTCTTGCTATGAGAGAGGGGGGCGTCAGTGCTGTATGAGATAGAAAATCCCCCCTAAGTGGATTGTAAAGGAGTCATGACATTGGTGGTGATCTGGGGAGGTGGTGGGGTGAAGCTTTTGCTCTGGAGATGCTAGATGAATGCGGGATGCTGGCACGAGGTGAGTGATGACTGCACAAGTGTGATTTAAGCTGTGGTGATGGGGACTTTATATAGTACCAGGAGAAGGGCATTTATGATTTGTGGGTGGAAACTGGCGGTGTGGTGGTGTTAGATTGAAGGTTAGGGAGGAGGGCTTGTGACTAATAGGTCATCCGGTTGAAAACCAGTACCAGCTGAAAACCTGGTTGGGAAATAAATACCTGCCTCCGCTCCCTAAACCACTACTGCCAAGGTGCCCTGGAGCAAGGCATTTAATTCCCAACTGTTTGAGGGTGAGGCTGCTCATCAGCAGAGGTGGAATGTAATGAAGTACATTTACTCAAATACTTTTTGTTGTTACTTTTTTAATTGTTATTATTTACTACTACTACTACTACTACTAATAATAATAATAATAAGTACCGTAAATTCCGGACTATAAGACGCACCGGTCTATAAGCCGCAGCACCAAAATTGACTATTTTTTTCTTCTATAAGCCGCACCGGACTATAAGCCGCGGGTGTTTTGATGTTTAATTACCATATGAAAGGGTTCTGCACAGAGAGGAATGTCGGGAAAGAGATCGCTGTTTGGGGAAGCTCCCATTTATTTTCAACAAAACAAGCATTACGGTAGGGTAGGCTATAGGCTATAAGAAGCTCCCATTTATTAACATTTCAACAAAATAAATACCGTAGCTATAAAAAATAAAACAATAATAATAATAATAAAACAATCCTCAAAAGGATAAAGTGCTGTAAAAACAATAAAACAATTCTCAAAAGGTTAAGGTGCAGTAAATAACTGGAAAACAAAAAACAATCCTCAAAAGGATAAGGTGCTGCCAACAAAACCAGGTACCGTAATCCTTCTCTTCATCTTTTAGATGAAGGTGCAGCAAACGGCTGTAAACAGAGTCAAAGTAAAGTCACTAATCCTCGTCTTCCTCGTCTTCCTCTTCTTCCTCCGTACTGAAACCAGCAAAGTCCTCAACTTCAGTGTCGGAAACGAACAGGTTCAGGGTGGCTTCGTCAACCACTCCTCTCTCTCCTTCGTTGTCGCTCTCAAAACCAACGAACTCCTCTTCGTCACTGTCCGAATCGAACAGCCTCTGAAGGCCCTCAGCTGTGGCGGCGTCCTCCTCTTCGTCACGCAGCAGTCCAGCCTTTCGGAACCCGTTGGTGATCGTGGATGTCTTAACACTCCTCCACGCTGTCAGGACCCACTGGCAAACTTGTGCGAAAGTTGCCTTCCTCATTCGCCCTGTTTTTGTGAATGACTTGTCCCCGCTCGTCATCCACGTCTCCCACTCGATGCGCAGCGCCACTTTAAATGCGCGATTGACACTGATGTCGAGTGGCTGGAGATGCTTGGTCGTGCCCCCAGGTATCACAGCTGGAATGCTGTTTGTTTTCTTGATGGCTGCTTTGACCGAATCGGTGATATGAGCCCTCATGCTGTCCAGGACGAGCAACGCTTTCTTTTGGTGAAAGAATCCTCCAGGGCGCTGGACGTAGCACTGAGACAACCACTCCTTCATGACACTTTGCATCATCCACCCTTTCTTGTTGACTCTGACGCAGATACCACTGGGCATTTTCTCTTTCGGCATCGTAATCCGCTTGAAAATCACCATTGGCGGCAGCTTCGCTCCAGATGCTGTGCAGCCTAGAACACAAGTGAAGTTGGTTCTCTCGTGACCTGTGGTTCTTAACGTGATCGACGATTCACCTTTCTTGTTCACAGTGCGAGTGAGTGGCAGGTCGAACGTCAAGGGCACTTCATCCATGTTTATGATCTGCTCCGGTTCGATGGAATAATCCTTGATCTTCCTTTGTGTGTATTCGCCGAAGTTTGCGATTTTCTCCTGGTAGTCGGGAGGGAGTTGTTGGCACACAGTCGTCCGCGCCCGGACAGACAGTCCCTTTCGTCTCATGAAACGAAAGCACCAAGATGGCCCACCTCTGAAATGTTCAATTTTCATCTCGGTGGCTACTGTTTTTGCCTTCAGTCGGATCTGCACCGTGGAAACGCCTCGACCGTCTGCTCGCTGGGTCAACACCCAGTCCTCAAGGGAATCTTCAAGCTCCGGCCATCTGCTTTTGTGGCCTCTGAAGGACTTTTTTGTTTTCTTACACTGAGACAGTTCCTCCTGCTGCTTTTTCCAACGTCTCACCATCGATTCATTTATGCCCAGAGTACGCGCGGCTGCTCTATTTCCCTCTTTTAGTGCGAGTTCGACTGCTTTCAGCTTGAATGCTGCGTCGTGTGAATTTCTGCGTACCTTCCCCATGGTAAGTGAGAGACAGACTGCTCGTCTTGTTGTGATTCCGGGCTGATGAACTTTGCTTACCGTAATTACCATATGTAAGGGTTCACGCACAGAGGGGATTGTTGGCTGTTTGAGGAAGCTCCCATTTACCGTATTACCGTAACATTTCAACAAAACAACATAACACAACACCTTTGTTTATTTCGACAGTGCACACAGTGTCCGCGGTGTGGTGAAAAGAGGGCAACAGAGGAAATTAAAACAGAAGTGGATTTATAGGTAGAAAGAGTGCTAAAAAAGAGAGATTTTATTTGTATTTGAAATTTTTTTTCTGAAAAAATCCATAGATAACACGCACCGTTATATAAGCCGCAGGGGCCAAAAAACGGGAAAAAAGCCGCGGCTTATAGTCCGGAATTTACGGTACTTATTTTGAGGTACTGGCAGTTTACTTGAGTATTTCTGTTTTGTGAGATTTTATACTTTTACTCCATTACATTTATCTGACGGCTGTAGTTAGTAGTTACGGTACTTTGTAGAATAAGGTTTTACATGCAACACATACAATAGAGAGCCGCTGGAATGAGTCCGGAAAACATTGATGCTAACACTTCACTCTTCACTGTTTTCGCCTATGGGATTTTTGAATGGGTTTTTGGCGCGATGCTTCTAATAAGGTCTGTGGTTAACGCAAGCTTATTCAAACATGAACCAGTGTTTGGCAGGATAATCTTCACACATGAGGACCACTTTTATGGGGTTTTAAGCTTTTACGTGCGGTTAAAAGGGCGGCTAGCTAGCAAATGGCTAAATGAGACTACACTGTTGAGTCGATGGGGATATTATACGTCAATAACGTCATCACTTCAAAGGACGAACACGGAAATTCTCTTTCCCTCACCTGGTTCAGCCCGGGGTAATCAGTGCACAAGCGCACACATCAACAACACTCCAGGTTGAGTGGTGACGTGACGTGGAAGCCTATGCGACACTGTGTGTAGTTCTGGATTAGTTTAGCACAAGCTTTTTACTGTGTGAAGAAGATTATCCCGCTGGTTCGCGTTGGCAAGCTTGCGTTGCCCAGAGACCTTATTTGATGCATCGCGCCAAAAACCCATTCAAAAATCCCATAGGCAGAAACAGTGAAGAACCATGAAGTCCGGGACTTCCGTGTTCCGACTACAAAAATATGCCATCCCTGCGGCTCTCTATAAGCTGTAAAAATAAAATGTGATGCATTGTTAGAGTTTTTTTTATTTTATTTTTTATTTTTATTTTTTATTTCACCTTTATTTCACCAGGAAAATTACTTGAGATCCAAGATCTCTTTTTCGAGTAAGACCTGGCCACTCGAAACTCCTGTTGGGGAAAACTCCCCAACAGTATGGAGTGTTAGTTTAATTTTGTAGGTGGTCTACTAGGTCTATTAACTAATAGATAGTAGACCACCTACAAAATTAAACTAACACTTCTACACTTTTTCAAACCTTTGAATGCATGCAGAACATTATATAAAGGATTTCAATACATTTTCCATCTCAGGCCAACAGCAGAAGACTATGAATGGTCCCTGGAAAAATGATGAAAAACCCAACGTGTGCTGGTGTGTCTGTGGTGTCACTGGAGTAAAGGTGGATTACCTGATGAGGTCCAGAGGCTGGTATTTGTACCAGATGCCCCAGCGGGCCCATCTCTCATACAGCAGGTGCCGGTGGTTCTGGGCACCGTGGGTCTTAATAGGATGTGGGCTCTTGTATCCCCCCTGACAAGAAACAGAAAGCATGGCAAGTCACATTGCAGGAGGAATGGTAATGCTGCTGTGCAATTTGTGAAACCAAACCACTGCAGTTTTTCAGGCACCCAATAAAACTTCTCACCTCATGCGGAGGAAACGCAGCCTCATATGTGCTATTGCCCAGTAAACGATTAATACCTAGAACAGAGCACATATTATACTTTATGGCAAAGGACATGACAGCTAGATTAACATAAGGATGATATGCAGTCAGCAGACCATGCTCAAATTTCACTGATAGCCATAATTGACAGACATGTCCAGTCAATTAAACAGTGATAATAATTTGCTGCGTTATGTAACAGAGCTTGATGCTTTAGCAATCATGTTTAATGGTATTAAAACCCTTTGATAAGAACTATAATTAGCTGCATGTACTCATATACAGGGTACTTCTCCATTTTTGCTGGGCCATCGATGCTTGCCGTCTATAACAGCACTGATGCAGGACATGCAAACTACTGTCTAATTATATGGCATAAGAAACTGTAGATGTTGAATTATATTCTGAATAAAGTATTTAGATTATTATTTCCAGCAGGCTGCACTCATTCTACTTAAAAGTGGTAACCTTGTGTGGAGTAGTAATGAATGGAATACTGAATTAATGCAGCAGACGGTTAGTGGGGTTAAATCTGAAGACACACAACACAAAAACATAATTTAGACAGACATATAGACAGGACTTCCCTACTCTGTGTGTCTGATTTTCAACACTTCATACATACAGTAGGCCTATGTGCCAACTGGCTACTGGATAGTAAAATGAGTCTGACAGGTATAAAGCTTTGCCAGTCAAAACACTAGAGTCTAGTCTCCTGGCTCTCCTCCCAGTAGCACCACCCAGACACATACGCACCTTGCCAGGAGTTCACAGACTGGGCAAGGTACATCCGGTCATGGCGACCATAATAATTAAGTAGAGACAGACAACAACGTTGGGGAGCTGTTGAAAAATGGAGGAGATGTAACCAGCAAAGTACCGTTAGGGGTGCAGGAAGGCAACCGCTAAATCATGAGATTTAACGAGAGCCAGGAGGTACAAGGCAGCTGCAGCTCGCTAGCAGTTCACATTGTTTTCTATGTCACAGGATCCAGTTACATATCTAGCAACATAGCACAGAAAGCTAGGAGCAAACAGTGATGTAAAACACCATATAGTAGCTGATAAACTAATTAAACTGTAAGTACATAGCCTACTTTAAACACAAAATAGTTCAGATAATTTGCTTTCAAAAATACAAGAAAGCCACAAACTTTTTTACAGTGCACGTTTTCTTGTCATATATCTCCATTAG
>NC_139636.1:2628307-2638307 GCF_964638095.1 Poromitra crassiceps
CAATCAATAACAAATACAAAACAGTAACGCCCCCTTTTCCAGTGTCACCAAAGGCCCGTTCTATATACTATTCCAACAACAGTTACCTGAATGGCATCCGGATGTTCATCTGCTCTGCATATTTGCAAAGTGTATCCCAAGGAGCATGGATCTTCACAAACATAATGTCATTGTTTGTCAAGGACGGCTTTCAAGAAGAAAAGAAACACAAAAAAACCCTGAATAAAGTCAGCGTCTCTCTTCTCAAACCAAACTCTCAATAGTTTATCCTCTTCTAGTCGGCATGAATCGCATCTCTGTAATTTCCTGATTTGTCAACCCCTTTACCCATTTTTCTCTTGATTTGATATCTCCTACCTCCTTCTCCAGCATCAGGCCCTCAGCACGCAGATTCTTCTCAAAGGTGCACCTCTTCTCCACCTGCGGACTGGACTTCTTGTAGACCAGGATGTAGTCGATCCGCTTCTTTCCATCTCGGAAAAGCAGCCCAGATGTATTCGCTCGATTCTTCCTCGATCCCTGTGGAGACAGTGTTTCACCTCGGAGTCTTTACAGCAGATGCAGGTTCAAAACTGTGCTAACGCTTGATGGCCGTCAGTGGCTCAATGTCAGACTCAATCTAGTGTCACATTGTGAGAGATTTGTACCATTCTTGTAAATGAATGTGAATCTTTAGGAGTTTGGTACCTGGAGCGAATCTGTGCGTGCCTCTAATTTAGCACGGGTGATGGGCTTCTGTATCAGGAACGACTCGTCCGGCCTCGCCTCATAGGTGCTCGCCTCCAACTCCTCCACGTGCACATAGTGATCCGTGCCACCCTCCGCTGCACAGACACAGCATGATCAATAAGGTAGTCAATGAATCAGTAAGGAACTAGACAAAGTATTCTATTTCTACTAGAGTATTCGATCTGTATAAAGTCTTCTGCTGGCGCTTAAGTCAATCTTTTTCTTCATCCAATTGCCAATAATTAAGTTAGATCTGAGCTAAAAAGAAATAATAATAATCCAGGTTCGTCGAATGTGGGTGCGAGAGAGAAACATGCTGATGTAATTAAACAGATCAGCGCTCGTAGGTTGAACGAAGGACAATCCTGTTTCCTTTCCTTCCTGAATACTCACACATCCCACAGATGTACACCGATCAAATATATAGGAAGCTTCGTTAAACCCATACTGTGAAGCACGCACGCACGCACACACACACACACACACACACACACACACACACACACACACACACACACACACACAGTATGGAACAAAGAAAAAAGCCCTTATGGCATGTTGATGTTGCATTCAAGGTGGATTGAAAAATTAAATCAATTTTCTCAGGCCTGACCAAAGTTCTAAAAGAGAAGTTGCAGTTCTCCCAGAGTAAACTAATCGGGGTAGCTTTGGGGCTAGCCTCGAGAGTTCATGTAGGGAAAAAGCACTATCAGCACCAGCAGTTATGGCTGGCTCCCTCTGGATGCCAGGGTAGTACAACTGCAGCTCAGCAAGCTCCATAACTTCTGTAACAACAGGGCCCCCTTAGCAATGCTGGCTCACCACACTAGCAAATCCTGGCTTCTAGAAAATGTTACAGCATAGCTATGCTGCTTGTGCTATGTGCTTTAAAAAAACATGTCTCACGGTTTTTAGTATTGTAATTAGTTTTGGAATTTGATGTACCGATGCCTGTTCTTTGTTGTTTTGACTTGTCTGTCTGAGACCAGGGACCACAATGGAAACAAGTCTTTGACTTTATAGTGTTTTATCCTTGATGTTGTTTCTGAGATGCATGTCCTCTTCTCATGTTTTCTTTTTAGCAAACATCTAATCAAGTCAAGTCAAGTCAAGTCAAGTCAAGTCAAGTCAAGTCAAGTCAACTCAAATCAAACACTTCTTTCACACCAAGATCCAGATTTCACAACTTCATGAAGTGACTGAACCTACATGACATTCCCCAGCGAACAGCAATTCATTTTTTTATGTGCTCTACTTTTTTTCCGGTATAATACGTAATCAACTCTGGTACGGATGAGTTTCAAAGCATCATCATCAGTTCTTACGGCATTTTTTAATCAGCATTCTCCCTAATCCAGGGGGATTATTACAGAGGAGAACACTCTTATCCTCTGAAGGTTTTTGGGTCAAGACTGAGTCGTGTGCTGATCTTTAGCTAGTTCATCCCTGGAGAATAGTGAGAGATGACCCAGCTGCTTGGTATTATTGGTGTTAAGGTTAGAGTAATGGGGTACAAGGCAGGGTTATCCACCAACTTCACTTCTTTCACTCACAACTTCAATATCCTCAGAATGAATGGTGTCAAAATGATCACATACAGTATATAAAGGTGACATCAAAACACTATTGAAGTCCATGACATACCCTGAAGTCAGTGGGAAATTGATTCCAATGTGAATGATGCGTCTTCCTCAGAGACATCAATATGAACTTCCTCCACACTGAACGCCAATAGATGCATTGGCTTGGGAGATAAAAGTGTTAACTTGGCTGCAATATATATCAGGTCAGGAGTATTGGCAGTGTGGGCTATGAAGAAGATCCCAGCTATTATGGATAGGTCGTACAGCCATCTGAAATCACACTGAGATTCATGCTAAGCTGAATCTCAATGTGGACCGCCTCTGAATCGCCTCCTGCTGAAGATATGATTAAGACTGAATAATTACCCCTCTCTCACACAGACAGCTGCTGCCATTTTACCAATTCATAGCGTGGCCTATTGTTTTACTAGCAGCAGCAGCTCTTTCCCGGGCTCTCTCTCTCACTCTCTCTCTCTCTCTCTCTCTCTGAGAGAACACTAGACAGCTCTCTCCCTCACTCTCTCACTCTCTCTCTCTCTCTCACTCTCACTCTCTCTCTCTCTCTCTGAGAGAACACTAGACAGACAGCTCTCTCTCTCTCTCTCTCTCTCTCACACTCTCTCTCTCTCTCTGAGAGAACACTAGACAGCTCTCTCTCTCTCTCTCTCTCTCTCTCTGTCTCTCTCTCTCTCTCTCTCTCTCTCTCTCTCTCTCTCTCTCTCTCTCTCTCTGAGAGAACACTAGACAGCTGCGACTTTACACAATGCTTTCTAAATCCCCCCCCAAGCATTAATACAATCTGTTCAATCAATAATAGGATATTATGCGCTCGCCTAAAATGTCACCACCGCTATGAGATTTTGTGTAGTAATGGGATTCCTGTTGAGTACAATGAAATACTGTAATGAGTGTACACTGAGAAGAATATGAATAGACCATGCAGACGGTGTTAAAGGAACACTCCGCCCATTTTCAACCAGCTTTGTATCATTAGAACATCATCAGTAGTATATCAGAAAATTGTAAACGGTTTTGAAGTCTGTCATTTAATTTGACAGTTATTGAGTGTTAAAGTGTGGACCAGTGACATCACTGGTCCACACTAACTCAAATGAATAACTCATTAACTCAAATCAACTCTCAATAACTGTCAAACTAGATGAATGATGAATAGTTTGACAGTTATTGAGAGTTGATTTGAGTTAATGAGTTATTAATTTGAGTTAGTGTGGACCACACTCTAACACTCAATAACTGTCAAATTAAATGACAGACTTCAAAACCGTTTACAGTTTTCTGATATACTACTGATGTTCTAATGATACAAAGCTGGTTGAAAATGGGCGGAGTGTTCCTTTAACCAATAACAATGAATACATTGCATACAACACTTAGTGTAGGGAAGGAACAATAATATCTCACCAAACAATTCAATATGTAAGATACTGTAGGGCTCACGATTCAATACAATACGACGTGATATAAAAGCAATGACTGTGTAGAATTATTTGAGCCACCGATCTTTCTAGCGATGGCATTGGCTTGCTAAGAAACAACAATTTAAAAATGGCATTACAAAGCGCAAATAATATAATTTGGATGGAAAGCTTGTGAAATTGTGATGGTCAGGCCGTCTGTGATTACTAGAATAAAACTGCAGAATAAAATCTAATATCAAGGTACATTTTTAGCTATTTTAGCTATTCTATCACAACAACGAGAAAAAGAAAAAGAAAACATTGGCAGCAACACAAAAGAGGAAAGGTTGTTACATCAAGGTTATCACATAAGTTACAAGGTGTCATATGTCAACACCTTGTCATTTATCACATAAGTTACACGGTGTTGACATATGACACACTTAACATGTTAGACCATTAACCATTCATTCCAATTTTTCACTCAGACTAACCACAGGTTGTCGGATTTTCCGAAAGTGTACTCTGACAATAGTGAATCCGACATATAATACATTTACGACTGAAGTATTTCGGGCCCTCGTTAATGTTGTTGGGTACACCTGTTTACCCTGCCTTGAAACACAAAATTGCTACTGTGAAAAGGGTCTATTCACCAGTCTGCTTGAGAAGACACTGAAAGAACAGCCAGGTGGAGCGGTGACCAGGTGGAGCGACTGACCTGTCCTCGGGGGGAGGGTGCTGCAGGAGGTGCTGATGCTCGGGTTGAGGACCTGGACCTCGGGTTCGGTCTCGGGCGTCAGAGGCACAGACAGGAAGTGGTCGGGTTTGGGCTCGGGCGTCAGAGGCACAGACAGGAAGTGGTTGAGGTTGAGCGGGTGAGTCTGGCTCTGGGCCAGGCAGGGCAGGCTGCGGCGCGACGGCTTCAGGGTCTTCTCCTTGATGATCTCGCTGATGCTGGTGTGCATGCCTGCCGGGGGGGAGGGAGGGGGAGAGAGGCCTGTGAGTGGGTTTATCTGACATTCCTTTTGTACTTTACTTTACTTTATTTGTTTATTTGGACGGGACAGTGCATATTCATGAACATTACACAAGGCAACGTAAATAAGCCGGAGTTAGCAAGAATGCTAAATTACATCCGTAGTCCCCACAGAGAGACAGAAAAACGACAGAGGCAGCACCAGGACAGAACTAAACAGAACAATACAAAAAACAACATGAGCAATAACAAAACCAAAACGGATCAGAAACTAAAGTAAACCAAAATGAACTAAACTAGGTTAATAAGACAAGACAAAACAAAAACAAGAAGCATAACAGAGCAAACAAAACAAGAGCACTACAGTACAATTTACACATGGTCGCAGATTTGGCTATTTAAAATCCATTTTTTTACGTTGTGTTTGAAAGATGGGAATGACAGACAGTTTCTTATAGTTTGAGGTAGCAAATTCCAGATTTGGCAGCCCTGGACTGAGAGGGTGTTTTTGCCGAAGGCAGTTGTCCGGTGTGGTACTACACAGTATTGGGAACTAGGAATATCCCAGGACAGTTCACACAAATATAACACAACAACATACATGTATTATTATACATCAGACCCTTCAGCTAAAAACATTCCATGACTGCAACCCATGAATATCTATGAATATGTGTCAAAAAGACAAGAACAGACTGACAGGTGTCGTCAACATCAGCTCTAAAATGATTGGCAAAACACAGTTTAATAGTGCAAATTTAAACTAAGGATGACATCCTGCTCTATATGTTGAGAAAACATCAAACCTTTCACAACTAATTCAACAATATTTTGACTGTATTTATTTTCTACAATTGTATTGCTTATTTGAATATTGTAGTGTGTTTATACTGTATTCTATTTCCTTCAGCGAGTACAGTATGAGCAGTAGGGTATGTGTGTTTATTCCCTGCTCCTCTCCATCTCTACAGCTCTGCCCAGCTCTGCATGCACTAATCAGTCCATCAACAAGCTGCCTGGCCCAGGAGAGAAGTGGAGAAATGCTCCAGGCAATGGCTTCTGGTGTTCACTGGGTCTTGCCTCTCAGCCTGGGAGTTTATATTTAGTGTGTTGGCAGTTGTTTGATTTCCTTGATTTATTGTCTTGGTGGTTTTTGTATGTTTTTATGTTAATAATGCTTGGGTATTTTAAAAGGTTTGGTGGAGTGTTATTTTTGGTTCAGTTGGGCGTAATACTTGTAATGTATTCACTTATCTACTTATACCTATAGGTGTAGATATCATTGTTGTCAGGGGAAAACCACATTAATCTAACTAATCCTGGTGTTTTTCATGTTCTAACTTTAATCTAAGGACGACTGTGTTGAGAAAACATTTTCAAAACCAATTCAAAAATATTCTATTGTTAATTTGATCTTTTTCTACTATTGCTTATTTGAATAATGTAGTTGTGTGTATATATTATATTTCCTTTCTCCAGCTGAATCGCAGTACTTTTGCAGCAGTAAGGACTAGATTTCCCCACATGGGAGCAATAAAGACTGATCTTATCTTATTTAATAAAAAAAAACAAAGAAAGAAAATGTCAAGCTGACAAATAGAAACTCCAGAAAGCGACCGGGGGGGGGGGGGGGGGGGGGTTGAAGCAAAAAGAAAAAGTGAGAAAAATAATATCAAAACAAATCAAGGGAAAGAGTGGAGAAGAGGTGCAGGGAGGGAGAAATCACTTCAATCATTCATCGGTCCATCATCACATCCAGGGTTTCTTTCTGCCACCATGAAATGATGTCTGCACTTCACAGGAGTGCATTGGAATCAGCAGCACACCCCCTCCCCTCCCATCAAGTCACACAGGCCACTGCCTCCAGACACTGCCCAAACTAAAAAACACCATGCTCGGCAGTTCTGAAATGGATCTAGACAAATATATGTGGAATTGCAACAATTCTTTTTTACAGTTACATGGCTGCCTTTCTCATAGGCTTTCTTGTTGTTTGATTAATTTCAGTAGAGGTAGGCTACATTTCAAGGTTAGTTTAGCATTAAAGGGCCACTTTGCCGATTTTCAAATTGCTCCAAATGAGCCGTTTGCCGACAAATGAAGGTAGAGAGAGCAATAATGATAATGATAGTGATAGTAATGATAATGATAGTGATAGTGATGATAGTGATAGTGATAGTGCAGGAATAGTGACACTATGGCAAAACTGACAGCAAATGAACTTGGAGATCTCGGTCCAGGCAAGATGGAGGGAAGTTAAACATTGTTAATTTGCATAATTATATACTGCTGATTTCGTAATGCTGGTTGAAAATTGGCAGTGGCCCTTTAAGATATATAGCGATATGCAATAGTGGTGGTTTGAAAGGTTGTGGGATTAATTATTCATGGGGGAATGGCACAGTCATTATGAACTGGAATGGATGGCCAGTGGTGGGAGTGCGTCCTTACACCTGACCTTCACACCCGGTACTGCTCAGTGGTCACGCCTCTGACACCCAGAGTATGACGTGTCACGTGAGAGTATGTATTCATGAGAGCGCTCACTCTGACACAGTGCAGGGAACCAGGGAACGTGACTCCCTTTCACCTCCACTGAGCAATTCTTGCGTTCCCGAAACGTTCAGCTGCATTGATAATTCACTCTCTCTGTATCCTGGGGGCTCGCGCTGTACGCCGTGCAATAACTCATATCTGTCCCATGACATTGATCTCAGTGGGATTTCCCGTCGCTGTTGGGTGAGAAAGAAAGGGGAGCCATTTAAAGATGTAAGCTTGTAGACCCAGGGGAAGCACTAATCACGCTGTTTACTTCCTGTGCAGCCACACAGATATGAAATGAATGAAACTAGCGAGCTCCAGAATCAAGACAGCATGGCAAAGGGACCTACACACACTGAGTTTGAACAAGAGGTCTGGGAGAATATTGTCCATAACATGGGTTGTCCAGTAAGGGATAGTAAGAGCAAATTTATACATTATAAAATAATTCATAAATATTATTGGACTCTAAAAGCACTCGCCTACCACCACCCGCGGGTTCAATTCCCGGCAGCGGTACTTCCGGCTTGGTCAGATGCTCCTACAGACACAAAGGGCTGTGTCTGCGGATGGGAAGCCAGTGGGGTATGTGTCCTGGTTGCTGCAATAGCGCCTCCTCTGGTCGGACCTCTGGTCGTGGTCGCCTGTTTGGGGGGAGGGGAACTGGGGGGATAACGTGATCCTCCCATGCGCGACATCCTGCCGGTGAAACCCCTCGCTGTCAGGTGAAAAGAAGTACCGTAAATTCCGGACTATAAGCCGCACCGGTGTATAAGCCGCACCTGCAAAGTTGACTATTTTTTTCTTATATAAGCCGCACCGGACTATAAGCCGCGGGTGTTTTAATGGTATTTTTTTTTTTTGGTGTTTTAATGTTTAATTACCATATGTAAGGGTTCATGCACAGAGGGGAAAAGAGATGGCTGTTTGAGGAAGCTCCCATTTATTAACATTTCAACAAAACAACATAACACAACACCACCTGTGTTTTTTTTTACAGTGCACACAGTGTCCGCGGTGTGGTGAAAAGAGGGCAAGAGAGGAAATTAAAACAGAAGTGGATTTATAGTTAGAAAGAGTGCTAAAGAAGAGAGAATTCCGTTTTTTATTTTTTTATTTTAGTTACTCACAGTACTATTGACCAGTCCAACTCAAAAGATATTCGGCAGTTTCACTTTGAGCTCTTGTTCCGCCGCTGTCCATCAATGGTTATGACGAGTCTCGCTGGGTACAGTACGCCAAAGCGATATCCATTGACTTTAACCTTTTCGATGATGCTGTTGTATGTTGCGCGTTTCTGTTGCACCAACGCGGAGAGGTCCTGCCGGACGAAAAAGCGCGTACCCTCCCAGGTGAGGGGCTTCTTCCCCGCAGCCTGGAGGATGAGTTGACGGTCGGGCCAGCGGAGTAGGCAGATGAAGATGGCCCTCGGTGGCAGGCCGGGGTCTGGACGTGGCCGAGGCGCCCGGTGTGCCCTGTCCACCTCTGGTGGTTTCTCGCCTTCCTTCAGGTCCAGGATGTAACACAGGATTTTGCCAAGGAAAGCGTCCATGTCACCAATCTCAGCTCCCTCTTTTACATTGATCAGGCGAATGTTATTTCTTTTACTCCTGCTGATTAAGTCATCAACCTGCGTGTGCAGGGTTTCGATTTGTTTTTGCATTTTATCCACTTTCGGACTCACTGTGTTGTTTTTGTCCTCCAGTGCGCTGATGCGCTTTTCCGCATTAGAAACTCTGTTCACGGTTGCCTTTTTTTCTTTAGTGAGTGAGTGGATGGACTTCTGCACGTTTTCAAACTTGTTTTCAAGCTGCTCAAACCTCTGAGCGATGTCGGACTTAATCGATAGTGTTTCACGGAGTAAAAGTTTAGCCCAAGCCGGTGTATCTCCAGCCTCCAGCAGGTGAGTCATTTCCTCATTCATGGCGGTGATTGCTTCGTCTTTTTCTTTCTGCTTACCTGTGTTGTGTTATGTTATGTTATGTTATGTTGTTAAAAGAGGGCAAGAGAGGAAATTAAAACAGAAGTGGATTTATAGTTAGAAAGAGTGCTAAAAAAGAGAGATTTTTTTTTTTTTTTTTTTAAATCCATAGATAAGCCGCACCGTTATATAAGCCGCAGGGGCCAAAAAAGGCCAAAAAACGGGAAAAAAGCCGCGGCTTATAGTCCGGAATTTACGGTATAAGCATCAGAGGAAGCATGGTGCTAGTCTACAATTCTCCCCAGATCGGCAGAGGGGGTGGAGCAACGACCGGGACAGCAGGGGGAATTGCCAAGTTCAATTGGGGAGAAAATGGGAGAAAACCCCCCAAACACTTGATCAAAAAATAACATTAATAAATATTATTGGACTTCACTTAGACTTAAAAAGCCTGGTCTAATTCAAAGCAATGAGTGCTGGAATGATAGCCTAAAGTTCTATGGGTACTTTCCTATACCTCATGGGACTGCCCACTATACCTCATACCTCACTATACCTCATGGGACTGCCCACTATACCTCATACCTCTCTATACCTCATGGGACTGCCTACTATACCTCATACCTCTCTATACCTCATGGGACTGCCTACTATACCTCATACCTCTCTATACCTCATGGGACTGCCTACTATACCTCATACCTCACTATACCTCATGGGACTGCCCACTATACCTCATACATACCTCACTATACCTCATGGGACTGCCTACTGCGAGTGGTTGGGGCAAATGAGGAATGGTTGGATGATGGATCAGTGCTTGGTTTTG
>NC_139636.1:2643307-2815807 GCF_964638095.1 Poromitra crassiceps
AAACACACACACACACACACACACACACACACACACACACACACACACACACACACACACACACACACACACACACACACACACACACACACACACACACACACACACACACACACACACACACACACACACACACACACACACACAGGGGCAGACTGGGATCATAATTCAGGCCGGGCATTAGATACCAAGCAGGCCAGGCCGATACGGGCCGATGCGTGCCGAAAAATCTGGGCCGTCTGAAGCCCAATAGACCCTTTTCACGGGGGCCATTTTGTGCCGAAAATGCAGAATAAACACAGGTGCACGCAACACACTAATGAGGGTTTCCAACTTCCAATAATGGAAGTTGGAAACCCTCATTAGTGTTTTGCTTGCACCCGTGTTTACCCTGCCTTTTCGACACAAAATGGCCCCCGTGAGAAGGGTCTATTTGGGCCGTTTGAAGCCCAATTTGGGCCGTTTGAAGCCAGATTTGATGCACCCACTTTAACCCTGAATAAAGTAATAAAACCACTAGTAAACCAGTAGGCGGCGCCTGGCCTGCTGTTCAGTGAGTGGCCTGACTGCGGGCACCAAAAAACAAACGTTTTTTTTTTTTTTTTTTTTGCAGGCCAGGCCAGGCCAGGCCACCGGGCATTTGCCCGACGTGCTCGATTATGCAGTCCGACACACACATACACACACACACACACACACACACACACACGTCCAAAAAGCTGCTGTGGCACCTTCATAAACGTATCACGTGGAGGCAGGACTGTGGCGAGGCCTGAGGCAGGACTGAGGCGAGGCCTGGAGCCTCTTCGACAGAAATGTTCTCTAAGCAATTAGCCTGTTTCATCCTCAGCCTGGCACCATATGAAAGAAAACACAGACACCACAGAGTTCACAGAGAGTGTTTAGAATGGTATCACTATGTGTTAGGATGACGTCATCATTCCTACTTTGACGTCGTCATTCCTACTATGATGTCATCGATCACTGATGATGTCATGATTCATAGGCGTCTTTCATGCCTTTCGCTGGTGATGTCATAACACAGGTAATAAATAATAATAATAATAATAATAATAAATAATAACACAGATAATAACACAGGTGATGTCATATTCACATCTATAAGGGCCTGTTCCTGCAGGCTCTCGCCAGTGATTCATAATTTCACATCAAGGATCATACCAATCTCTGCAACGTCTGCAACCTGCAACTTCTGCAACCAGCAACTTCTGCAATCTCTGCGACCGTTCCCAAACCTCGAACTGTGCAGCCCCAGCCATCAAGTTCCACAACACCCCAGCTTCTCAAGACCTACCAAGTTTCCCGTGGCCCTCAACTACCCGCGAATAGATCCACATGTCCAACACCGATCCTGACAGTATGAATCACTCAGAAATGGATTTAGCGGGCAAATTTCTCCCCCCAATCAAGGAGGAAGACCCTGAGACGCCAGTTTTCCCGCCGGCCGCTTCAGGTGACCCACCAGGCGAACCAACGAAGGGCCTTGTCACCGAGGAGACCTTACAAACCATGGTTACCATGTTGTCACGCCGGCGGGACGCCCAGAAAGTTCAGACTTCTCAGGAGGAGAGCCGTTTTGCCCTCCTGGCAAAACGGCTAGATCGTCTCGACGGACTAAACCCTCCTGAGGTTGCCCTCCTGGCGAACCGGCTAGATATGTATGAGTTTCAGAGCGTGAACCACTCTGAGATGGACTTAGCAGGTACCCCAATCAAGGAGGAAGCCCCCGAGAGGCCAGTTACCCGGCCGGCCGCTTCTGCTGACCCACCAGGCGGTCAGCTGGATATCTCCACTCAAATACTAAAATTAATACTCACGGAGACACATCGGCAGCAAATGCTCCAGTTTCAGGAACTACTCGACAGACAGGAAGAAGCAAACAAGGCCCACCTGGCCCTGGCTTCCAAGGCCGAGGATCGGTACGCCCTCCTGGTAAAA
Source organism: Poromitra crassiceps (assembly GCF_964638095.1). Lineage (NCBI taxonomy): Eukaryota > Metazoa > Chordata > Actinopteri > Beryciformes > Melamphaidae > Poromitra > Poromitra crassiceps. The sequence continues at coordinate 2,645,267 of NC_139636.1, forward strand.
CGGCTAGATCGTCTCGACGGACTAAACCCTCCTGAGGGTGTCATTCTGCAGACTTCCGCTCCTCCTGCCCCAGCTTCCGAGGGCACTGTCGTCCCGGAGGTTTCCAGACCTGCTACCCCCCCCCTCGCTACTGCGGCCGTTGCTTCTAGCTCTGCCTCTCGGCCGCCTCCAGCTGCTAAGGGCATATTCTGGGGGGGAGTTCGCGTCATCCCAGAGCAGGGGCAGCCACATTTGAGTCCCAGCAGCCATCTGTACCGTGATCTGACCGGCAGGGTTCGCATCACACCAGAGGAGAGGCAGCGCCGTTTGGACACCCGGAGCTGCATGTACTGTGGTCGAGCCGGACATTACCTCTCCTCCTGCTCCCGGCGTCCAGTAAGTGGTCCCACCGCTCGCCGGCCCGTGGTACTCTCAGTGGGTCAAGACTCTACGTGTCCAGCCAAGAAATCTGTACGGTTGGGTAGCGTTCCCTGCAGGACCCAGGAGTGGCAGTGTGTCGCCAAGAGGGTTAGGGAGTTGGAGAGGACTGTCGATCGTCTCATGGGGAAGTTCAATCGCTGCCTGCAGATCGGCTCCGTCCCCCCGCAGGGGGCCTCCGAGTCTGCTGGCCCTGAGGCACAACCTATGGACCTGCCCCTCGCCGAGTCTGAACCCGTACCTGAGGCACAACCTGTGGACCTTCCCCTCGCCGAGTCTGAACCCGTACCCCAGGAGCAGCCAATTTCAGTTGTTGACCCACACGTAGGTTCCAGCTTGATGCTGGAAGGTCCCCGTAGTGTCGCCAGCCCTCGGTCAAGAGCAAGAAGAAATAAGAGGCGTTTAAAGGAGGAGACGGTGGGTGACCTCCCCAAACTACAGGTCGGGAGGGCAGGCCTCGCTGAGTCAGATCCCCCTGTGGCTCTGCCTTCGGAGACGGCGGCATTTGACCCTTTTGATGGTCCCCAGCCTCCCGTGTTTGGATCGTGCCCCGGGGGATGGCCGGCCCCAGAGGATCCACTGGACCCGGTAGAAGTTCTGTCTACGTATCGGTCCATCTATGGCTTCGATATCCTGTATTAGGGGGGAGCACCTCCACTGTCCTACACCCCCTTTGGGGTCTGACCACCTGCATCTAACCACCTGCTGAAGAGCACCTCACTCTCCTACACCCCCTTTGGGGCCTAACCACCTGCGCCTAACCACCTGCGTCTAACCACCTGCGGAAGAGCACCTCCACCAGAACCTACGGATTTCTTGTCTCCCAGATGCCATCCTTGATGGCCTCATTGGACGCCAGGTGACGTCCGTTGAGGGGAGGGTACTGTTAGGATGACGTCATCATTCCTACTTTGACGTCGTCATTCCTACTATGATGTCATCGATCACTGATGATGTCATGATTCATAGGCGTCTTTCATGCCTTTCGCTGGTGATGTCATAACACAGGTGATGTCATATTCACATCTATAAGGGCCTGTTCCTGCAGGCTCTCGCCAGTGATTCATAATTTCACATCAAGGATCATACCAATCTCTGCAACGTCTGCAACCTGCAACTTCTGCAACCAGCAACTTCTGCAATCTCTGCGACCGTTCCCAAACCTCGAACTGTGCAGCCCCAGCCATCAAGTTCCACAACACCCCAGCTTCTCAAGACCTACCAAGTTTCCCGTGGCCCTCAACTACCCGCGAATAGATCCACATGTCCAACACCGATCCTGACACTATGAGCCATTGAATATTCAACTCATGTAATGTTGGGTGGTACTGTACGTAGCTAGCTAACTAGAGGTGCACCAATAATGATACATACAATTTCAGGATCATTAAATAACATCAGTATCTAAGGTCTTCTTCACCAAGTCCTAGTACTTCAGGGCCAGTACCAGCTGATAACCCTCCCAGTATCGTTATCATACCTACAGTATTGCAGCACTAATACTGTAACTTCACGCCTGTACCTTTAAATACAAGGATGGATAGAGCATAGAGGTTAGGAAGACACTGTGCTGTAGAAACGTCTATTGATCTATGTACCAAATAAAGACTTCTTAAGATGATCCGTGTGCTCCAGTGCTCTCCCCTATCCAAAAGTAAAGGTGAATTGATTTTTTTTTTTTTTTTTTTAACAAGGGAGAATCAAGTATTTCCTAAAATACTCGATGGAGAGAGTTTTAGAATGTTTTGGGAGATAAGTACATGTCCTTGATTGCCAGTTTGGTGTGCAATCGAGTTACCCAGGCTGTGAAAACATTAGGCGCTGACCTTCAACAGTAATGATGTATCCCATCAAATACAAATGAGTCCTGTCCTTCATTCCTTGTGGTGATTGTACTATTGACTTACTGTAGACATATTAGATTATTGACTTATACAAATGATTGATTGAAAGACAAGCGAGTTAATTTCGTATAAATTGGCTTATTGACTTGAAACGGAATTATGTGTAATTCTAAACTGAGGCAACTAATTAAAAACAAAAAGTAAAACAAAATCATAGTACTAATCCAAACAAGTTAATTTCGTCTATCTATTATTAACTATTAGTTTTCTTATTGAAAGACTATGTGTATTTTGTCATACCTGACAGTTTCACAACAACAACAACAACAACATCACGTGACGTCTCTGAGGAAGACTGCAGGAAGCAGCAGTCGAAACTGTCAGGTATGACAAAATACACATAGTCTTTCAATAAGAAAACTAATAGTAAAATCATAGTACTGATATAGCACAGCATAAGAGCCAACTAAATCCAGTTTTAACTACTAGAGGGGATCAAGACAGCATCGCTATGTAAGATTTGAAAACAATCTAAACCAGAGGTTTTCAAAGTGGGAGGCAGGCCTCCACCAGCGGAGCTCCAAACGGTTTCAACGGAGGCTCAGTGAAAGGAAGTGAAAAGATATTACCTTGTTACATTTGTTATCAAAAGGAGATCAAGGCTTTGTCCGAGGGCCGAGGGGAGGCCAACAGGGTCAGACTTTGAAAAGCCCTGATGATCTAAACTCAAGCTTGTTCCTCAGTGAGCAGACATTGTTGTCTGGCGTCCCCTGTCTGTCTGTCACATGCAGCCCAGCCGAGCAGCGTGACCGTCAACAACACACCTCAGAGCAGATGGCACGTTTTACCGCCATTTATAGGGTTCACGGTCCTATTAATCCTGCTGCCACAACCTCCATGTTGCATCATTGGAGCAGATGTAATATCCCCCCTCTCTATATCTCCCTGATCCTTTTACGCCACACTATCTTCTGATACCCTCTGATTGCTTGTGATGTCTACCACGTCACAGGATTTTCTGCAAAGCCGCTGCTGTGTCCATGTGTTCACAACCAGGCTATCAACCCTCTATGTCCATGTGTTCACAACCAGGCTATCAACCTTCTGTGTCCATGTGTTCACAACCAGGCTATCAACCCTCTATGTCCATGTGTTCACAACCAGGCTATCAACCTTCTGTGTCCATGTGTTCACAACCAGGCTATCAACCTTCTGTGTCCATGTGTTCACAACCAGGCTATCAACCCTCTATGTCCATGTGTTCACAACCAGGCTATCAACCTTCTGTGTCCATGTGTTCACAACCAGGCTATCAACCTTCTGTGTCCATGTGTTCACAACCAGGCTATCAACCCTCTATGTCCATGTGTTCACAACCAGGCTATCAACCTTCTGTGTCCATGTGTTCACAACCAGGCTATCAACCCTCTATGTCCATGTGTTCACAACCAGGCTATCAACCCTCTATGTCCATGTGTTCACAACCAGGCTATCAACCCTCTATGTCCATGTGTTCACAACCAGGCTATCAACCTTCTGTGTCCATGTGTTCACAACCAGGCTATCAACCTTCTGTGTCCATGTGTTCACAACCAGGCTATCAACCCTCTATGTCCATGTGTTCACAACCAGGCTATCAACCTTCTGTGTCCATGTGTTCACAACCAGGCTATCAACCTTCTGTGTCCATGTGTTCACAACCAGGCTATCAACCCTCTATGTCCATGTGTTCACAACCAGGCTATCAACCTTCTGTGTCCATGTGTTCACAACCAGGCTATCAACCCTCTATGTCCATGTGTTCACAACCAGGCTATCAACCCTCTATGTCCATGTGTTCACAACCAGGCTATCAACCCTCTATGTCCATGTGTTCACAACCAGGCTATCAACCTTCTGTGTCCATGTGTTCACAACCAGGCTATCAACCTTCTGTGTCCATGTGTTCACAACCAGGCTATCAACCCTCTATGTCCATGTGTTCACAACCAGGCTATAAGTTAAGTTATCATTTATTTATCCCCATGGGGAAATTCATCCTCTGCATTTGACCCATCCTCTACTAGGAACCTTCCTAGAACTAGGAGCAGTGGGCAGCCACAGTGCAGCGCCCGGTGACCAACTCCAGTTCTTTTGCCATTGCCTTGGTCAGGGGCACTGACAGGAGTATTAACCCTAACATACATGTCTTTGATGGTGGGAGGAAACCGGAGCACCCGGAGAAAACCCACACGAACACAGGGAGAACATGCAAACTCCACACAGAAAGGACCTGGGACGAACCGGGGTTTGAACCCGGGACCTTCTTGCTGTGAGGCAACAGTGCTAACCACTGAGCCACCGTACCATCTATCAACCCTCTATGTCCATGTGTTCACAACCAGGCTATCAACTCTCTTCAGTGAACAATTTCAAATATCAAGTTCAGAGGAGAATGTTTTAGTGCTCATGTGCTCCAGCCACCAAGAGCTGTGTGTTAGATGTGATCGAATTGCAAACCAAAATAATCCTTGGTGCAGCAGAACTGCTGCCTGGATATAGCAACAAAAGGACTTCTACTCACTATTAAAGACTATGAGATCTTAAACGCTATCACTGCCAATCTATATGCTGCAAACAAAGAACCCAGTTTGTTTGGACATTTTCTATTGTAACAATTTCTCTACCTGCCATTATATAATATTTGTAATATCCAGTGCGCTCCCCAAATCTGTCTCCAAATTGATGTCTTCATCTATAAAACCAGAGTGTACGTCTGCTTGCATAAGAGGACAGGTAGCCTGCTTATGATTGTCCAACCAAAGGTGTAGGCGTCTTTCCAACATGAACACACACACACACACACACACACACACACGACAATGTAAAATGCTAAATTATTGTTATAACAATTTTCAAACCTTTTAATAACTGTGGAATACCCGTGCAGTGTATCAGCATCGCAGGTCCTGCCATTAATCTACGCAGACCTTGCTCAGAGAGTTGGCATGCAGCCTCCCCTCTCTCTCCCGAGAGGGTTTTCATAGTCCACTTCCTGACTGATTCCAACTCTGCTCAGGTGCACTCCTCCACATGGAGCTCTCCATGGTGCTGAACCTGTGTGTTGTTTGGCCACTAATTAGCCATTTTTGCCGATTTAGTCAGCCCTAATTACCTCATTTAAAAATCTGGCTCTGTTAGGTCACCCGCAGAGGTACTCTTTACACTTCCTGATATATTCAGCGTGATCGCATGTAAAATGGCATAGCTGTGGCTGAACACAATTTCTGCTCACTCACACACAGAGACTTTGCATTCTTGTTATAGGATTGAATAATAACAATTGATAGAACTGATATAGCACTTTTCTAAGAAGTCAAAGACTTTTTACATAAACAAATACAGAAAATACAAAATACAAAAGTTACAAAGTGAAAGAGAACAAAGAGGATGGTAGAAGAAGACGGGTGTGAGAGGCAGTGGTAGTCAGGTATTGTAGTTTTTTTTAAAGGTGGGTTTTGAGTTGGTTTTGAAGGGAGTGAGTCTGAGTTTCGGATGTTTGGAGGGAGGCAATTCCAGAGGGTCGGGGCAGGAATGGCAAAGGCTCTGTCCCCCAAGGTGCAGTGCTCGGTCCTGGTGACGGGGGTCAGAAGGTTAGCATCAGCTGATCTGAGGTGGCGAGTGGGGGAGTGGCGATGGAGACGGTCTGTCAGGTATGAGGGGGCGAGATTATTGAGAGCTTTGTTATAAGGGTACTGGTTATTTTATTTTTATTTTTATTTTTTGGGGGTTATTTTCTTGTTGCTTTTCCATATGTGTGAGTGTGTAAATATGCGTATATAATGAGTATTGTAGTCATATATTTAGATAAATATATGAATGTGTGTGTATATTAATATGTATATATGTATACATGTTATTGTATGATGTGTATATATTATATTTATATTTTCATATTATTATATATTCTGAAACAGAATTACTAGTAAATATTACACAGTAGTATATAGACAGGGTTAGACCAGGAAGCTTGTTATTATTTATTATTTATGGAGAAGGGGTGGGAGTTAATAAGTTTTACTTCTTCCCACTCCTTTTCGAATATGTATATATTCTATTTTTCTTTGTTTCTGAAATGGCTTTTATTTATTATTTTGCTTTCATATTCGAAATAAACACTTCAATCAATCAATCAATCAATCAATTTGTATGTGATGAGGAGGCTCTTGAAATGGATTTGTGCTGTATTGGGAGCGAGTGAAGGTGTTGGAGGATGGGTGTGGTGTAGGGTTGTGCGATGTCACCTAAATAACCATCGCGATGGTTCCACAGTGAAACATTGCGATGGACGATGGCATCGTCGTTGACGGGGGGGTGGGGTTAATTAATGATTTATGAAGTCCATGCGGTGCCGTTTGGCTGCGCCACTGCAATGTACGTTCACGTTTACAACAGGACAGCTGAGCTCTACATGTCATGAGAGACCAGCGGGCTTGGATGGGCTACTACTACAGCACAGAGCCAGGCGACTCAAACAGTAGGCTATCACTACCAGCAATATTGAAAGGCGCAAAATAATCAAACGTTAACGTTACAGATCGTGACCAACAACGTGTGTGTGTTTAATTTAACTAGCTGGCAGAAAAGGGGCAGAATTACTGGCGGCTAACGTTAGATTTGTGTGGGCTCAGTTTTGAACCTAACATTAGGTTACGTTAAGGAGAGATAGAAACACAGCAGCAGACAGCCTACACAGTATGTAATGGAGAGAGTTCCTGGGAACAGGCGAGTTGAATTCACAGTTGAAGACTTCTGCTTATCTTCTCTTCCTCTCCGCTTTACCGCTTCGCTGAACTGGGGATAAGGTACGCTTTGCCACTTGTTTAATGCCGCCCGTGCGTCCCCCCCCCCCCGTGTGTTGCGGTTGAGTGGAGTTGAGCCTTTTTTATTATTAAATCTGCCAAATTTTTATTCGAACAGATAATCACGATGGTCGGATGTAGAAAGGTCAGAGGTCGATGGGGGTCGGCCCAACGACGATGGTCGATGCCATCGTCCATGGTGCCAACCCTAGTGTGGTGTGATGTGTGCTCTGGAGCGGGAGTGGGTGTGCAACTGACCGGGCAGCTGCGTTCTGAACGTATTGTAGTTTTTGGAGGACAGTGGAAGGAGCATTTATTCCCAAAGTGCAGGGTACGTGTACCCCCTGGAGTACACGCAGCTATGTCTGCGGTACAGCAAAGAAATCTGTAGTAGCCTCCAGAGGTACAGGTTGATGTTTGAGGGGTAGGCTACAGGACTTAAAATACTTTAGTCTAGAGGTTATGAAGGCATGGATGAGTGTTGTGTGCTACGTTCTGCTTTGTGTTTCTCACTTTTAGGCTATTTCTAAAGTTTATTTTCTTTGTTTTGTTGTTTCTTTGTTGCTCTGGTCAATGACACCCTATTTCCATTAGAAAGCTGAGCAGGATAATTGCCTGATATTGATTCTTCATAAACTAGAAGTGGACTGTATTGCTGCTTTCCTGAGTGCTCAATAATGTGAGTTCAGGCAAGGACACGGCTCCACCACATTGTATCAGTATTTGTCTGTAAAACAGATTACATTTGAGTTTTGATCATCTTGACTATTGTTTCGCAAAGTGTTTGATGTGTCAACAACATTAACAACTTTCTTCAAGAAAATCTAAGGTTGTTGTTATATGATCCGTCCACCTAACTGAAGATTTAAAATGTACACAAATATTGGCAACATGAAATCTGTCAAGCTGGTAATGTGGATTTTAATGGGGCCCATAAATAGCTGTCTTGTCTCTATCAATTTAGTTTCTCTAAAATGAAGTCATTATATTCCTTCCACACTTGGAGAAAGCTATTTGTGCCTTATTCACTGCACATTAATCCCTTATTGACTTTTATAATTCTCTGTAGTCTTGTCTCAAGCAAAAAGCTTCTTGTCTTCAGGTCTGCAGCAAGGCTTTTAAGTGTAACTCTTGAGATAATCACATAAGTCCACTTTCAACCACCTTATATTTGCTTGCAGTGGATTTGGCAATCATGTTAACGATTTCATTGATTTCCTTTAAAGCAATAAATGATCCCAGCTTTCCCTCCAGATGCACAGGAGCACAAGTCTCTACAGACAAAGCTGTTTTGAACTCTAGATGGCACTCAAAATGATTAGCAAATTCTGTACATATTATTTTATGGCATAGCTAAAAACTAATTTCTAAATTGAAGTTTGAAGACGTCCAATATGGTTTCTGAATTTTGCTGAGTGGACCTTGATGAGCCAACAGACGCCCTTTAGTCTTCAGTTTAATGGGGGACTTGGCAGTCACTGAAGTCACTGTTCTTCAGCAGATTGTCAAGCAAAGATGATTTAAAAAATGTGCGGAGATTCAGAGGGAGTGGACTGAGGCTGGAGTCATAACTGAGAAGTAACTGCTGATTTTCTTCACACTATTCCAATTTCTTGAAATACTGTTTTGGGGGTTTTCTGGAGATGTAGGCCAAAATTATGAAAAATGAAACAAATAAAGGCTAGAAATATTTAACTTTGTGTGTAATGAATCTATAATCTATGAAAGTTTCACTTTTTGAAAGGAATTATGGAAAAAAACTAACTTTTCCATGATATTCAATTTTTTTGGAAAGGATCTGTATGTATATATATATATCTATACTACTGGCTGTGCACATGGGAATCCTCTCTTCACCTTATATATATATATTATATATATATAAATATAAAACACATTTGCTATTTTGTTCCTATGTTTCAGGCCTTGTGAAGCCAGATGTGCAGGATTTGCTAATGCTTTGCTTTGTTTTGCTAATTCTACTTTGCAGCACAATGTGATTTGTTAAGTTATTAGTAGAAATATCATAGCTCTTTGTAAGTTGTATCAGGTATATCTGGTATTACATGTTAGTATTCTCTTCAAAATACAAGTATGGAAAGAAATAATTGCTGCATGGAATGGAATACAATTTATACAATCCAAAATATATTAAAAGCAAAAACAAAGTGAATTTAAATGATAAACCATTCCTCTAGAGTCTAGAAGGTCAAAGTGCAAACAAGCCCATGCCCGACCCTGTATGCATGGTGCAGCTAATAGACCCTGTATGGATGCATGGTGGAGCTAATAGAACCTGTATGGATGCATGGTGGAGCTAGTAGAACCTGTATGGATGCATGGTGCAGCTAGTAGAACCTGTATGGATGCATGGTGGAGCTAATAGACCCTGTATGGTGGAGCTAATAGAACCTGTATGGATGCATGGTGGAGCTAGTAGAACCTGTATGGATGCATGGTGGAGCTAATAGAACCTGTATGGATGCATGGTGGAGCTAATAGAACCTGTATGGATGCATGGTGGAGCTAGTAGAACCTGTATGGATGCATGGTGGAGCTAGTAGAACCTGTATGGATGCATGGTGGAGCTAGTAGAACCTGTATGGATGCATGGTGGAGCTAGTAGAACCTGTATGGATGCATGGTGGAGCTAGTAGAACCTGTATGGATGCATGGTGGAGCTAGTAGACCCTGTATGGATGCATGGTGGAGCTAATAGACCCTGTATGGATGCATGGTGGAGCTAATAGACCCTGTATGGATGCATGGTGGAGCTAGTAGACCCTGTATGGATGCATGGTGGAGCTAATAGACCCTGTATGGATGCATGGTGGAGCTAATAGACCCTGTATGGATGCATGGTGGAGCTAATAGAACCTGTATGGATGCATGGTGGAGCTAATAGACCCTGTATGGATGCATGGTGGAGCTAGTAGACCCTGTATGGATGCATGGTGGAGCTAGTAGACCCTGTATGGATGCATGGTGGAGCTAGTAGAACCTGTATGGATGCATGGTGGAGCTAGTAACCTGTATGGATGCACGGCGCAGCTAATATACCCTGTATGCATTTTTGAAATTCCCACAACATGTAACAAACAAACAACCAAAAATAAGACTGAAGAATGCCTTGTAACTTATTTAAAACAGAAATAATGTTTCATGTTTGTTAATTTGAGTATATATTCTAACTAAAACTGTCGGCTGTGTTTTTTATATATGCATTGCTTTGCTGCTTGTTTTTTCAATTAGTTTTTTGTAAAGCACCTTGAATTGCCTTTGTGTATGAAAGGTGCTATATAAATAAATTTGACTTGACTTGACTTGACTTGTATGGATGCATGGTGGAGCTAGTAGACCCTGTATGGATGCATGGTGGAGCTAGTAGAACCTGTATGGATGCATGGTGGAGCTAGTAACCTGTATGGATGCATGGTGGAGCTAGTAGAACCTGTATGGATGCATGGTGGAGCTAATAGACCCTGTATGGATGCATGGTGGAGCTAGTAGAACCTGTATGGATGCATGGTGGAGCTAGTAGAACCTGTATGGATGCATGGTGGAGCTAGTAGAACCTGTATGGATGCATGGTGGAGCTAATAGACCCTGTATGGATGCATGGTGGAGCTAGTAGACCCTGTATGGATGCATGGTGGAGCTAATAGACCCTGTATGGATGCATGGTGGAGCTAATATACCCTGTATGGATGCATGGTGGAGCTAATAGACCCTGTATGGATGCATGGTGGAGCTAATAGACCCTATATGGATGCATGGTGGAGCTAATAGACCCTGTATGGATGCATGGTGGAGCTAATAGACCCTGTATGGATGCATGGTGGAGCTAATATACCCTGTATGGATGCATGGTGGAGCTAATAGACCCTGTATGGATGCATGGTGGAGCTAATAGACCCTGTATGGATGCATGGTGGAGCTAATAGACCCTGTATGGATGCATGGTGGAGCTAATATACCCTGTATGGATGCATGGTGGAGCTAGTAGACCCTGTATGGATGCATGGTGGAGCTAATAGACCCTATATGGATGCATGGTGGAGCTAATATACCCTGTATGGATGCATGGTGGAGCTAATATACCCTGTATGGATGCATGGTGGAGCTAATATACCCTGTATGGATGCATGGTGGAGCTAATAGACCCTATATGGATGCATGGTGGAGCTAATATACCCTGTATGGATGCATGGTGGAGCTAATAGACCCTATATGGATGCATGGTGGAGCTAATATACCCTGTATGGATGCATGGTGGAGCTAATATACCCTGTATGGATGCATGGTGGAGCTAATAGACCCTATATGGATGCATGGTGGAGCTAATATACCCTGTATGGATGCATGGTGGAGCTAATATACCCTGTATGGATGCATGGTGGAGCTAATAGACCCTGTATGGATGCATGGTGGAGCTAATATACCCTGTATGGATGCATGGTGGAGCTAATATACCCTGTATGGATGCATGGTGGAGCTAATATACCCTGTATGGATGCATGGTGGAGCTAATAGACCCTATATGGATGCATGGTGGAGCTAATATACCCTGTATGGATGCATGGTGGAGCTAATATACCCTGTATGGATGCATGGTGGAGCTAATATACCCTGTATGGATGCATGGTGGAGCTAATATACCCTGTATGGATGCATGGTGGAGCTAATATACCCTGTATGGATGCATGGTGGAGCTAATAGACCCTATATGGATGCATGGTGGAGCTAATATACCCTGTATGGATGCATGGTGGAGCTAATATACCCTGTATGGATGCATGGTGGAGCTAATAGACCCTGTATGGATGCATGGTGGAGCTAGTAGACCCTGTATGGATGCATGGTGGAGCTAGTAGAACCTGTATGGATGCATGGTGGAGCTAGTAGACCCTGTATGGATGCATGGTGGAGCTAATAGACCCTGTATGGATGCATGGTGGAGCTAATATACCCTGTATGGATGCATGGTGGAGCTAATATACCCTGTATGGATGCATGGTGGAGCTAATATACCCTGTATGGATGCATGGTGGAGCTAATATACCCTGTATGGATGCATGGTGGAGCTAATATACCCTGTATGGATGCATGGTGGAGCTAATGTACCCTGTATGGATGCATGGTGGAGCTAATAGACCCTGTATGGATGCATGGTGGAGCTAATATACCCTGTATGGATGCATGGTGGAGCTAATATACCCTGTATGGATGCACGGTGGAGCTAATAGACCCTGTATGGATGCATGGTGGAGCTAATATACCCTGTATGGATGCATGGTGGAGCTAATATACCCTGTATGGATGCATGGTGGAGCTAGTAGAACCTGTATGGATGCATGGTGGAGCTAGTAGAACCTGTATGGATGCATGGTGGAGCTAGTAGAACCTGTATGGATGCATGGTGCAGCTAATAGACCCTGTCTGTTAATGCCCATGGCCATATTCTGATTTCTGTTGTTTTATGCATTTTTTTTCTGTTAAATTCCACCTGTTTAGTTTTGATACTTAAATTGCCTAAAACCAAACATAGCCACGTCTGCAACAGCTGATCAAACAGGCTCTTGAGCAGGTCATAACTTGGTCAGCTGATCAAACAGGCTCTTGAGCAGGTCATAACTTGGTCATGCGATCAAGTTGCTCTCATCCCTCCTCCCCAGCTCAGCTCAGCACCCTCTCATCACAAGCCAGGGGATAAACCCTCTCATCTCCTCAGCCAGGTGGAAAAACCCACACAGGTCATTATGCACAGTTTATGAGTACATGGCAGCATGATAACAGAAACTTGCAGAGTTTAGACAGCTGGCACATGAATAATTAACAGAGAGCCTTAAAGTAGCACTAATGCGCTATAAAGAGCTCTCCTTAGGCTCTAAAATCAATACTCCACCAAAGCAATAAAATGTGTCTGAAAGGCAAGACGCTGATGGATGACTTGATGTCTCTGAGAAAGGGATATGGTGCATCCAATGTAGGCTAGTGTGCAGGAGCAGAAGGTGGCATGAATATAACATTAGTTTGATAGAGGTTTGTATGAAAACAGCCTTAAAAAGAATTAAGAGACATCACAAGAAAATGCGGGATGCCAAATGGACACCAAGATGAACCTCAATTAACTCAATTGAAGGGTGGGGACTTGTTTTCTGATTGATGGCATGACAGAACCATTTCATTACTTTCACAGTCAAAAAGCCAGAGTGGAGCAATCCCTCACACCTTGGGGACACAGAGAAACCACTTAACCTTTATCACATAGGCTATTTTATATGGCAGTTAGAAATCTGATAATGGAATTCTAACCTGGCTCTGGACGTTTGGGTGACTTTCGAGAGATTATACAATCTATAATAATATTACTGCCTCCAGATATGTCGATTTGGATTAGCGTATACAGTATCTTGTTTTAAAATTCATATCACTGCAAGTTCGTGATGCTGAGGAGATGTCGAAACATCCTTTGCTCAATATGCATTATACAGTTCATTGTTACTAGCCTTATAGCCATTTCATATTGAGCCAAATATTTAAGAGAGGATTTAGGGTACAGTTGGATCTTAGGGCAATGTAGCCATGGCTTAGGGCAGGCAATACAATGTAGCCTAATACAACAGTTATATTATCAAAGCAAAGCGCATAAGTCTAGAAATAGACTCCTTCCAGGAGAGTAGACCGCAAGACCAACTCTGCGTCACAGTTGGGAGTGCGCTCATTCCAAATCACAATTTCCAAACTATCAACGAGAGGAAAAAAGTCAGCATCCAATTCAAAATAAATATTTCTCCGCGCGCAAGTAACATAACAGATTCGCCACCAACCTTTTTGCTGCTTGAAGGACTGGATAGACCCCGAGTGGTGCACCATGATTGCGGCGGTCGATAGATTCCCAGTGCAGATTAAATTCCGTATTTGAAAAAGGAAAACTGCAGAATTCGTGGGAAACTATGGCGGGATGGCGTAGGTGTTCTTCTCGCAGCTCCCATCCTGACAAACGATCTCACGAGTGATGCGCAAACCCCACACACACCTGTCTCAGCTCCGCACGCACCACGGCTGTTGTCATGGTAACGGACGGGAGGGAGGGGAGGTCCTGGTATCATGGACCGTCCCTCTCGCTGATGATTTACCGTCGAGCCCAATAAGCCGCGTGAAATGACCAGATGACCGGAGCAGCGTGTGGAACGGATCGCGCAGCCCAGTCGCTCACTGTCGACATGAAGGGCACGACTGGGCAGAGACATGTCATGATGTATCGATCGATCCCTCGTCAATCATCAGCCTGAAAACTGACAGCTATGGGTATTTCTTAGCCTAATGGATTTTTATTATTATTTTTACCATGAAGGGTAGGCTAGGCTACAATTATCACAAGTATAAAATAGCATGAAGTAGTAGCCTATATGGTTAGGCGAACTTGCTTGAGTGGCATCACTGTTGACATCATCACTGTCACTGATGACATCAATTACTGATAACGTCACTCACTAATTACATCACAATTCCTTGAGTGACATCACTGATGACATCATCAGTGACGTCATCAGTGGGAAGCAGGGAAGGGATGCTGATGATGTCACAATGGCTCTGTGAGTGTGAAGGCCAAAAAAACAAAATATCGTTGTAGTGCCCCCCGTGGGCAGATTTTTTTTTCTCCTTCGCAGCTCGGCTGCTGCTGCGTGGCCTCACTTGCTCTCTTGGCATGCGCAGTGCACATTTGCCGAACTTCGCATCACTGATGACATCGCTCACCGATGACATCACAATTGCTCGAGTGACCATCACTGATCACATCATGGAGTGCTCGAGTGACATCACTGATGTGATGTGATGTGATGATGATTATGTAAAATTGAGTAAGTGGGCTCTGTCTGTCTTTCTGTCTGTGATGATTTGTGATGATTTTGGTTAGTAGCCTAATTATGTCACTGATGATGTGACATCATCAATGACATCATTACTGATCAAAAGACAGAGACCACTTACTCAATTTTATTATGCTGCTGCTGCTGCTGCTGATGATTGATGATAGAATAAGAAGATGATGATGTAATAATATTCTGAAAGGATATCATTTTCCAAAGGGTCATCAGATTTTCTAAACCCATGGGAGACCATGTAGGCTAATCCTCAAAGTAAAAACATGAAAATAACCAGCATTCAAGTTGGAGGGTCTTCACCTGACAACAGCCATTGGCCTATAGCCATACAGGCTTATACCTTTATGTAGATGATAAAGCAATACAGCAATAGCGGTAATATGGACCATTGGGCTTCAGGGTTGTCTGGGTCAATGGCTTTGGCAGAGCCATTAAAGACTGTGAGAAAAACTCCAAATAATCAATAGCTGATGTCTATTTCCTAATCCAAGTTGTGCTGAAACACTGTTCCTGTGCACATCATCCTAGAGCAGTGGCTCCCAATCTTTTTTGTCTTGTACCCCTTGAGATGTTTTGCCATGCCAATAGTACCCCCTCACTCATGCGTGTTGATGATTCTCCTAAATGTGTTTTAGACTCATTCAACTGTTAGTACCAAACACAACTGATTATTAAATGAATGAACAATTTGACAGTTTAAATTTGAGCCATTTATCCATGTTTGCTAGCTAGTTGGTTTTGCGCACATTTGGACATGTATGAATGGTGACCTCTTCACAGAGTAGTGTAACAGTTGATACCTGCCAGCGGGGGGAACTAGTTGCGCGTACCATTTTAGCAATGGGCTTATGAAATGACTTAATTACTTAATAAAATAAAATAAAATCATTTGGAAATAAATTGTAATGCTCAATCCAAGCTGCTCAGGTACCCATAGAGGTGCACGTACCCCTGGTTGGGAATCACTGTCCTAGACGCAGGGCCGCAGGGGCATGTCTTGCTTAAGAGAAAATGTATTGGTCATGAAAATGGAAGCCAATATTCTGACCAGCTAGGGTATTAAAAACTCTGCAGTAGCTATTTATATTTTATAGATGAATATTAGGATTGTCAGCCTATTTGTTGTGCTGGCCTTATTACATAGATGGCACACGGCAAAACACATGAGATATTAGACATGTAGAAGTTTGCGTCTGTGAGTATAGCCTACATTAAATCAGGCCATATAAGAATCAGAATCCAATATATTTACTTTCAATATGAATGTCTCGATTCATTTCTTATCTCAAAAATGACCTCCCTCTATCTCTTCCCTTTATATTAATTTTCTGTCTTTTTGTTGTTGTAGTTGTTGTTGTTGTTGTAGTTGTAGTTGTTGTTGTTGTAGTTGTTGTTGTTGTTGTTGTTTTACTTGTGTCTTGATGTGCCTCTGTTAAAACCCTACACAATTGACTGCTGTTGTTTCAACAGCTTTTAACATTGTGCATAGCATGTGTGTGTGACAACAAAGGAATTGAAATGGCAGGCATATCATTCAAATCAATTTATACGATAGTTAAATAATATGAAGACAAAGTATACAATATCATCGCCTTATCACTGTGTCATAGGCCTTTTAGCAAACAAATAAACAGAGCAGAGATCTAACGATACAGCGGTTTATCTGCAAGGTCATTGGTCTTCTCTCAATGTCAGCTGCACCTCCAGTCAGGACGTGAAAGCCACTGTGCTGCTTCGCTCTACCTGTATGTAGACATGATGTAGACCCACTGAACTGACTGCTGTCAGGCTAGTCAGGTTTCAAATAACACTCTACACAGTCTGTGGGCCTGCTTTTGTCTTTCAGTCCCTATTGGCGGTGCTATCTTTGGGAATAGTCTGGAATCTGCCTGTAGACGTAAATACCATCTGCTTTCTTGCAGCTCAGCACGCCTCTCCTCTTCCCACTGTTTTGTTATGGAGGACTCGCGGCGAGGCTGTGCATGCCAACCCCCATGGTAGAGGCTACGCTACGTCACTCAACTAGGCAAGTGCACTTCCTCTCCTAGGCCAATAAATAAATAATTAACCAGCTCTTACAGGGTGAGTCCAACTTAAAAATTCTATCTCCTCCATTGCTGCCCGTTGATTTGGAGATATAGGTCAGATGACAGCGCTGCAGAGGGAACAGGGTTTTAGGAAAGTAAATACTGCCACCATGTGGTTTCTATGGTCGGCTGAGCTCAGCATTGCACTCCCAAGCAAGAACCACAATGTTGGCAGGCTCAGCAGTATACCAGTCATCCTTTGGGTTGCACTGATCACAGGCATGTAAAGATACAAGCCACAAGTGATTTGATATGTCAGCTGGCCATCTACATATTTTACGCATGGTCTCAAACTATTTGCTTTCAAGATCATTACTTTGTAGAACTTCTGAGTTCTGACTTCAAAATACATAGGTGTTTAGCTGTCACATACTTTCACTCTTTGTATCAAAAGCACAGACAATACTTTTCAGAGTGTACAAATATCTAAAATCCCCCAAATCACTCTGTAAATTGTGTGAATTGTGGGGCAACAGTGTTTCAGTAGAGAAGCAAGTTCAAGTTTAAACACTCCTACTTTGTCTGAGGATTTGGTACAGCCAACAATATGCTAAAATGAGCAAACCATAACAAAGTAAAATTAGAATTAAATCATGAAATAATCAATCAATCAATTCCAGCGAATGAAAAAGTCTAAGTGTACAGTGTAGGCAATGATAATATGTTTAATCACAACAGCAACACAATCAAAGCTGTACCTTCAAATAATAATATGCTCAAAACATTTCTCGCTGCATAGAAAGGCTGTGAGTTTACACGCTGTTAAAATAACTCCACTTCACTTATAGTGTGTTACAGCACATTTTCACTCTAAGTGGATGGTGAATAACAAAGACAACTCATCAGGGCGTGTCAATAAGTTACAACTGATGCCTTCCTCTACCGCTCGCCATGGCAAGGCATTTGCTTGATGTGCTATTTTAAAAGTTCTTAAGGAACAGCTCTTCTGAACATGTCAGATTCCTCTTCTTACCGTGATCAAGCAGGGCGATCCAGCTGATGAAACATCCCTGGGTGTGTGTGTGTGTGTGTGTGTGTGTGTGTGTGTGTGTGTGTGTGTGTGTGTGTGTGTGTGTGTGTGTGTGTGTGTGTGTGTGTGTGTGTGTGTGTGTGGTTGTGTGTGGTTGTGTGTATCTGATGTCCGGCTGCCGTGGAAAATGAGCACAGCGGTGGCCAAGGCAGGCATATGACGGACAGCCTCATTAACACTCACACCCAGACAATCAGCGTGCTCTTTGGTGTCACATGTCATTCGTCATTCAATAGGAAGTCTTCATTTTCAGTATGAACCCGGCACTCTATTACAGGACTCCACACATTAGGTGTTTGAATTGTGATACATACATACATCTTAGATTTTAGATATCGTAATATCATGATATGGCATGTGTTGTCTTGTCCTGTTATTAAAGGCTGCATTGCTGTATAAGTGGTGTAATTTTCGGAACTCACCAAACTCTTCTACGTGGTCTATCATTTGCCTTTACCCACTTCGTCATTATATCCACATTACTGGGGATTATTTATCAAAACCTTTATTGTGTAAATATTTTGTGAAAGCACCAATAGTCATCCCGACAATATTCAATATTATTGCAATATCGATAGAGGTATTTGATCAAAAACATTGCGATATTTGATTTTGTCCATATCGCCCAGCCATACATAAGGGCAATTCTTATAGCGATATGATGCTTGTAAACAGCTCGTTTCACAGCGTCAGAGTATAGAAACTCACCAGAGTTCTGTTGGGTGTCTGTCTCTGTGGTGCCTCCAGAGTGGAGACTGTTGGTGAGGGAGGAGCTCCAGGACACTGAGTGGCTGATGCAGGGGTGGAGAGAGACATGCCTGCCTGATGCCTGACTCTCCAGCAGGGGCATCCAGCTCTCCTGATGACATGATCCTGCAGAACAGAACACACACACCAACATCACCATAAGACAAAGTGGTGATCAAAGCATAACAACATGTGCCACCAAGGCACTTTACTGTTGTTTTTATCTTTGATCAAAGAGGGTGTTCGTCCTGTCATGGCTTCAAACTATATTTCTAGGGGCTGGGGTTATCCGTGGGCTAAAGCTAATACTGTATGTTCAGAACAGTCATGCAGTTATGAGATCACAGCTGTCTAAGTCCTCACTTACATCCGCTCATGTTGCTGCACTCATACATTTTTAATAAGTCTTTAAAATTCCTTTTATGCTCTGATACTTGACACTACTAATGAAGAACAATACGGCAGCTGGTTTTCCAAACCAACTCTCTAGCTCACTTGAGTACGTTCAATTTTTTATTAGCAAACCACTAAACCAACTGAGGGAAATGTATGATGTACGAACACTTCAAATATTAATTATTAGTTTAGAGATGATTATTAGTTTAGATATTTGGATGAATCATTATTCCAAACCATTATTAGATTATAGCTGGATGAATACACAATTTATTTATCACCTCCAGGACTGAGCAAAATGCCAAATGAACATGGTCTATTGGTTTAAAGAAGAGTAACAGCAATCTTGTAAATACTGAAAATAGAAAAATACAAATATTAGAGAATATGAATGCCTGAACTAATATGATATTTTACAACAAAAAAATATATTGGCCCAATTCAAATGTAGGATGAAACAGGTTGAAAACATTTAAGGCAATAGGCAACAGACGACAACAGGTCATTCATAAACAGTCAATATGAATGTTGTTGTGTTAACCCTCAATAATCCCTATATTGAAACAAAACGTTTTGTTGCATACAGCCGATGAGTTGTGTTGCAGTAATTGCTTTATTACATAACGTTAACAGCCGATTATCATGCATCAGCCTAAACAATAATGTCTGCCCCCAAGGTTTGTTGGGTTTGCAGACCATATTGCAACTTTAATTAGTTTCTAATGAACACGCAACATCTAAAACCGGAGTTTCTCATTCAGAATCAGTACACGGTGCCGCTCCGTCATTAACCAGAACCCCGCCTCTCTGGTCAGGGGAAGTGCTGACCCGACCGTGTGTCCATTCAGCTTCATCAAGGAGAAGAGCTCCAACACAACCATGGCAGAGCTTCACTCAAGTCCAAACAACATGAACCAACGTTCAGAGGAAGCTCTACTAGGCCAACAGAGATAGTCCCTTTATGGCGCCCAGAAAGAAAGGGACTTGCCAGAGCTGCTTATAGGTGTACATGTCTTCACAATGCTGAATGGAAATCTAAATGTGCAGTTCTTAGTTGATGAAAGCCCAAATTTGTCAAAGAGAGGTGAAGAAATAGTGTTGAAAAGGAAATGTGCGGTGAGTGGTCTTAACAGAATCCCTGGGTGAGTGATCAGAGAAATCACTTTGTCCAAAATGTGCCTCTGTCCATCACAGCTGTGCACTCTAAGTGCAGTAATCATCTGGGTACCAAACATCTATCAAGTGTTGAGACAAGACATTAGCAGGACGATCGATTGATGAGCAGGTACCTCCTTCCTCAGCTTCCTGGCACATTATTGATTATCTATTCAAAGTCAAACATTTCCAATTGTAACTTTAAGACCTGGCTCACAAAGTTCCACTGTCCAGTAACTTTGAATCTGTGACGAGACACTGAGGACACTGTGAAAAGATACGCACAATAGGGAATTGCTTTTGTAATATGATTATTGAATGTGCAGACCCAACAACATGGACAAGTCAGCAGCAGTGGATGAAGCAAATGTAATTTGTTTGGAGTAGTGGGACATTTTCCCAAGCAACTTGTTAATGAAATAAAAGGGGCATTACTAACGCTGATCATGTAGATATATAACCAGTCTAAGAGCCGTTATACTGCAGTTCTATGCAGGATATTCTTACCACTCTACAAGCAGCAGTGATCATTTAAAGTAGGGATGCGCAGAGAGCCCAGTGTTTGTATTTGTGAGGCAGCTCAAAATTATTTGTTTTGTATCAGAAAAAAGGTGGAAATAGGTGTAACAATCCTTTTCATTATATTTCTAATTTTAGGATATTAAAGTGTCATTCAATTCAATATACACTTTTTTGCAAAGGAGGGTTCCCACAGCGGGTGTTGAACCCCTCCTCCTTTTATCCAACGTATGCACAGACATGAAAGAGCTGTTGCTCCTTCAGATGATTTTTTATTTTAATTTTTTTTACAAAAACGTAAGAGATGCCAAGCTGGATTAAGAATTGAGAATTTTTTGTGGACCGACCGACGATGAGGAGGGGAGGTCACGGTCGGTCGGTCCACAAAAAATGTGCCACCCTTCGCCCTAGGAGGCTGAAATTTGGCATGTCAGTGTGTGTGTGTGTGTGTGTGTGTGTGTGTGTGTGTGTGTGTGTGTGTGTGTGTGTGTGTGTGTGTGTGTGTGTGTGTGTGTGTGTGTGTGTGTGTGTGTGAAGGTGTGTTTGTGTTCATGCCAAGTGGCTAAAGGGGGGGGAGAGCTTTCGAAATGCAGGGTGGCAGAGGCAGAGTAGGGTGGGCTGCCCCTGCGGGCCTGCCATCCAGCATTTAGAGAATTTGCAAATGTGGTTGCAACTATTGCGATTTCACGTTTGTTCAAAATGCTTCTTCACTTCCAGTGTTGACTCACTTCTAGAAGAGTGCAACTTGTGGACCAAAGTGCCCCCCAGAGTCAGACCTCCCGTTTGTGGGGAAGTTTCCTTTGAAAGATTACTAGGCATCTCGTGCGCTTGATGCCTAGGCTCGGCCACTGCGTGGCCTTGCCCGTAGCTCGACCTTGCCTGTCGCGCGCGCGCACGCACGTGTGTGTGTGTGTGTGTGTGTGTTGCTCACTAAATGTTATTGGATCAGTGATGTCACAATGCCTCCTTGTGTGTGTGTGTGCCCCATTATGATATCACTGATGACATCAGTGCGTGTATGTGTGTGTGCCCTTATGACGTCACTTTTGACATCATCACTTTTGACATCAACACTGACGACATCATCACTGATGACATCACTGATGACATCACATCATTAGCTAATTAGCCTAATTTAAAAATCCAGCTCCGTCAGGCCACCCGCACGGGTGCCCTTTACACACCCTGAAAGTTTCAGTCTGATCGCACATAAATGGCATAGCTGTGACCGAACACAGAACTTGAAACAAACAAACAAACAAACATTGCCCATACTCAATTGATATACTGTATATTAGGGTTGGGCTTATTGGTTGGCTGTTTGGTTGACATCGCCCAAGAGATAGAAACACAGCAGCAGCAGCCTATGTAATGGAGCGACTTCATGGAAACAGGCGAGTTGAATTCACAGTTGAAGACTTGTAACAATTGTGCAATTACTCACATTGGGTTGAAAACAGGAAAGAACGTGAAGTTTCTTCTTTGTCTTAACATTTTCACAACAACACAACCGACTTCTGCTTATCCTCCCCTCCCCCCCCCCCCCCTCCTCCTCTCCGCTCTACCGCTTCTCTGAACTAGGTGTGCTTGTTTAATGCCGCGCATGCGTCCCCCGTGCATCACGGTTGATTTTAGTTCGCCTTTTTATTATCAAATCTGCAAAATGTTCATTTGAACAGATGGTCCGATGTAGAAGGCTCAGAGGATGATGGGGGTCAGCCCATCGACGATGGTCGATGCCATCGTCCATCGTGCCAACCATAATATATATAGATTTTCATGACATGTCTGCCTTATTAGACTGTTTAGAGTAAAAAGAGACACCCTCCCTCTCTCCAATATTTATTTCCTGTCTCAAATGATCCAAACCTGATTTGAACCCTAGATCAGTGGTTTCCAAACTTTTTCACATCAAGGACCCCTAACTGATGCTAATTAGACCATGGACCCCCCCATCTCCATTCTATCTGCCTTTATTTACCATGAGCTCACATCTACAGATATTATCCATGCTTGTTGATTTATCACAAATTTTTGGTTAAACTCATAAAGCCAAACACTTATTACAATGTAGCAAGGAAATGTGTTGTTCAAATTACAGGTCAACTGACTTATTTTGTATAACAATCACAGGCTTCCAGTATGATATAAATATGTATTACAATGATTGAATGAATGAATAATGTTCTTAGCCCATGAATGCGCAACAGTTTTGCCATTTTCCTCTCTGCCTAGGGCAGCAATGATTCAGATAGGCTAATAATAAAAGCATTCGTGCAGATTAGGAGCCTGCATTAAATTGACACTGGAAATGTTTGTAGCATTTTCCTGGAAACATAGTTAGGCTCTCGTTTCTCTAGCTTGTGACAGTAATTTGGCCACTAGATGTTTCAGCATAAATATTCAATCCAGCTTCCTTCAGCTATGATAGATTAAGATTACATGCCCTCAAAGGAAGAGTATCCTATGTTACTATGATGGTCTTTCATATGACCACTTTGTCTATTTCTTATTGAAAAAATGACATGATCGAGGAGAGGAGACCTACTGTGCTATTTTAAGAAAACGACCATAGTTTCACTAGCTAACCACTACCTCACTGTAAATAGTATCTGTTCTCATCAAGTGAATAAGTGATATAGCCTACTGCATTTTCCTACATCCTGGACTATTGTGCAGTCATGAGGACATGCATATGTAATACCTAGTGTACTTTATATATGTTGAGGTCATAATAGGTGATCAGAGCACCATGGATTTCTTTAGGTTAGGCTACAGAACAGAGGATGAGAGAGAGAGACAGAGAGAAAGAGAATACAGAAAGTTGACTATTTAGGCTACTTCCTAGGCCTATACAATTTGTAAATGCAATTTATTAAACAGCTTATTCAAAAGGATGCTTTTTAGAATACATTGACTACACCACCACATGAACTATTAAATGTTAGGCTATATAGAGACCGTTTTGCATGTCAGGATGAAGAATAACATGAGTATTATGGTGTTATCTAGGCTATTAATAGATTACCAATAGCTTATTATTCCGTCAGATTGCGTTTTCAGTAGCTGTGAGATCATGTCAGCCCTGGCTATATAGGCTGTAACAGTGTAGCCTATCTCCTTCAGCAGTAAATTGAGCCTACCTGAGGAGCTGCCAAGCGCCTGCTGTGACACACTCACTGCCATTACTCCACTTGTGCGTTCAGTAGGCTACAAATTCCACATCAAAAAGTTTCTGTACGACAACTAGGCTACATCCACAGCAGCGGTGCAAAAATGAACTTGCCATTCTAACACTGGAGCACTGTAAACTGTAAACTATCCCAGGCTAGCGGAGATGGATTGATGGGTGGAGTTTAAAGTCTTATGGGGTGAAGCTGGTAGGATTACTCTTAAGATATTGATTGTTGTCTATTGATTGGACGGAGTGGCTTTGGCGCCTTCCCAGGCAAACAGCAGTTCTTAATCTAGCCTACCTCTCTTGGATGATGACATGCAGTTGGACAACAAAACAAAAATATCCATTCTTCATAGGATGGCTTGATTTGAATTTGATAGCCCAATTTTAGCTTGCCCAGACTGCATAGACTGTCATTGTTATTGTTGTTGTGACTTTTTTTTGTGTAGACTCTTGGTATAATTTAGTATGGTCTCATGGGCAGGATATGCTTAGAAAAAGATAAATGTGCCATACCATTTTGTCATTTACCATCCAAATGGCTTGAAATCTATAGCCATGTATAGCATGCATGAAGCGGATGAGCCACGAGAAACTTATTCTATAACTAATAGTCAGATTTACAGTCCATGGCAGACCACACACTGTTGATCCAGCAGTATGAACATTTTACAGTTGTATTACACACCTCTCACCACTAGGTGGTAATGTTGGATCTGTGCTCCAGCTAATTGAGCTATGTTCAAAGTCGTGCAGTTAATGCAAAAGACTATTCTGCAATAATTGTGAACTGTATTTTAAATGAGATATTAATATATGCTCTTTTTCCCCTTAAGACTTATTCAAATGAAAAAACAGCAGTTCTCTCAATACTTAGTGTTTCAATCAATACTTAGTGTTTCGTGTAGACTTCTGCAACACTTTACTGTGAAAAGCATTATTGAACATACCAGTTTGCAGATTAGCTAACAGAGGATTGTCTGGGCACCTTTCACCCCGCTTTTTGGCATGGGGGCGTAAACCACGGAACCAGAATGAACACCGGAAGGACGTGCGCCAAAAAAACGTATTTGTCGCCGTTAGCTTGACGTCTCTTTCCTCGATTAATTGTCTGATGCAAAGCTTCTGTATTGGCTTAAAAGATGTGAGATTGTGAATCCGCAATGTTTCTAAAAGAACTTCTTCAAAAACTTCGTTCGGTACGTACGTCCATCTTTTGTTTTGTTGTTTGCCGTTCTGATACTTGTGTGAAATTGTCAAGTTAACGTAAAAGTTGACGAGCTAGAAACGCTGCCCTTCCTGTCTAGGGCGGCTCTAGGCCGGTGTTCTGTCGATTTTTGCTACCCGTCGAGAACTGCTACTTTGTGATTCTGCGCGTGCGCAAAGCCGATTTTCCAAGTTTCATCGCCACGCCCATAATTTCTTGAAACCCTTCAGTCCACGCTGTTGTTAACGGTGAGTAACATCCTCAACATAATATTGA
This sequence comes from Poromitra crassiceps, assembly GCF_964638095.1. Classification (NCBI taxonomy): domain Eukaryota; kingdom Metazoa; phylum Chordata; class Actinopteri; order Beryciformes; family Melamphaidae; genus Poromitra; species Poromitra crassiceps. The sequence goes on from NC_139636.1 coordinate 2,670,853, forward strand.
TTAAAAATTGATAAATTGAGGGGTCTAAGTAGGCTGACATTCATCCTACAGTGGCAGTGAGTTGATTAGTAGTCAACATGAATGCATTAAGTGACGAGAGCATTATTTGATAGGATGTTACTGGACTATCAAATTATGCTACCCCTGAAATATTGATTTAAAATTGATAAAATGGGATGTTGAGTATTTGATCCATCAAAATACACTACCCATGACATAAATTTCATTACACTTTTTGAACATTATACAAGAAAGAGAAGAAAACACTTACTTTACGGCTTTAGACCCTATCGGTTTATGCGGCGGTAGCATTTTTCGACAAAGCAGCAAAAATCGACGTTACACCGGAACCAGGCAGGGTGACAAAATCAATTGTGAACGGAAGCCAGGCTCTTTCTCGCCGAGAAGAGCCTGGTGACGCGAGGTTACAGAGGATTGACAGGATGGGCACGCTGACCAAAACAAACCCTCTATGAGCCAAACGATCCCAGGCGTTTGACTGTCGAACAGCTATTTTCCAAATGTCGAGGCACTTTAACAAGAGGTCCGAGAAGCAACACATTTAATAGACGGCTTGCTGCATATGGGTGACTAGGCTTGTAGCTAGTAGTAGCGTTAGTAACTACTAGCAGGCAGCCAGTTGTTAGCTAGAGTGCTAATAACGTAGCGTTAGCTAACATAGCTAATATTAACGTTATGCCACATGACCCACCCAGCGTAGCCGTCTGTTGCCTTAACCATTTGCGACACAAATCAAACTGGCTTATCAGCGAGTTAGATAGCTAGCTAACCGAGACACTCGTAATTGATTTTTTTTACGTTGCTTTTTACTCGAATACCAAAGTATGGGGATGTGCTTACCGTGCCTTGGCGGAGCGGCAGACGACGCTGTTGAGACTCCAGATCCAGTAGGTTAATTAACCACGCTAACTTGTGTCCACCAACACTGTCACAAATAAGTTGGAATGCAATGCATTGCTTCAGAAATCGGTATAGCTGCAAATGTATTACAATTGATCATCATGAAAGCTGTAACTGTTAACGCTAGGCCTTACTAGGCAATGTTTAGGAGATGTTGAGCGTCTCTTTAAACACTGGAATGTAAAGTATGTACGGACCAGCCCCTCTACACCATTATACGGTTCAGGATGCTCTGCTTACACTCCTGCAAGTTCAACACCTTTCTGTTTTCTTCACAGGAAACCAGGAGACGACAACTAGCTGAGGCCGCTGAGAAGAGACAGAAAGAGGTATTATGCTTGCCCCTTTGCCCATGAGTTTAGAATCTTTAGATGATAAAACACTGTCAAACAATGCAATGCACACTTGGAGAGGGAGGATCAGCAGGGACAGATGAAGTTAACTATTCAGATACATCATGATACAGCTTATTAATTCTATCTAGGGCAAACAGTTTAGCTGACAGCTATAGCCTTCTATAACTGTATATACGTATCCACCCAATCTATGTAAGGTAGATGCACTTAGTAATGTTTTATTATACAGAGAGTCATCTTGCAAACCCATAAGAGACATGCAAAAGTTGTATGGAAGTAAGTAGACATGGGCCAAAACAGATTCCCCTCTTGGCTAAGTTAATCTTTTGGATTGGCTGACAGCACAACTATCACATCTTTCTGCGCGCTGATTCACATTTTTCATTTTTAGATCTATCAGCTCCTATTTTGCGCCTTCCAGGGCTCAACAATAAGGCTTGTCCAGGGCAAGTAAAATGCCACGTCAGGGTCAAGCTAGTAAATCTAGCAACTCACTTTCCCGATCGGGCAAAATAGCACCCCACAGTTTTGCAAAAATTCTGTGGGAAACAGTAAAACAATTTGGTAAGGGCAAGTAAAAATTGACTAATGAGCAAGTAGATTTCTGACCCAGAAAAAAAAAAAACACTTCTCGTTGAGCCCTGTTGGCAATACACACTTTCACCACACATGAAAGCACAACCCTTGAAAATAGCTGCTCCATCCTTTGGCTGGATTGCCTTCTTTTACAGTTGGCTTCTCTTTTGCTTGTTTTTGAATACACCTTTTGCATTTTTCATCACTGGGATAGAATAGTTAATTGCACCATACGTTTGGATAATTTACACATTTTAAAGACCACTTGCATTGACTCATAGCAGCCAGAAACATGATGCTTTAAAGAAATGTTTATGAAGTCCTTCCTGTTAGTGCCTTTCTGTGTGTCACCCTTTGTCTCAGACAACATACAGGGGTGTCAAAAATCCAGACGCAGTTGAAAGGAAAAAGAAAAAACAGGAGGAGGTTGATAAACAGGCGATGACCACCTCTGTGTCTGGTGGTGGCGGCGGGTTGAAGGTTCGTCTTATGTTGATGCCCAGACGGTGTGATCTCTACCTAGAGCTAAAGCTGCTTACCCCTCAAGTCAATGCAATGTGTAAATCAACTGAAAATAAGCATTTTCCTCCAGTCACCGTTTTCCAACGTTTTCCAAGTCAGTGAAGCAGCCAGGTCCTAATTTTATATCAGATGACATCACAAGTCTGAGTGTGTCCTCTCTGCTTTCTTGCATTGAGTTAATTGTTACATTGAATTTTTCAAGACCAAAGTAAAAGCATAATAGAATTCTTAAATTGACTTCCTCTTTTAACTTTCGCCGCCATTGACATATTTTTTACGTCATTTATGAGACAATGCTTCCCCGCAATTGACGTAATATCATGTCAATTCGTGTTTTCACAGATTAGTGAAAATGGCCAGAAACCCTGGCGACTTTTTCTTTGAAACTCTGGCGGAGATTGAGTTAAAGAGACTCATGAAACATTCAACCTTCATGATTTTTTTCTTTTTTCTAAATGACTACTGAGGAGGGCTTTGTTTCTCAGAGATTACAGATTGTTCTAATAATTATTCTCTCTTTGCTTTTTCTCCAGTGGCAGGTGGGCTGAAGATCCTGAGACTAAAACCCTGACTCGCGTTAAAAACAACATGAAGTATTGCTGCAAGTTGACTTGAAAGATGTTTGATATGCTGTCATTTTTTTATTATATTCTCTTTTATTTCCTACTTTATTGTCTTCTGAGGCAAACGTCTGCAGTAGTTGTGCATCATACTAAACAATCTGAAGTGACTACAGACAGAACAGCTGGACTTGCCCCCTTGATGCCAAGTTTTACAAGCCCGTTTGGACCTTTGGACCAGCCAGAGGCGACATGAAGTAATGAATAACAAACACAAGAATAGGAGATGTGCTTGCTTACACATTCAAGTCAAGCAGTAACTCTGGCAACTAGGGCTGTCCTCGACTCAGAATTCTGCCAGTCGAATCGGATTCGACTGTCCAATACGAATATTCAACTAATTGTATAAAGAAAAATGTATAGAATATCTTCAGTGATTATTTTGACCACATTAACAGTCAATGCAACAGAGTGATGGGGACATGAGCATTTAAAAATCAATAAGAGACTGTATATGATCATGCGAGATTTGAATTGCCGACGTCGGGCTATTGGATAAGGGATTTGTCTGAATAATGAGACGGGCAAAAAAACCGACTGCTCGACGTGAGGAATCTCCGTTGACTCACGGGTCTCTCGACTGATCATTCGAATCGACTGTTAGGGGCCCGCCCTACTGCCAACTGTCTTCATACAGTATCAAGACAGAGTGGTCCTAAATACTTTTATACTACAGTGTTTTTGTAGGTTTGCATACTAGAGGTTAAATATTTACATCCATTCATGGCCACATTACTTTTAATTTATTTATTATGAGGTCTCTTAAAATCTGTTACTCAAATGACACATTTCTGAGATGAATCACATTTTCTAATGCATTTTAATGTTTGTTACCAGTTATGACAGCAGGACTGGTCTTGTTTTCACCTTGTGAGTCCTTGTGTGTGACATGGAAAATGTGAGCCTGGAGACATTTATATTACCAGGGAAGTACCACAGATGCCATTTTGAGTACTTTTCCAGGTGTTTTTGTCTGTCTGGACATATTTTGTCACCAAGATGGCGTCAAAATCATGCTAAATGCAGTCACGGCACTTGGCAGGTGTGTACTGTGTAGTTGACATCAAAATGAAGGCCGAGTTTGAAAATGGTTGTGATTCGAGCAAGCCCCCCCCCCCCAAAATTCCCCTGGCCCACATTGGGGGTGCGGGCGTGGGCGCGGCCATCACAGGATGGTCTCTAGTTTTAGAGTTAGTTTAAAAGCACACCCAATTTATGTGCATTTCACCTCTTTGTGTTTGTTTTTCTCTTTTGCCCTTATAAATTGAGTTATTTGGTGCATTATTGAATTGTATACAAATTGCCTGCTTAATTTAAATGAGATGAGAAGTGGTATTTGTGAATTGCCTTATGCCAAGCAGAAGCTTTTGTTAGACATATAAATTGCACAGTTTGTCAATATTGACTGAGAATTGGTGAATATTGATTGGATATGCTGTTGGAGTGGTTATATGTTGGGACTGACACTAAAATGGAAACAAGAAACTTAAGGAAAGATGAAGTGAAGCACATGGTGTGTATCTACTCTTGTGATGTACCTACTTTGACTTGACTTGCTTAATAGAGTGCTTCTTACAACCCTCACTCGATCCTTTAATGCTTACGGTGCTCTTGCCATTTTGTAGTATAGGAAATTTAGCCAATATCATTTGCTACAATAAATTACACTTCTACACTTGTGTGGATTTCATGAGATCTGCATCTTTATGAAAGATGGTGTTTTCATCCTCTGAGGTTTGTAGGGTGCAGCAGCTTTATGACCATGAAGTAGCTTATATACCACTTAAAAGGCATTTGATTGAGAACATAGAAATGGGTAACGTTTAGATTTGGTTATCATGAACAATGCTAACTTTGAAACATAATAGCTTAGATGTATGTTCGCTCATAAGTTTGTAAAAAAAAAATTTTTTTTCTGCAGATATTTTAAATCAAAATAGATATTGCAGTAGGATTTGAGAATTTATTGAAATAATTTTAAATCAATTAAGAAAATGAGCAAATTGAATGCACATGATCTTGTGGGGTACTTCTTTACTTACTGCATAGCCACTGATCACATACCAAACTTTGCACCTTCACCTCAAATTGCCATGATACATTTGTACAAGTTATGCATAAAATGAAAATGGCCTTGAGTTGTGAAGGGGAAAAAAAGGAATTGTCCTGTAACGTCTTAGTTACCGGTATATAGGTCTTTCATCACATTGTATGACTGCTGTTGACAGAACTGAATATCACCTCTAGGGGTCAGTAAAGTATAACAAAAGTTGTTGCAGAAGCTCAAATAAGTCAATCTATTATGAATCATGAATCAATACAGTTTCACCTCAGCTGCATATTGTACAGGCGATTGTCCACATCCTCACAATAGAAATAATGTAAAACAGGAGATATCCTAAATAATTAATAATCAATAAAAATGGAAATAATGCATTGCATAGTTATTCAATATGTAAACAATCTAATGGTTGCTTATCTTTTTGTTAGCCTATTACTGCCATGCATCACCCAGGTGGGTGCTACACATCGGTGGTGGATGAGTTGAGTATCCCCCCCCTCCCCTGATATGTGAAGCTTTGAGTATGTAGAAAGGGACTATATAAATCCAAACAATTATTATTATTAATAATAATAATAATAATAATAATAATAAATGCTGTATAAAACAGCAGTGATCTTTTATAACCAATGGTTGGTCTCCAGACAGGAGATGTGGGTTTAAAGCGGCTTTGGTTTAATACACTTATACTTATACAATTTCCAGTTATTCTGCAAAAGTTCAAGTTAGTAGATGATAGACTAATTTGCACTTTGAATGGAGTTCCCACTGGAGCCACCATAGCCAAATTCATGCCACCCAGGTATTTTGGATAAAAGCATCACCCAAATGGCATAATGAAAAAATAGGAAAGCTATACATCACTTTGGTAGATCATTTTCACTTTGAGTACATGGGTACAGGGAATATTAGGTACCTGCAATCACCACCACTTTAATTAGGAAAAGCTAGTTCCACTTCCCAGGTAATCTTCTCATTCTGTTTCTAGTCATTCTGTTCACATGTTCTACCAAAGTGAATTATAGCTTTAAATGCAGTTTGTGAATGAACAAACAATCCAAAGAAAATGTACAACTTCACTTAATCCCTATTTACTCATTACATTGTTAACAGTAAAGAAGGTGGTAAATAAAGCTTTTGACTTTACAGTTCTGGTCCACTAAATCAAGGTTGAGAGCCTAACAGTATTTATCCCAGGCTCAATCTGATCACAAACATCCATTTTGGATCAAATCAAATGTGCTTTCCACAGATGCTTTCTGTAGCCATAACATGTTTAATGGACATATTATGACGTATTATGTATGGTAGCCACTTCCACGAGAGTAAACGACAGCGAGAAATCCTCTCTTCATCCTTTTTATGATCACACACTTGAGTCCCATGTCTTCATTTTTTGTTGCGGCAGTGGGCTGCCACCACCAGGTAGCTGTCAGGGGTGAGGTCCTTAATGTTGGGGGACTTGCCGCTGATGGGGGACATCTTGCCCTCCACCCGGGAGATCTGGAGCATGCGGCAGGGGTCATGTTTCAGCAAGTAGCTCTCGAAGGTCTCCCAGCCTCCACCCACACGCACCATCACATGCTTGTTGTGCAGCATCTGCAAAGGAGGGAAAGGGATGATAGCAGTTATCACCCATTTTGCTCGGGACCCCGTGGAACCCCCTCAAGGACGCCTAGGGGTCCCTGGACCCCGCATTGAGAACCACTGGATTAGAGTATTTGTGTTGGGTGATGCTGGGCTCTTCCACCTCTAGAGAACTCATGCCATTTCCTTGATTGAGGCTTTACATCTCAGGCAGAAGGTGATGAATGAACAGCTAAGACGGCTTTGATGTCAGATCTTGTTGACTGATGCAGAGCCCTCTGAGTGGTTTATGTCCCAGGAGGACAGCTTTCTCCATCTCCTCCCAGCCTAATGCCATGTAGAGCAGATTACAACCTGACCCCTTCTCCTCCCAGTCTAATGCCATGTAGAGCAGATTACAACCTGACACCTTCTCCTCCCAGCCTAATGCCATGTAGAGCAGACTACAACCTGACACCTTCTCCTCCCAGTCTAATGCCATGTAGAGCAGATTACAACCTGACACCTTCTCCTCCCAGTCTAATACCATGTAGAGCAGGTTACAACCTGACACCTTCTCCTCCCAGTCTAATGCCATGTAGAGCAGATTACAACCTGACACCTTCTCCTCCCAGTCTAATACCATGTAGAGCAGGTTACAACCTGACACCTTCTCCTCCCAGTCTAATGCCATGTAGAGCAGATTACAACCTGACACCTTCTCCTCCCAGTCTAATGCCACGTAGAGCAGATTACAACCTGACCCCTTCTCCTCCCAGTCTAATGACACGTAGAGCAGATTACAACCTGACACCTTCTCCTCCCAGCCTAATGCCATGTACAGCAGGTTACAACCTGACACCTTCTCCTCCCAGTCTAATACCATGTAGAGCAGGTTACAACCTGACCCCTTCTCCTCCCAGTCTAATGCCATGTAGAGCAGGTTACAACCTGACCCCTTCTCCTCCCAGTCTAATGCCATGTAGAGCAGATTACAACCTGACACCTTCTCCTCCCAGTCTAATGCCATGTAGAGCAGGTTACAACCTGACACCTTCTCCTCCCAGTCTAATGCCATGTAGAGCAGATTACAACCTGACACCTTCTCCTCCCAGTCTAATACCATGTAGAGCAGGTTACAACCTGACACCTTCTCCTCCCAGTCTAATGCCATGTAGAGCAGATTACAACCTGACACCTTCTCCTCCCAGTCTAATACCATGTAGAGCAGGTTACAACCTGACACCTTCTCCTCCCAGTCTAATGCCACGTAGAGCAGATTACAACCTGACACCTTCTCCTCCCAGTCTAATGCCATGTAGAGCAGATTACAACCTGACACCTTCTCCTCCCAGTCTAATACCATGTAGAGCAGGTTACAACCTGACCCCTTCTCCTCCCAGTCTAATGCCATGTAGAGCAGGTTACAACCTGACCCCTTCTCCTCCCAGTCTAATGCCATGTAGAGCAGATTACAACCTGACACCTTCTCCTCCCAGTCTAATGCCATGTAGAGCAGGTTACAACCTGACACCTTCTCCTCCCAGTCTAATGCCATGTAGAGCAGATTACAACCTGACACCTTCTCCTCCCAGTCTAATGTCATGTAGAGCAGATTACAACCTGACACCTTCTCCTCCCAGTCTAATGCCATGTAGAGCAGATTACAACCTGACCCCTTCTCCTCCCAGTCTAATGCCATGTAGAGCAGGTTACAACCTGACCCCTTCTCCTCCCAGTCTAATGCCATGTAGAGCAGATTACAACCTGACCCCTTCTCCTCCCAGCCTAATGCCACGTAGAGCAGATTACAACCTGACACCATCTCCTCCCAGTCTAATGTCATGTAGAGCAGGTTACAACCTGACACCATCTCCTCCCAGTCTAATGTCATGTAGAGCAGATTACAACCTGACACCTTCTCCTCCCAGTCTAATGTCATGTAGAGCAGATTACAACCTGACCCCTTCTCCTCCCAGTCTAATGCCACGTAGAGCAGATTACAACCTGACACCTTCTCCTCCCAGTCTAATGTCATGTAGAGCAGGTTACAACCTGACACCTTCTCCTCCCAGCCTAATGCCACGTAGAGCAGGTTACAACCTGACCCCTTCTCCTCCCAGTCTAATGCCACGTAGAGCAGGTTACAACCTGACACCATCTCCTCCCAGTCTAATGCCATGTAGAGCAGATTACAACCTGACACCTTCTCCTCCCAGTCTAATGCCATGTAGAGCAGATTACAACCTGACACCTTCTCCTCCCAGTCTAATGCCATGTAGAGCAGATTACAACCTGACACCTTCTCCTCCCAGTCTAATGCCATGTAGAGCAGGTTACAACCTGACACCTTCTCCTCCCAGTCTAATGCCACGTAGAGCAGGTTACAACCTGACACCTTCTCCTCCCAGCCTAATGCCATGTAGAGGAGGTTACAACCTGACACCTTCTCCTCCCAGTCTAATGTCATGTAGAGCAGATTACAACCTGACACCTTCTCCTCCCAGTCTAATGTCATGTAGAGCAGGTTACAACCTGACACCTTCTCCTCCCAGTCTAATGTCATGTAGAGCAGATTACAACCTGACACCTTCTCCTCCCAGTCTAATGCCATGTAGAGCAGATTACAACCTGACCCCTTCTCCTCCCAGTCTAATGTCATGTAGAGCAGGTTACAACCTGACACCTTCTCCTCCCAGTCTAATGCCATGTAGAGCAGGTTACAACCTGACACCTTCTCCTCCCAGTCTAATGCCATGTAGAGGAGGTTACAACCTGACACCTTCTCCTCCCAGTCTAATGCCACGTAGAGCAGGTTACAACCTGACCCCTTCTCCTCCCAGTCTAATGCCATGTAGAGCAGGTTACAACCTGACACCTTCTCCTCCCAGTCTAATGCCAGGTGTCAGGTAGTGCTACTACCTGACACCTGGCTGCACCACACTGAGAGATTAATTTCACTGTTTGATCACTGGGACTGCTGGAGACATATCAGCCACTGACCGCACAGCACAGAGTGAAAATACAAAACGGTGAAAATTGTTTTTCCATTGTGTAATTAACTGAACTAGGGATTGGTTTCTATAATTAAAGTATGCAGCCGATAGTCTTTATTTGGCTTTTCATCACATTAAGCACCACCAAACGTAGAAATTATACCTTATGGTTAACCAAGGATTTATATGCAGTGGGTTGCATTTTTGTACTGCAGTACTGCTAACTGCAACTACGTCTTTGAAATGACTTTCAAATGACAACATTTGCTGTAAAATCTTGCCACCTGCTACATCAGGGTACTGTACATTCTCAGGGTCGGCTACCATAGCAACATCTGTCATAATGATGAATAGAAGAAGGAATAAAAGGCTGTGGTATACTGGCAGCTCCCAGAGGCCCTGCGTATAAAACATGCCTGCCTCATTAACCCATTGATACCTGATGCAGCATTTGTGTGTGTATCCCTTTAAGACCGCGAACCGCGTTAACGCGGTTCGCGCACACAAATGAGGGATACACACACAAATGCTGCATCAGGTATCAATGGGTTAACAGGCCATTACACCTCGAATAGAACAGGCTCATTTATTGGAGTATCAGAATCTCCTAAATCAAGAGAAATGTGAAACAAATACGTTATTAAAAAGATGATTGGCTGATAAATGCTGTGGAAACAGACCTGTGAGAGAGAACGATTCTGAAAGATATCAACGTTAACAGTTTGAGAAAAGCAGTGCACTACCTCCTCCGATTGTCACCTAGGCTCCAGCCAGATATGAGGCGTTCTACCCTGCAGCAGCAGAACATGCAACATTTATAAGCCTCTTAAAAGAATCAATCTAGGGGACATTGGCAGGGCAGCGCTTCCAATCACCAACGCCGGCCGGCCCCCCAGGCTCTGTGACTGTGGACTTAATGGGCCTGTGTGCTGGAGAGAGGTTTCAATCATGCTGCTATGGGACAAGGCCCCTGCCAGAGCCCCAGAGAGGGCCGGGGCCCCCGGGGCGGAGCTGGGCCAGCGTTTTCTCACAAACAGTGCGATGTTACTCTGCTCCCTCCCCTCTCATCGCAGGTACAACTCTCTCATTTATCCTAGCAAGTGAGAAGGTCACCCTCGCAGTTTTTACAGACTGTGCAGATCCTGTGCAGAGTATGGATTATGACACCCCCCACGCTCTGGTTTCTATACTGCATGCTGCCGCTGCTGGTTTGCCGCCGACTGACAGTGACTTACTGTATTCACACCGTTTCCAGTGGAAGCAGCTGCTAGAGGGTCAAACCCCTTCAGCAATTTGAATGAAAGCATCTTCCCTCTAAAAGAGTGCTGCTGGCTGAGAGACAAGAGTGGAATGGGGATGTTAACGCTTGCTTTGAACCGGTAAAACGGTGTACCGCACGCACACACACACACACACACACACACACACACACACACACACACACACACACACACATACACGCACACACACACACACATACACGCACACACACACACACACACACACACACACACACACACACACACAGCCGACTAAAAACGACACGTGTAATGTAGTGGCGGACAAAGACAGCAATAGAGTGAGCTTCTCACCATTTGTCCTTGGTTGCCCAGCAACACACTGAACTGAAACGGTCTTCAGCGGCGCGCTAAAGATGATATTAATATGATGTAAATATTACATTGTCTGAATTGCAAAGTATCTCATAGTAGCATGATGCCTCTGGCTGGGAACACTTCCATCTTGGATTTTGGTGTTTGTGCACAGAATGTCTATTTCAAGAACTGTGTCCTTTCTCTGATGCTTGTGCTTTGAGGTTGGTGGCTGTAATACAGCGGGCGAACAGCAGAGGGCATCCAAGAGTGGATTCTCTTTTCCGCGTCTGCGCATCCTAAACATACACTCCACATGATTCACATTCCCAGAGGTGTGAATCCTGGGTTGCCAAGTAACCAGGATCCCGAGGGTACCAATGCTACCTCGCTAATATGTATTAGCCTCAATTTATCTTTCTCCAATAGCCCCTGCCCCTCCATTCAGAGGAGGTAAAGCAACATTTCCTGGACTAATAGATTCAGTGTGATTCTAAGTTAACGCAATGCCCAGCACTAGGCGATATGGCACAGTCAAATATTTTCCAGATGGTAATAACTTGGTCATCTACCCATATGGAAATCTGAGGACATTATTTTCCCTTTTATAGCCAGTGAACCACATTATGTCTGGCTGAAGATGGACATTGTTGGAATACCATTACCAGTAAATGAGTCCTCACAGCGATGGGCGCGCTCTCCAGAAACAATGGATGACTTTCATCCCGAAGTCAGCCCCGGCTACATCAACATGCTGCCATATGCAGCGTGAACAGACAGTGTGTGAGGAGGCGTTTGCCCTGAGATGTGAACCCTTATTGTTACTGAATTGAATTCAGGACAGGACTTCAATACAGTGGGTGAAAATGTGCTCGCCAAAATATGAACTCATCTAATTTGTGTGCATGAAACTAGATTATTTTCTGTGTCCCTGTGTTATCTTGTAATCATGTAAACAAACAAGCAGTTAAAATCTCCACACTTCGCTTAGATATATTTTTTACCCACCTTTTAGCCAAGTTTAAAAGCCAAATCATTTTCTTAAATCTGCAGTATGAGTGAACCTCAGGTTGTGTTATAATGAGGGTCTTAGTTAGTCTGCAGTATTAGTGAACCTCAGGTTGTGTTATAATGAGGGTCTTAGTTAGTCTGCAGTATTAGTGAACCTCAGGTTGTGTTATAATGAGGGTCTTAGTTAGTAGTATACCCACCCGGATAAAGAGCATCTTCTCTCCAACACGGTAACGACCCTGGGACTGCCTCTCTACACAGAATTTATTTGAACACCTGCAGGGGGGGTCATCAGCGATATTTCTTACCTGAAACACACACAAACATACAGTATATATACATATAAGTATATTTTGTTCTCACAATATTTCTACATTATTTTGGATATATCTTTCTGCTGAAAATCGTTGGTCACAATTTCACTGGTGAGGGCAAATTTACAAGCACACCCCTATGAGAAGTGCAGACTTACAGCGTCATCCAGCAGCTTCCCTGTGCTCTTCTTGCTAGATGTGCATTTGGTGGGAGAGGGGGAAGGGGAGGGAGAGGAGGACGAAGAGGGAGAGAGGGGCGGAGCCGGGGACACAGGTGACGCAGGAGGTACAGGTGCTTTCTCCTCCTGCTCGATCTCTTTCTCCAGTTTTATTAGCCCTGGAGGCTCCACTTTGTACCTACAGCAGCGAAGAGAGAATTAGCTGATCGAATCACAAAAGAATCTAAATAAGCATGCAAAAATAGCCAGGAACATGCACTTTAGTTAGTCAAGACGGAAAATATCAAACACAGAACCTTACCGAGATGCTATCCTTCCCAACTCTAACAGACAGAGGCACACTTCTCGAGGCTGCTTGTGAAGAACTACAGGCAGAGAGAGAGAGAGTCTCAGAACAGGATATCCAGAAGAGTCACTGTACAGCGGTGTTGTAGTACTCGAGTCCAGGACTCAGTTTCAGGATGGTGACTCGGCTTGGACTTGGGCACTGATGACTCAGACTTGGACTCAAACATTCATGCATTTGGACTCGGAAGTTGGAGACGAGGACACAGACTTGTTAATTGATATTGTTGATATTGTTGTTAATTGTTTGTTTGTTTTTGCCTTTTTTTGTAATATGCCCTAATAATTTGGCATAAGATATTGATAGCTATATTAATAATGTTACCATGACATTAGGGCAGGGATGTGTGTTCAACCTACATGTGGATTCACACTCATGTTCAATAACTCGGGACTCGGACTCAAACACTGGGGACTGGAGATAGAGTAGTGACTTGACTACAACACTGCTGTAGTGTACAGTATATATTAGGCTGTAGTGTACAGTATATGTTAGGCTGTAGTGTACAGTAGATGTTAGGCTGTAGTATACAGTAGATGTTAGGCTGTAGTGTACAGTATATGTTAGGCTGTAGTGTACAGTAGATGTTAGGCTGTAGTGTACAGTATATGTAGTGTACAGTAGATGTTAGGCATGTCACTGCTGTAGTGTACAGTAGATGTAGTGTACAGTAGATGTAGTGTACAGTAGATGTAGTGTACAGTAGATGTTAGGCATGTCATTGGTTAGTTATGAGTGGGAATGAGTGACTGTTTGATGGGACAGGCACTGGCATGACAGCGTGAATTGAAAATGATACACATCAAGGAGGAGTTCATGAACTTCATGCATCCACATGTTCCCGCTCCGCTGCAATCCTGCCCCAGATCAGATCCTGCCCCAGATCAGATCCTGCCCCAGATCAGATCCTGCCCCAGATCAAATGAAAATCTGTGTTATTCAGACTTGGACTATATTCAGACAGAAGGATTTAACCCACCCTAACCTTGCCTAATGTCAGACTGGACAGTGAGAGTGGATAGGACATGTACAACACATGTGACACGCCACACCATGCATTACAGACAGGATTACCATCGCATCATAGCAAACCTGGTGTTGTTACATCTACTGCTGAACTGCTAAATCCATCCAGAGAAAGGAAAGGAGAGAAAGAAAGAATACGGTTGTCAGCCTTTTGTTTTCTAAAGCATTTATGTCACATTTTGTATCACAATTTCATGAGTGTTTTCGGACTTTTCTCCCATTTTCCTCCCAATCCCCCCTCTGCTGTCCCGGTCGTTGCTCCACCCCCTCTGCCGATCTGGGGAGAGCCGTAGACTAGCACCATGCTTCCTCTGATACATGTGCAGTCGCAAGCCGCTTCTTTTCACCTGACAGCGAGGAAGTTTCACCAGCAGGATGTAGCCTGTGGGGGGGGTTCACACTATTCCCCCCCAGTTCCCCTCACCCTGAACAGGTGCCCCGAGCAACCAGAGGAGGCGCTAGTGCAGCGGCCAGGACTCTTACCCCACCGGCTTCCCACCCGCAGACACGGCCAATTGTGTCTGTAGGAACGTCTGACCAAGCCGGAGCAAATGGGACTAGCTCAGTGTCGATAATAACACTGGCGTATATGGAACAGAAATATAATGTCAAATGACCGTTATAAAACTATAGCTGACAAATGTGCCTCCTGTAAAGTACACAGTGAGTTTGAAATGTTGCCTGTGTAACAGGACCTCCACAGTCATGAGGATTTGCATAGTTTGTATTTCTCAAGTGCTATTAGGAGAGCGCACAAACATTCGAGGTATTCTGCTACTGGCAGGGTCATATACTGTATATCTGTATATCTGTCTGTATGGACAGTATTTTAGCCCAGGCACATGCCTATCATATATGCATGCATCACTGAATTATACCAATGACAATCTCTGCAGTAGATCAGACAGACATCAGAATCTGCTCGGCGTAGCGAACGCGGACGAGAGAAAAATGTCGCTGCTGCATGCTGAGGGAACCATTTGCATAGGGTTGGCCTACTTTCCCACCAACTCACACCCTACTGTCTGTGCTGCACCCTACTGTCTGTGCTGCACCCTACTGTCTGTGCTGCCTTTGTTTGGCTGCAGTCATTTTGAGCCGAGGACACACTGTTCAAGATGCACATGTCCCTTTCGTCAGGTAGCTGCTCTGTGCTCCCAGCAGACCGCTGTCCTTCCTGTGAGTATTGTGCGGATGTCAAAAGGAGTTGAAGCACAGCATGGGGGAAACGAGTCCACTGGGCCGCAGAGGGGAGGAGAAGTAGAGTAGCACAGAGTAGAGTCAAGAGAGTGATTGGCTGATCCCCTACCTGTTTAATCAGGCCATTCACAAAGAGAGATAGCAATCTGAGTCCATTTCCCTGGCAGTGCCAACAAAGCCATATCTCTGTAGGGAAAGAGCAAACCTGTGAACCGGCCTGTTTGTCCTCATCGTGATCCGGTGTTTATAGTAGAACTCCTGTGGAAGTCTCATCGAGTTCTGCGATGTTATTCAAGGTACCAGCCCAACAAACCGCCACAAAGAAAAAACCCCACTCCAATAGCAAAGTCACAGCAACACGTGCACACACTCACCTAAACCACAGCAACACGTGCACACACTCACCTGAACCACAGCAACACGTGCACACACTCACCTAAACCCTCTGACTCGAACACTCACCTAAACCCTCTGACTCGAACAAACAGGTGTCGCACACACTCACCTAAACCCTCTGACTCGAACAAACAGGTGTCGCCGACGCCAACCTGACGGCACCAGGCCAGGAAGTTGGCAGTGTTGTCCCGGGCAAAGAAAGAGCCAGAGGGAGCGCTCCTCCGACACGGTATCCTCCGATTGGGAATAGTCTGCTGGATAGCAAAATGGCTTGAGGTCAGTATGTACACACACGTAACATCTGGAAATCCAACTAAGATGGAAGACACCTCGTAACTTTCAATAATCAATAGAACTTGGACCGGCGAGAGTGAGTGAAATCCATCGCATCTGAACATGAGCTTTTACTTTGTGTTCCACCAGTGTGAGTGAGTGGTCCAGCCCAACCCCCCCCCCCCCCCCCCCCGTGTTTCCACCAAAACACAGAGCCCATACACTCCTCATCTACACAGATTTCTTCTCCATCTGCTGAGGCTCTGGTTTCAGGCCAGGATCAAGCACCGTTTCCGTTCACAGATCAATATGGGAGATGGCGGCTGGGTTAGAAGACCAGGCCTACTTTACCAGGCCTTCTATAATTTGGGATCGAATGACACGCTTATGGGTTTGGGGCCCCCACACGGTCTGGTCTGCACGGAGAGATTTATGCGCCTTGCTGTGGTTTTATACAGGATATGTGCGTCTGGTGCTGCGCCTGTGAGAAAAGGTGCGATGAGGTCATTCTGGAAATATGCAGTCTTTTGTGGGGATTTTTCCTTTCTTTCCAGGCTCTCCTGGCGTTTCTGGAATCCTGTCTGTTGTTCAATTACTTTGCATTCCCGGCGAAATAAAGCCGCCTGCGTTGCCAGATAGCGTTTGGTCAAGCAATTAGCACGACATGTTATTATTTCTGCTGTGGCTTGCTGAATTACCTGCGCCTTTTACGTGTCTATTAACTGCATAGGCTTTGGAAGACGTTCGATTTAAATGGATGGGAACCAATGATGCCAGCAATAAAATGAAAGCATATGGAAGTATTTTACTTGGGGGGGGGGAAAATGATGATGGTCACAAATCATATCAATTTCTTTCACTCAGGAAGAATATAAATTGTGATTGTGATTGAGACAGACTTACTGCACATTCACAACCCGCCTCTACCTTCACTGCCGTACCTGCACTAATGCATTCCATCAGAACCTATTAAATTTTTTTACTTATTACGTTAACCCAATAACTTTGAACGGCAAATGCGGTGCTCCTATTTAACTTGGCGTGTGGAAATCACATGGAGAGCAAAGAATTATCTCTCTATTCATCTACGGTTGATCTTGATTGATGTAAACATGTGGGAAGACATGTGAGAGGCAGCATCCACAAAGTGTGATTTATCATTTCTCTGTGCTGGAATCACTTAGCAGCACTGGCTACACACCACGCCCACGTAGCCAGAGCCGCTCTCTAATATAATATAATATAATATATAATCTATAAAGTGGTCATTTTAGCAGTTATACAACTATTTAAGATAAGCTGATGAGACAACAGTTATTTGACATTCAATTGGAAAGCAGAAATATGGCTGATCGCTGGAAGATGAAGTACAGTAAATCAAGCGCGGAGAACACGATTAATCTTTCATGGCTCGTTACTTTTAAAGGGCTTAATGAAAGTGTAAGACGAGACAACGTGGACAAAAAAGTAATAAATCGCGCGCCGTATAAAACACCACAATGCAGCCTGTCCAAAACATGACTAAGAGCTTTGACTGCGGTGGGTCAGAGCTAGGGCTGCACCTAACGATATTTTCATGATTGATTCACCTGTTGATTGTTTTCTCGACTAATCGATTAGTTGTTACAAGCTGTTGCAAAATGTCACAAAATAGTAAAAAGTTGCGATCTCTTTTCCCCCAAAACCCAAGATGACCTGTCCCAAGAGTCCACAACCCAAAGATAATCAGCTTACTGTCATAGAAGATGGAAGAAATCAGAAAATATTCACATTTAAGAAGCTGGAATGAGAGAATTTGAGTATTTTCTCTTTCGATTATAAAAAAATAGTTGGCGATTGGCGATTAATTTCCCATCGATCAACTAATTGATTAATCGACTGATCATTGCAACTCAGACCCTTAATTCGTCTGAGGTAGGTCACCCAGTTATAGGTCAGGGTGGACCACTCTCTCTCTCCCCTTCAGACAAACAGCCTCACAGCCTTTCTTCTGAGGCTCCTATCTGTCTGAGGACTCCTCTGCTCCCTCTCCCTGAGGCTCCTATCTGTCTGAGGACTCCTCTGCTCCCTCTCCCTGAGGCTCCTATCTGTCTGAGGACTCCTCTGCTCCCTCTACCTGTCTGAGGACTCCTCTGCTCCCTCTGCCTGAGGCTCCTATCTGTCTGAGGACTCCTCTGCTCCCTCTCCCTGAGGCTCCTACCTGTCTGAGGACTCCTCTGCTCCCTCTATCTGTCTGAGGACTCCTCTGCTCCCTCTGCCTGAGGCTCCTATCTGTCTGAGGACTCCTCTGCTCCCTCTCCCTGAGGCTCCTATCTGTCTGAGGACTCCTCTGCTCCCTCTACCTGTCTGAGGACTCCTCTGCTCCCTCTGCCTGAGGCTCCTATCTGTCTGAGGACTCCTCTGCTCCCTCTATCTGTCTGAGGACTCCTCTGCTCCCTCTGCCTGAGGCTCCTATCTGTCTGAGGACTCCTCTGCTCCCTCTGCCTGAGGCTCCTATCTGTCTGAGGACTCCTCTGCTCCCTCTGCCTGAGGCTCCTATCTGTCTGAGGACTCCTCTGCTCCCTCTATCTGTCTGAGGACTCCTCTGCTCCCTCTCCCTGAGGCTCCTACCTGTCTGAGGACTCCTCTGCTCCCTCTATCTGTCTGAGGACGCCTCTGCTCCCTCTGCCTGAGGCTCCTATCTGTCTGAGGACTCCTCTGCTCCCTCTCCCTGAGGCTCCTATCTGTCTGAGGACTCCTCTGCTCTTCTGAGGCTCCTATCTGTCTGAGGACTCCTCTGCTCTTCTGAGGCTCCTATCTGTCTGAGGACTCCTCTGCTCCCTCTCCCTTGGCCTCTTCAATCAATAGCCTCCTCTATTTCAGTAGATCCTCTCCAGTCCCACGGCCATTGACCTCAAGTATTTCCACACGTCTTTGTTGCTACACTCACACTGGGATCAGGAGACCCCACCATGATCAGCGAAGTAATGCCTCACTGCAAACAAGGAACAACGCTCACTGAAGAGAGGCTACAAAAGAGTCTTTTGCTTTGTCTCCGCCATGGATTAATGACCTAACCGCTATCCCATGTGTTAAATCCATATGATGGCTTTAGGGAACTTCAAACGTTTAAACAAATGACGACTAATTCAAAATATTCCTGTGACATTTAGCTATTTCCTGAAGGCATCAAAACAAAGCTTTTGAGGCAAAACATGCACTGAAACTGATATGGAGGAATCTTAACCCATTGATACCTGATGCAGCATTTGCGTGTATATCCCTCATTTGTGTGCGTATCCCTTTAAGACCGCGAACCGCGTTAACGCGGTTCGCAGTCTTAAAGGGATACACACACAAATGCTGCATCAGGTATCAATGGGTTAAGGATTTGCTTTGTTTTCTTGTGCACCGTTTAGTTTACTTGGGTTGAATTACAGATAAATACCCGCTTGCAAGGTTCCACAGGTTATCAAGGTTATCAAATTCATCAGAGCTTCACTCACACGCACAGACATGAGCATCAAGTTGCTTTGCCAACTCTCGCAGGCCCATGCATGACTTCATTGGTTAATCAAACTTAATCAACAAACTACATTTCTGGCACACGGGGAAAATCAAATGTATTGGTAAAGGATCACCTCATATTTCAGTTAAACAGTGTTTTTAGAGTGTACCTCTTCCAGGGATTACATTGCTAGTTTATGATATTGATATTTCGTTAAGATTTGGCGGAGGTATTTTATACGGGTCGCTTGAGACAGGGAAACCTAATACTGGTACATAGCTGGACTTGGGCCAATACAGAAATGTGATGATTCAGCTTAAATGTTTCCCATTTGAGTGAGATTCTATCAAACTTCAATACTGTATAGTGATGTAGCAGTACTGTAGTGGGTGATTCCCTGAAACACAAGGGTCGCAGGTTCGCAACCCTGCGTTAACTCCGGCTTGGTCGGGGGTCCATATAGGCACAATTGGACATGTCTGCGGGTGGGAAGCCGGATTAAGCGTATGTTTTCTTGGTCACTGCACTAGTGCCTCCTCTGGTCAATCGGGGCGCTTGTTTGGGGGGAGGGGAACTGGGGGGAATAGCGTGATCCTCCCACATGCTACGTCCTGCCGGTGGAGCGCCTCGCTGTCAGGTGAAAAGACACATGTACCGGGGGAATGCATGGATGCATGAATACATGCATAAAAACCATGTGCTCGTCTACAACTCTCCCCAGATCGCCAGAGGGGGTGGAGCCATGACCGGGACAGCCTGGCAGGGGGAACTGTCCAAATTGTCTTCTCTGATTGTCCACTGGGCTATATAAATATATAAATCATCATAGTCAGAAAGAGAAGCATAATCCCTTCTTCTTGTGCAAATGGATCATTTATGTGGCAAAAGAAATACCGTAGTCAAATATGACTATTTAGAATTGGATACTATTAGAAACACAAAACACGTCTTATGTCTGGGTTTCACAGTCTTTCATAGTCACACAGGGGAATTATTAAAATAGTTGAGAGCAGCGATATGGCATGGTCTGATTTAGTGATGTTTCTCCTCTCAGAAACAACCGTCTTTCAAATGATTCCAAGTGGAAGTTGGTCCACAAAAACCTTGAGCTTAAGACTCGGCTCCCAGACTGGTGTGGTCATTGTGAGCGTTATCGTGCCAGATAAGCTGTAATCAGCTTCTCAGTACCTTGCTGTTGCCAAGAGCAGGCAGGTCTCCATTACTCTGCCTGAACTTCTCCTGCAGTGTCTCAGCCAGCTGGCACAACAGGAAGCCATTGTCCAAGCGATCCATGAAGCTCTCAGCTGTGATTTCCAAACCTGAGCAGCGAAACAGGTAAAGAAAGCGGAGAATCCTGTTTGGCAACACAGTCAATAGGATCCAATCCTGGAATGATAAAATACCTTGTTTAAAAAATATCATGCATATCATGGTGCAATGAAATCAAACGCCGTCTTCAATCCATTCCCAGTTGGTCTAAGCTGAACTGCATGCAGTGTTGCCAAAGCCTCGTACACATGGCTTGTCTGAAGGAGCTTGGCTTATGCTATTGGGCTTAGGCAGCTGTGTAGCAGCCAAGTGTTCATATTCTGTGTGCACATGACTGCAGGGAGCGTCTGTGAGATGTTCTAATAGTAACACCACACAGTCACAAAGACCACGTCAGATGAAAAGGGACCCATCTGATTTTGCACAGTAATGCTTCATTATCCCAACATGGTGATCAACATGTGGTGTCCAGTTGACTGACTTCCAGACGACCATTCTTTCATAGTTAGATCATCATGGTGAAATAGGAGGTGGTGGCAGGGGGGTGTCTATGGAAAGAAACTGGAGAGAATTTTTTTCATTCCTTTTTTCTGTTTCTTATAGGAGGAGGAGGGGTGGGGGGCTGGGGGGTGGAGGGGGCTGGGGGGGTGGAGGGGGGCCTGGGGGAAGGGGGGGTTCAAGGTTTAATGAGTTCCAAATGTTGTAATTGAGCCCAGAAAGGGAGAGATTGAAAGCTTGAGAAATACTCAGTAAGCTGCCGTCGGTCGTAGGCTCATACTCTCCCTTCCTTCTCAACTGTGCGAGGACAATATCTCCCAGAAGCTCTGAAAGAAACATTTAAAGTCAAATACGTATAAATTGCTCGGTCCCTCGATCCTCCTCCCATCACAACTACAATATGACTCATGTGTATAACCACGCATCCGCCGCCTACTCAATCAGTGGAGTCATCCTTATTCATCCTCCCACAGTACACAAGCGCTGCTCCTCCCATCTGCAAGAGTGAACCCTGCGAAGCGTATCAGCGCCTTCTTTCTTAGGATTTAAAAAGTACAAAAGTCTACTAGTCTACAAAGCTGTTTCTTTCCTTCTGAAAGAGCCTCCAAAAGTTCTCATTAAAGGCGTAAAAAAAAGAATGAGAACACACATGACTTCAACTATTTTGGTATTGTGTATTTACTGTTAGCACAAGGCTAAATAAACAATGTGCTTGTGCTTCTGTTTTCATTTTGTCTCTGATCCTCGTCCCGCAGGCCAGAGGTTCCTGCCTCAGCTGGCTCCAATGCAAACAGACGAGAGATAGATGAGATAGACGAGACGGGGAGAAACGGAGATTACAATCGAGAGACGACGACACGTTAATTGAAAACAGGTCATGGAACGTTATTCAGAAGTTCAGAAGAGTTAGAGTCAAGTTGGAGTCTGTGAATTCAGATCAGCTCAGCTGAACAGAATGCTGCATGCGTTCGTGGAGCAACTACATTGTTGAATGACTGCACTGTACAGAGTGATTTATTATGTAGTCGCAACTTTGTACGAAGCGTCTGCTGATGCTCCCTGCGCTGCTTGTTCTTCACTACTGGCTTGTGCCTTATTTGAGCGCTGTTAATGACGCCCATTATTCAATTAAAGCAAGTCTATGGGAGCGCATGCGAAAGCGGGGAGCGCTCCACACACCTTCTCGTGACTTTAAAACAGTTTGTAATGAGCTTGGGATTGATTCCGGGCCCCTTGAGGATGCCTTTTCGCATCAGCAATACCAGATCAACTAACGTCAAAGATATGGAAATGATTGTCTGGAAAGGAAAAGTCAAATCCTGACCTTTCCCACTGACAGTGAGATGAGATCTTCAGTGCCCAAGGTTAAAGTCAACATGTGAACAGGATCTAGAGCTACTTTGGCACTTTGTGTAAATCAGCCACATTTTTGCTACTTGGACTAAACCTACAAAAGTCAGCTGTTTTGTGTGCTGTCGTAACCCTGAACTCTGCTGAATTAGCCTCCAGGGACAGAAATTCCACATCGATTAGCGAAGTGAAAACAGTTAGGGAGAGGGAGTGTTCCCAGTATGGATAGTCAAATGTATAGCGTGTGCGTGTGCGTGTGCGTGTGCGTGTGCGTGTGTGTGTGTGTGTGTGTGCGTGCGTGCGTGTGTGTGTGTGTGTGTGTGTGTATCAGCTACATTGGAGCTTACCAAGCATATTAGTGAGCCACAGGGCCAGGTCTTCCTTCATGGGTAGCAGGCTGGCCTCATGCCGGCTGGCCAGCCACTGGCTGTACTGCTGCATGTCTGTCAGGCCCGGCCCGCTGGCCTGCTTCGGGCTCAGGGAGCTGCACATGGTTCCCTGTCGATGGCCTGAGGCCGGGGGGAGGAAGACAACACAGTTGCACACAAACCTTCAACGTGGAATTTCAAACTTGGGACAAATGAGGACAGAACACTGCGAAAATTAACGTTTTTGCACATCATTTGACCGGTTTCAAGAAAAAAAAATTCACAGGGTAATGTAACTTGTTTCAGGATTTACTTGTTTTTTTGTTTGTTTTTGTTGTTTTTTGTCTTGTCTTGTTTCAAGATTGACTTCATTGTTGTACTTGCTTGTATCAAGTGAAATGTATTGACACCAGCGAGACTATCTGCCAGTGCAGTGAGATCATCTGACTACAAATATCACAGAATAAGCTTGATAGATCTGGAAACAAGTTCAAATCACTCGACAGCTTGCAATTTTAAAGAGGTGCAGCAGCCGCTTCTATAGGCGAGATGTGTGGCGGTTTGTAGCAGGAGGTGTCTGTGTTTGTAGCAAGATGTCCGTTTGCAGCACGAGAGAAATCAGGGGTGGCCTGTGCATAAACCTGCACCGCTTCCTTCAACACCCTGGGTGTGATTTCTATTTTGTATTTTTTTGCAGTGAAGTGGAGATTTTTTGGAACATTATCGTTTTCAGTTTAGGACTTAAATTCATCAAGATGAAATAACTTTCAGGCCCACTATCCACCCTAGAAGAGTAGAGAGGAGGGGGAGCGCACGATTACAGGAGGATGGATCAGAGCGCTATTGTCCTCCTGGCCAAGTCCTGGCGGAGCCGTGGCCGTGGCCTGGTGTGGTTTACAGTGCACCTAATGACATGGAACGTTCTCAGGGACCCCGAGAGCCTCGCTCCTACTCTCCTCTCCCACCGACAAGGGCCTCTTTTATACCAGGCAGATTCGTACAGTAGGACGTCTATTTGACAAACCCTGGAGATGAACAGAGAGCGGTCTCACCATAGCTGTCTACATTACAGCCTACAAAACAGCAGCACCCGGGGCCCGGTCCAATCAACACACCCTTGACCTCACCGAGCACGACAGAAACACTGCCTTTTGGAATCAATATTCAGAGCGATAATTGCCAATTGCTTATTGTCTGTGGAGTCATGAGTAAACGAGGCATTGCTCATAGTCTTTTCCGATACCGTGCTTTGCCAAACATTCATCGTATGAGCAATAATGAGAAAATCTAACGCCAGTGTCACTCCATTAATAGATTTACTGCCAAGAACAGTGAGTAACTGATAAAACAACTGGGCACCAGATGTAAGACCTGAACAGACGAGAAAGAAAACATCAACAGCTCGGCGGTTTATTTTCACAGTTTAAAAGCTGGCCGCCGGGCTTATTTCCCTGACACGCTGAGGGTCTGTGAAGACCGTATGCTGTGCAGACATGGAGGAGACCATTTCAAGGCTTGAAGATAGTGGCATCACAAGGCTACTGCTCATTTTCCCAAGGGACCACATGACTCCAGAGGTTCTAATGAGTGACTGTGCAGGCCGTTTAAACAGGACAGGAGACAGCTCCAGTTGATGAAAATAGCAGAAAATGGACTCGGATCCCTTTCCCAATTCTCTTTAAAAAATGACTATTTTATAAGAAGTGGTTCACAAGATGACATACAGTATATGAACTAACTTTGATACCAATTGACCAATGATGCAGTGATGACATGTACCCTATGTTGATGACGAATTATTAAGTCATTTAATTTTCTAAAATGCATGCGAATCATAGTAACAAAGCATCTGACTCCACTGTATCCTCCCTGTTTACCTATTATGCTCAAAATATAACATCTTCTTTGTTTAGGCCAAGTTGAAGAAAGCGAAAGTGGAACCAACAATCTGTGCTACACTATGAAATCAGATTGTATCGAAGTCCATTGGTTTCCTGCATCTTTATATAGAACATTCCCCACTGTAGGCAAATAGCAACAGGATGTTTAATGCAAATTGCAAGAAGATCTTATTCAAACGAGGATGTGAAGCTGCCATGAGCGATTAGTTCATGTTGGATGAGGGCCTGAAAATCTTCTCTGAATACCGAGGGAGTGTGACACAATGTGGGGAATCTGACCTTTACAGCTGAATAACATTTCGAGGTCTTTTTAGAGTTGGCTGTGACCAACTTGCACCGTGGTGCCACACTGGACGTCAGCACCTTGATGTCCAGCCAAGGTCATGTCATCTTCCTGAACACAACAGCTCCTCACTGCCTGCACACACCCGAAACACTGGAGCTCTGCACCGACACGCAGGTGCTACATTCCCATGTCCGCTGAGGTGCAGGACTGACAGAACAAGGGCACTGGGACAGCCTCTCATACAAGCCCCATTCACAGATGTTACGGGTGGACACGGGGAAAACTAACCCCACTTCATAAAGTGTTTGTTTCTGACATAAAGGGGGCATGACCGTTTCCTTTTTACAGCATGAGCAACATCAAAACTTGAAATGATTGCACCTATTTATTTAAAACACAATTTAACCTATAGGGATTTCACTTGAGTATCTTCCCCCCTCCACTTTGTTTTCATTTGTGACCATCAGATAGAGCCCAATAAGACCTTTCCAATGATTAGAATATTCATTTGATTCCAAAATGCCCCTTTTGCACCAAACCCTTGTGTCATCTGTCAATGGTCAATAAGAACCATTTCCAGCCAATAGGAACTCTGTTTTAGCATGATGAAGATGTAACTTCTAATATTTCTATTAATAGTTTGTATACATATTTGTATGTATGTTATATATTCTTTGCTGTCACTGACCCAATTTCCCATTGGGGAATCAGAGATAATCTTGATCTTAATGTTAATCTTAACATGTATGCTTGTTAAGTTATCCTTTATTTATCCCCATTGGGTAATTCATGTTTCTTATTTGTTCCTCAAGACAAGAGAAACATCTCTGGTTAAACATACCTGATTCCTCTCACCCCGCTGCACCCTGACCTCTTCAACTACGGGCCAAAAACCTCTCGTACCGTCCCGACCCAAATCAAAAACTCAGAAAGTCTTGTCCAAACAGCATCACTCTGGAATATGAGGTTTTCTGCAGTGTGTAATCATCCCCTCAACATGTTGCTGTATCTATTGTTTTTGATTTACTAATGTCTTCTTAGCACAAAGATATTCAAATATACATTCCTTTAGTGTACAAGCATGCCAAGGCCTCTTCATGACCCTCCGTAAAGCAGTCATAACATAGCACAGTTGGCTCCAGATCACTCCAGGAGAGGACTATGGATGGGAATTTCGACTGCTGAGTCACATCAATTAGAAAACACAAGAGAGCCTCTGTCCCTGTAACCCTCTCTGGCCTTCATTCCTCTCGCCTCCACAAGAGAAAACTGATCTGGAGGCTGACTGGTCCAATTTGACATGTTTACACTGCAGATAAGGACATTGATGAATGTATATTCAGGTCATATGTGTTGTAGCGGTCAATTGAAATCAGTGTCCAGTGGGAAATTGTAATTGGTAGGGGATTTAAATACAGTATTTGGGAATTGGTATTATGCCAAATGTAGCATTTCATCCAGTATGATCTAACAGTATTGCCCATACGAACACTACAGTAGGCCCATAGCATTGAACTTGGATTATGTCTGTTTATCCACAGTATCATATTCACACATTCCAATAACACTGAAATAGTGTAGGCTATGTGATCTCATGTTTATTAGTGCACTATATGGAATATCATATCCTGTGCTGTGATCTGTGTGCTGATTTATTCCAGACTAAATAAATGACATGGTCGGTTATCACATACGCTGGGCGGCTAGGGCCTCCTGTAATACACGACCCTACCAACAAATTCCATTTCAGCATCAGCAACTAATACATGTTACAAAAACTAGACCTATTTCCTGTAACATATACAAATCTTTGGTACAATCTTGTGCAGTGGAATGTGTTTGTAGGCTGGAGTGACGTGGTGTTGCCATATGGTGTTCAAAATACTAGGCAAGGCATTTGCATTTACAACTGTGACATTTCAAAGCTGTCTCCTCATTTACAACTCTCGCAAATAAAACAAACCACAACTGACTGTCGTTTCACCATAGGCCTACTGGAAATAGGATCAAAGAAGAATGACTGATGGGTTATGAGTATGACTGTAAGCCAAACAGAACACCCACTATTAAAACCCACAAAATGACTGAGCTCACTGAATGACTTTATAATGACTTTGTAACTGAAATGTTAAAAAGTGAGATACAGAGATTATTATTATTATTATTATTATTATTATTATTATTATTATTATTATTATTATTATTATTATTATTATTATTATTATATAACACATGGGTTGTTGTGGAGAAAAAGTTTTGTCCAAGTCTGGACACATCAGCGCACACCCGTCTGTGGATTCAACACATAGGACTGCGAAGAGCTCCATAAATCGACGATAAGAATATTGGACTAATGTTCAATCACAACCCCCCCCCCCCACACACACACACACACACACACACACACACACACACACACAGGCACTCAGTTCACAACAAAGGAGCGAAATCTCTTGCATATTGCCAGTATGATAGAAAAGTGTGTTCGTGCTCAGTGCTCACTCACCCTGCGGTTCAGCTCGTTGGTGCGCACCTTCCTCTCGCTCGTCCTCTGAACTCCTGGATCCCAATATTCATGCTTTTCACAGCGGCGCACCAGCGACCAACAGGTTATTAGGCTTCCAAAACATTGAACCAATGTCGACGGGGCAGCGCTGCCTCTCTGCGCAAGGTTTCCAACTTCACACACACACACACACACACACACACACACACACACACACACACACACACACACACACACACACACACACACTGCAGATGGGAGGGAAGTTTGATCCTGCTGCTGCCTGCTGGCAATGCCTCCCTCCTCTCCCCTCTTTGTTGCCTCACACACATTCAACTCAGCAGTCCAACCCGGGTAATTTGATCTTAATAGGCTACACTTCCATTTGATGGATTTCATTCCATTAATTGCACGTGATTGAATCGAGTCCGACTGAGACACATGGTGAATCAATGTCTGGTGTGGTTCTTTAAAAAGAAAATTGCACATACATGTGATGTGTGTTTCACAAAGTGTCTCACAAATCAAAATGTGTGAACACTGAGTGGGTGGGCATTGTACATAAATTATCATGGATGTAATAATGCCCACAAATGTGATCGATGATAAATTCGAACTTTATTTTATCACTTTTATTTTGAAGGGAGATGAGCTCGCAACCACGCATGCGCACATCCGTCAGGCGAGACGAGCCAAGACCATCTTCAACGATAATTAGCTGTACTGAACAACGGCATTGTAAATGACTAAGGACTCCATTCTTTATTTTCGCTTTTACACAACGCATTACTCAAGAGAGAGGCTGCAATAATATCCATGAATAAGGGTTTTATTTTTAAACATGTGCCCGGAAGTACTGCTTTTTCATTTTGTCTAGCTTGACGCGGGTCCAAAGCCAGCACACACACACTACTAGTTTGATCTCGCACACAGTCTTTATGTGAATGTTTTGGTTTACAAACAAGTGATACTTGTGATACTATCGCAGCAGCTATGGACGCTATGTTGGAAGTGTCCTGAACGCAGAGAGTGAGAGCGCCGCCACATGGAGGCGGTGCTGAAGAACTTGGCGAGCACGACGGAGCTGCTAGCCGCAACACAGACCGCTGTCGTGCAGCAATGGGACAAACAAACCGTGGACAGAGCCTTTGACTGGGCCCGGTACTGTGAGCAGCTTTACTCCAGGTTCCATACGAACCCCGCGATCAGGAAGAGCATGGAGAACCAGCTGCAGCTCACAAACCAACATTTACGAGCGACCTTCCAGGCGGGCTGCTACGCGGAAGTGTCGTTCTCGGACCTCGCACGGTGTCGGCACATGTTGCTCGTCAGGCTGTTGAACAACCCCGTGCTGCCGAGCTCCATCGTTAAAAGACTTTTCGACAGCCCGAGTCCCGATGAAAAGGACGTCACCACCGGGCTTTGCACCCGGCTACTGGAGAGTAAATCGGCCTGCAAAGTCCTGAGGGCCGTCAGAGTGGGAGCCGTGTCAGCTGTTGGTCCTGATGCTGAGGTGCAGGGCGGGATGCTGCTGGAGACGCTGGATGCACTGCTGCGTCATCATCACAAGGTTATTATGGTTTTTGACATTTTCATTCATCAATTTCATTCGTTTTTATTTCGTTTTGACTTTTTGTTTTCATTTTAGATGTGGTTTAATTCGTTTTTAAAGCTAGCTTGCTAGTTTGGTTTTTATTTTTTGAAAATGTTTTAGTTTTAGTTGAGTTTTTATTGGTTTCATTTAGTTTTTTTTTGTAAAGCCTTGTTTTTTAGTTTTTATTTAAGTGAATGAAAATTTTTGTCACACCTAGTTGTCATTAATGATGTCACCATCAGGAGGACGGCCAGGTGGGCAAA
Organism: Poromitra crassiceps; assembly: GCF_964638095.1. Taxonomy (NCBI): domain Eukaryota; kingdom Metazoa; phylum Chordata; class Actinopteri; order Beryciformes; family Melamphaidae; genus Poromitra; species Poromitra crassiceps. Next base: position 2,700,331 of record NC_139636.1, read on the forward strand.
GCAGCAGAGCAGTTTCTAGACTCTGTCCTCCAGAGATGTGAAGGAGCAGTGGGGTGTTTCTGTTTGCTCGTGGCTGCAGCTCTACTGACGAGGAGAAACACCGCTGATGCGGGAAGCCACGCTTCACAGGACTTTCTCTTGAACTGGTTGCAGCAAAAGGACGGCTTGCTGCAGAACTTCTGCTCTACATCGCCCAGTGGACTTTTGCTAGAGCTCGCCAAGGAGAACATGAAATTCAGGACAGCGTACTGTGATGTGCTGAAAAAGTGGGCTTCGGATATGGAATATGACATACATGAGGGTGAATGGGTTACAAAAACACATCAAAACAGTGTGATGTCCTTTGAGAAGCTGGCTGAGCACTTTCAGGGCTTGTTTGAGGCCTGCCCCTCGCTGAGAGAGGCCACAGAAGAAGAGATCCGTGTTTTGAACGTTTCTGATGGAGACTTTGATGTCAGAGGTCTGAGTGTGTGGGGAGACCTCCTGTTGGAGATGAAAAAGTGACTGTCAAACCTCAGATTACTTCAGTTTTTTCATTGTTTGTCTGTTTTTTTTTTATGTTATAGCAGTGCTCAAGATCACATTTTTCCAAACTATACATTGAAGGGTTTCTTCTCCATCAAAGGTTGTGTTACTCTTCATGTACTTTGTATACTTGTGAAATACAATTGTATATCTAGGTTATTATAATTGTAAAAATAGATTTGTAGAAAATGAAATGTGACATACTGGCCAAACATGTAACAATATTCTACAAATGCACAGCTTTATGTGGATCCATACTGGTATTATGTTAAAGAGGAAATTAAACATTTGATCAGACAAGACAGGACACTGCTTTCAAGTCTGAAATTTACCAACTAGAAAGATGAACAACATTTCACCTTTTCACCTACTATGGCACTGCTAGATGATGTCACTAGGTGGACAGTAAAGTACAGTAGAGTACAGTAGTGGAGTACAGGCTACTTAAGTGTTGGTAGTAAGAATTCTGAATTCAAACAGGCTCACAACATATGCTGTTGTGTTTCTGACTTGGATTGTGGTTGGTTTTATTCATCAAATCATTCAAACTCCTCACTACTGTACTGTACAGTCAACCTAGTGACATCATGTACAGTCAACCTAGTGACATCATGTACAGTCAACCTAGTGACATCATCTAGTGACATCATCTAGTGAGTGACATCATCTAGCAGCACCCTCGTTGGTGAAAAGCTGAAATGTTCCATCTTTCTAGCAAATCTAGGTACATTTCAGACTTGAAAGCAGTGTCCTGTCTTGTCTCGTGTCTCATGTCTCATGTCTTGTCTCATGTCTCATGTCTTGTCTCATGTCTCGTCTTGTCTCATGTGAAATGCAAATGAACTAGAGTAATATCATGTTTCATGTCCTCTTTAACAAAAATGGATAAGATCATATTGTCTCTGCCACTACATATATTTGTGGATTTTTATCATATTTTCCTCACATTTTTGTCATTTCTACACACATTAAAATACGTGTAAAGACTTAGCCATGCACCTTTATTGGAATTTATTTCCTTTCTCTTATGTGTATTAGGACATCTGTTAAATTGCTCATCTTATGAGGGATGGACAGATGGTAGCATCAAGTGCTGCCTTCTAATCAGTGGCAGCATGTGACTGGGCTGAATTAAATTGAAAGTAATTGCCTGGCAGTGGACAGTTTACACTTTGTAAATGTGTCCCTGGAGATACAAGGCCTCACGCAGCATCATAAACTCCACCTTACTACCAATTAGGGGCTATAACAAAGATGACAAACAAAGATAAGATGATCACTCTGTATTTGTTGGTTTATGGGCTCCTTTTGCAAAATGATGAATTATGAATGAAAAGAAAATCATAAAACAAAAAGGTAGGAAGGCCGTGGAGACTAAAGTGATGCTAAAGTGGTTTTGGGAATAACATACTTCAACAAACTCTTTAAGCAGATTCATTTGCTATTAAATTATCTTTATTATAGAGTCAAGCTTCTTTCAGAGGCAATAAATACATGACAAAAAGCAAAGGAAGTGAAAGCGTCGTGTGATCCTGTAGTGTACACACCTAAAAAATATATGTTTTTTTGTTTCTCACCCCATCCGTCAGCATTGCCTCTTCACCACAAAGCTGCACTGGTTCTGAGTCTAAAAATGTGATTGGCTGAATGCCAGTCATGTGACTTGACTGCAAATTCACGCATCTGAAACCGCGCCCATGTGTCAGAGGAGCGCCTGTGTGGCTCAGGGATCAATTAAGTCAGATCAGACACCTTCAATCAGACGCAGCACAATGGCTGGTGTGTGACACGACACTGCCAGACAGCGGATTACAGCCCGAGCCACCATGCGGGGGGGGGCGCCAACATTGCCACACCTCGTTTAACACGCTGTGAAAGCAATCCACACAAGCAGACATGGGTCACTGAGTCAGGGGCAGCATGTACACAACCAATTTATTTCCAACCAACGAGGAACATATGAATTGGCTTGGAGGAAAACACAATGCTCAAATGGGACTCACATGCTCCTAGATTATACTGTACATGTGTGTTAATTAATTTAATGTGGATTAATATAATTATTATTAAACCACATTTTTGTCACTCAGATTTTCAAGAATGTGAGAAAGATCGAGAAATGATTGAATTAATATTCTATTTTAAGACAGAGAGTCCTTTGGGATGATGACGATGATGATGATGCCAGCATACTTCTCTAAAACTAAATTAAACGTATTAGCGCTAAAGTTTTGGGACTGACACTGATTGATTTTTTTTTCTCACCTCTTTTTTTCACAGTCTTGCACAGAAGTGGCAGAGCAGGTAAGCAGACATGGTGATGATTTGACTCTGCTGCTGTCTGACACCACTGTCATCTGAATGAGAAGCCCAAAGCACCACATATATGTTTCTGTGCCAAAATCAATCAGTCATTGGTATAGCCTACTACCTACTGGTGTGATACAAAAAAGGAAAACATAGGCAATCTAATTATGCTTTATGTCCTATGACAGCGATTTGTTTTTATTTTCCAAAGAACAATTCATATCACACTTTCATAGAGTGATTTGCAGGTTTGAGGAAGGGGGTGGGATCCCATTTGTTACCACAAATTATTAAATTCACCCCTCTGAAAGAGAGGAACTATTATTAAATTCACCCCTCTGAAAGAGAGGTACTATTATTAAATTCACCCCTCTGAAAGAGAGGAACTATTATTAAATTCACCCCTCTGAAAGAGAGGTACTATTATTAAATTCACCCCTCTGAAAGAGAGGAACTATTATGATTAAATTCACCCCTCTGAAAGAGAGGTACTATTATTAAATTCACCCCTCTGAAAGAGAGGAACTATTATTAAATTCACCCCTCTGAAAGAGAGGAACTATTATAATTAAATTCACCCCTCTGAAAGAGAGGAACTATTATTAAATTCACCCCTCTGAAAGAGAGGAACTATTATAATTAAATTCACCCCTCTGAAAGAGAGGAACTATTATAATTAAATTCACCCCTCTGAAAGAGAGGAACTATTATTAAATTCACCCCTCTGAAAGAGAGGAACTATTATAATTAAATTCACCCCTCTGAAAGAGAGGAACTATTATTAAATTCACCCCTCTGAAAGAGAGGAACTATTATGATTAAATTCACCCCTCTGAAAGAGAGGTACTATTATTAAATTCACCCCTCTGAAAGAGAGGTACTATTATTAAATTCACCCCTCTGAAAGAGAGGAACTATTATAATTAAATTCACCCCTCTGAAAGAGAGGAACTATTATTAAATTCACCCCTCTGAAAGAGAGGAACTATTATTAAATTCACCCCTCTGAAAGAGAGGTACTATGTACCCTGGCCCACCCATTATCTCGCCTGATAAATCTGAACAAATTGCCCACTTCTCTTGACCTGCACGAGAAAATGACAGGGTTTGTCTGTTGCAACACTTCAAACGACAGGAGGTCAGCCCATTCCTTTAGTATCTTATCTACCACTAGTTTAAATGGTTGATGCTTGGAGATGTGCCTGTCAAAGCAGTTTACTTACTAGCCAATACAAAAATATGAAACTCTGAAATATTATGTCAGTTCTCTTGGACATTAAATCTAGCATTTATATGATATATATTATATTTAACATCACTGTTTTCTTTTATAAAACATTTTCTTTAAGCAAAGCATTATAGAAGAGAAGATTGCTGGTGTCTATAAAGGTGCTCTTTGAAACCAGGGAGTTAGTGAGTCATGCAGATAGATAGATGCTAGATAGATAGATAGATAGATAGATAGATAGATAGATAGATAGATAGATAGATAGATAGATAGATAGATAGATAGATAGATAGATAGATGGATAGATAGATAGATAGATAGATAGATGCTAGATAGATAGATAGATAGATAGATAGATGGATAGATAGATAGATAGATGCTAGATAGATAGATAGATATATAGATAGATAGATGGATAGATGGATAGATAGATAGATAGATAGATGCTAGATAGATAGATAGATGCTAGATAGATAGATAGATAGATAGATAGATAGATAGATGCTAGATAGATAGATAGATAGATAGATGCTAGATAGATAGATAGATAGATAGATGCTAGATAGATAGATAGATAGATAGATAGATGCTAGATAGATAGATAGATAGATAGATAGCTAGATGCTAGATAGATAGATAGATAGATAGATAGATAAATAGATAGATGCTAGATAGATAGATAGATAGATGGATAGATAGATAGATAGATAGATAGATAGATAGATAGATAGATAGATAGATAGATAGATGCTAGTTAGATAGATAGATAGATAGATAGATAGATAGATAGATAGATAGATAGATAGATAGATAGATAGATAGATAGATAGATAGATAGATAGATGCTAGATAGATAGATAGATAGATAGATAGATAGATAGATAGATAGATAGATAGATAGATAGATAGATAGATAGATAGATGGATAGATCGATCGATCGATCGATCGGTCGGCCGGTCGATCGATCGATCATAGATCATGGCCTAATATGTCTAAAAAATAATACCAAGCAAGTTTTATTTTTGAGAATTTCTCTTTTCTACATTTTTACATTTTGCTTAGAGGCCATAGCTCTCTTCAAGGCAATGGCATATTTGAATGGGCTCATTGTAGACGTACAATTGCAAAACATTGACCCCTCTTACATGTTGCCTCATGCTTCCTTCCTTTTATTAAATGTAATATAGTTGTCTGTCAGCTTGGGGAAACAAACTGTGGTGAGGCATGCTAAAAGGGGGCGGGGGGGGGGGCTGCCATTCAGAGGCTTCTAAAGGGTGGTGATGGCAAACGTTCATTAAAACTCAGATCCAGCCCCCATCTGGTGGTGTGAATAGGGAGTCCTCAGAGGGGTGGGGGACGAGGGGGTAGAGCCCTCCCTCGGCACGTGCCTAAGCCGCTCCAGCATGGAGCCTGTCTGGCCTGGGTGACAGATCACAGAGGAGAGGAGGGGCCCCCACACACCTGTGTCCCGTTCTCTACTCAGGAGTGGGACACAGAGGCTCCTCGTCATCAGCGGCCAGGATCCTTATGCATCCGAGTCAGAGGAATAACGAGCGATATTCAGATTTTTTTTTTTTTTTCAGAATAAAGCTATTAGGAAAAGCCTGATGCTGTAGTAGTATGATAGGGGAAATGAAATGTTGCTTCTATTTAGTCGTGTGAAATGTTGGTGCAGTGTCAAGAGAGTTGAGGAGAAGGAATTCACATTGTCTTCTCCAGGATAGCCCAGACTAAAACTGTCAGACATTCCAGTGAGTGCTGTAGTTGCAGAAACACTATTTTAGGACATGAAGAAGAAGAAGGGGGAGGAAGGACTAGATGTCAGTATAAAAAAAAGAACAGAACCAAAAGAAAGATTGATAGTAGGGTTTAGACAAAAAATATGATGATATGATAAATATGCAATACAATCTGTAAAACATTTTTGCTGATTATCTGCAAATGGTTTAATCGTTTATTCAGATCATTCAGTGCTCACAGCGCTTTGCAGTGTGCTCCTTATCGTACATATCATCCTTTGTGTGTGATACTATGCTGTGGAGAGGGCGGGTATGAAGCTGTCAATGCTGTGTGATGTGGGGGAGGGGAAAGTGGAAGACCTATGATAGATTACCTCACATGCAACTGTAGGAAACCAGTTCTGTGGAGAAAAACAATTGGACGTAGAGCAATCTTCTTCTCCTTTGATGGTGGAAGATGTAATACTGAATCCCCCCATCGCAGGTCTGAGATTTGTAACCCTTATATGCAATATGGCGGCGTCGCTGCTTCCCAACAAGACACCCTGCCTTATTACTGCAGAACAAGGGCGTAGAACCTAGTTTGGCAGCGATAATAAATGTCTCTGCGAGAGCGTGATTGTGAGATTGTAAACCAGATGAAAATAACGGTAGCACACAGATTCCATGGTGCTTTTCTGTGCAAGCTGCTGTGAGCCGTCCAAGATGGAGACGTATTGCAGTGGACACCCATTTGCATATCAAGAGGGAGGCTCCTTTCAGTGTATCTTTAATAAGGATGTGAAAATGCATAAGGGAAGCAATAGAACATATTTTAGGAGCGATTTCAGATTTATTTCTAATGCAAATAAGTTTGGTAATTGCCAACGGGTTTTGAAATATTATTGCCATATGGAGGGCAGATTATTACGCCTGTGACGGGGCGAGAAGCTCCTCATTAATAAATCAATTAGCAACGGAGGAAAAAGGAGGTGTGTGTAAATTAAATTGCCCTGAGGTAGTGTAATGAGGTAGTGTAACTAATGAGGTAGTGTAATGCAGAGTCGGAGGGTGTCATAAAACAGTAATTACTCCAATACTCCTCCTAAATGTTGGATTATAATTACAACCATAGCCCTGATCTTTGAACATGTGAGGAGTGTAGATTTTACATTGCAAGTTGATGGATCTTCAGATAGCAGTGTTTTAGTGAACTGTACAATCTGAGCTGTATTAACTCGAGGGGGGAGGAGGGATCAGGAGGATAATTGCATGCGGGCGGAGTCCCAGGGGAAGAGTGCAGCCCCTGTCATCAAACACTCATTCTGGCTGGGCCTCATCCCATTACAGTCCCCCAGGAGCCAGGCCGCACCACCTGCCCCACAGACGGACGGACCACTACTCATCCCCTCTGTGCTCGCCCTCACCATGGCACATGCCAGACGCACGCACGCACGCACACCACCACCAAACATCACGCTGACAGGAGAGATGCACAAGAAGACTGAGAACGCTACAAAAACACACAGTTCACACAGGCAGGTGAATGCTGCGGGAAGGCCCCCAACACCCCATGAGCTGCACGGGATGTCTGCTCTCCACCGGGTTTTGTCCAATTATACCCTAACAGGCGTGTCACTGGGGCAACCGCTATGACCATTCCGGCTGGTTAGGCATGAGAAAACATGTTCCACGTGGCTGGTGACACAATTTGTGTTTCCTGTCAAATTAACAAGTGCATCAGGAAGCAGTCAGGGGGCGAGTGTTAATGGTTCCCTTTTCCTGTTTGGAGGAAATGGAGAGTCAGTATAATAAATAAATAAATAAATAAATAAATAAATAAATAAATAAATAAATAAATAAATAAATAAATAAATAAATAAATAAATAATAAATAAATAAATGGAGAGTCAGTATAAATGGAGGAAATGGAGAGTCAGTATAAATGGAGATATAAATGAGTATAAATGGAGAGTCAGTATAATTGCTAACTGCCTTTCAGACAAAAACTGCCTCCTGTGATTGAAGCATCAGTCAAAACAATGCTAGACGGCTAAACACTATTATTCCAAACTGAAGAAGTCGAGACTGTCAATCAGGTTCATCACATCCGTGGTCACCACCATGGCACGCATCCCCCCCCTGCCGCAGCCCCACCCCCACCTGTCAATCACTCCCACTCAGGTGAGAAGAGAGAAGGCTCCGCACAGACAAGGCGAATCCTCAGAGCACGCACCAGCCAGTTAGCAGAGGTTTTCCAGTACCTGTTCAACCTATCCTGGAGTCAGAAGAAGCTGCCTCCACTGTGGAAAACCTCCTAGATTTCCCCAGTGCCCGAAACGACTACAGGCCGGTGTTTCCACAAGTTATGAAGACCTTGAAGAGACTGGTCCCATGGGTTTTCTCTTCAATTTGCACATCAGGCCTCCACGACAGGTGAGGACAATTCTATCACAATCCTTCTCCACAGGGCTTATTCCCACCTGGAGATGCTGGGCGGCATGGTGAGAATCATGTTCTGTGATGGCTCCAGTCACTTCAACACCATCCAGCACCTGCTGCTCAGGGGAGAAGCTGCAGGCCCATGCAGGTTCACTCTGACGTCAGGGTTAACTCCAGGTCAGAAGCTCTCTGATGACTCCTCAGTTGTGGGAGGCAACAGTGAAGGAAAGAAGCAGAGAAGTCTAATGGAGAGAGATTTGTTGGACGACTCGAGAAGAACCATCTGCAACTCAGTATGAGTCAGATGAAGGAGCTGCTGGTGTCGAGTCAGCCGCCACATTCTTCTGCCTCCTCCTCCCACCTCCACGGTGACGCAGAGAACAATTATGACCATCTGCTTTGCACATTGTCATTTTTGTGAAGTGAATATATTCACAATTTATTCACAATATATATTGTTATCATACCATACCATGTTGTATCGTATTGTACTGTCTTGTATCGTATCATGTCCTATCACATCGCATAGTAGGCTATCTCGACTTTGATCCTTGCGTTCCTTGCTATTGGTTGCTTGTAATGTTTATAATGTAGGAATTGAAGCTGATTCTACTGTTGCTCTACATACGGTGAGAGCATCAGATATCATTGGAAAAATAAAATAAAAGTGAATATGTACACCGCTTATGTCTTATACTCCATCATTTTTAAACCATATCATTCCACTTTTGAGAGTAATTGTTCATCCAGGAATAATATGACCTTCGTAAGTATCAGCATATTACATTTGAATTCAAACCCTCATGGCCAACATTTGTTTGAGAAACTCCAATACACTCTGGAGTTAAACAGTATTGATTTTGTCACATGTTTAAGATCTGATTTGCATCAGGTAATTTGCCATGCCGGAGCCGGGTCGATAGTTGACTGTGCTTTGTGGAGCACTATTAACCTCAGTCCTGTACAACGCAGGAGGATACAGTGAGGGGAATAAGGGGTGTGGCTTTGTGCAGAGAGAATATGACACCTGTCGGCTATATGGAGTGCTAACACATTTGCTAACACATTATATTCACACACTTAGGTTGTTTTTTTTGCTTTTTCCATTATGCCTGTGCTCCGTTCTTTTCGCTGTACTGTTGAGAAAGTGTGATGTCACGTTTTATGTTGAAAGATTTATTACCTTTTTATCACACTTTTATACAGCTACATGGGGGTTCAATGGCAGTGGGGCTTACACACCATACAGTGGACAAAAAGTCTGGACTCTTTCAGAAGACAGACAAGGATCTTGGTTTGTATGGATGTAATCTCCTCTAATAGTGTTAACATTGCTGTTCCACACTTCCTTTACCAATTACCAGGCTACAGCGTCCAACACTCTGCCCTGCGCTCCTGAGACCTCGGACATTGATTTCCTAATGAGAAACATGGAGAAGATCGGAGATGTGCATGACATTGATTGGAGAGGGCGGTTAACTGGATGCGTAGTCTACCCACAGCCTCCCAGGACCTCTCTAACCTTCAAATAAACACATGACAAATCTTGAAATAATTTTCCGGTTATGAAAAGATGACTAAGAATGACAAAACAGGACTTTTTGGATTTTTTTTTTTTTTTTTTTTTTTTTTTTTTTTTATATATAAAATGATATTTGTAGTAGTATTTGTATAACACTTTTTTGACATCAACATACCTCTCCATTAAACACAATATTAGAAGCCATAAAATCACATTTATCTGTTTACATAAACTTTAGGCACAAAGCCAGAATAGCATCTTTTGGTCATCTTAAACATTCGTAAATATTCATATATTTTAAACATCCTTGCAGAGTTCACACAGCAAATGTAGTGTTCAAATAGCAAATAAAGTGGGATGGAACAGCCATCTATGAATGCGTTCCACTCAAATGTGACAATATCCAAAGTGTCAATAAAGTACTTTTGGTGACAATGGATGAACAACCAAGAGACACCAGGAGATCACAAAACTTGGTTGTCCATGTACAGTACTGTATTCCTCTTTGTGTGTCCTGCATCACGAGCACTAAAGCTGGATTCTCCAGACACTAGTCATTTTGTTAAAACACACCGTATGTTAATCATCACATGACTCCAAAACAATTACAGTTAGATACAGCAAGCCAGTGTTACATTACAAAACAGAATGTGAGGGGCGGCAACTGGTACACATGATTTATTGCAGTGCACACCAAACACTAATAAACAATGCCTTGAGAACATTCGCCTTCGAAACCTATTTTTGATTTGTCTCACATCACTACCAGAACCTGATTATGAAAGTTCACTTTATTACTTCTTATGGCAGAAGACACTTTTGCAGTATCTTATTAACAAAGCAGCAGGCGGAATGAGGACTATCAGTGACCGTGAGGAGGCTGTATCTGAACATTGATTTGAGAAAATTCATGCAACAATACACACTAAAGTTCTATGTTTCGTTTCAACTTCACTCACGCTATTTTTGTCTTGTAATGTTTTCTAGGCCTTTCCCAAGAAGAAGACCTTTTTTGCAAGCAGACATCTCCCTGAAAAGGTACTGTCCATGAAAAATATGGCCTTTTATATTAATGTTAACACAGATCAACGACCCAAATCCACAATAGTCTCACAGAAACAGTATACAGGTATATACAATACATAAAACACATTTGAGAAATAGAATAGAATCTTGTTTTAGAATACTTATCGTATCAGTGCAATCAGAGTGGTATTTCAGAGAAAGACCCTATGATGGTCAACTGCAATTCTATCTGGCTCATGTTGTTCAAGTAGATTTATGAGGTTTGGATGCCCAAGAAGTACAATATAGGCCTACAGTTTTCTTTACAACTGTCTACTGTACAGTGAAGCCCTATAGGTGCTAAACATGTTAGAATCTAATGAGGATTGTTCGGCATTGCAATGAACTTCAACTATTTCTTTACACTGGCTGCTTGAAACTAAAGAAGCAACCATTTTACTTGAATACACAGAATGAATTTAAATATCTAATTTAATGCTTATTTGTGCAATCCGTGATGTAAAGTCTCTTTACGTGAGCCAACTTTCCATAACTGCAAACATGACTATGTCAGGTGTCAGCAGGTCTAAGAGTAGCCACCCTCATCGTACCTCTTGCCGGCCGGTTCCTGTACATACTCCTCTGTCTTGTCCCAGTCCTGCACCCAGCCTCCGTTCAGCTGTGCGGTGGCCCCGTAGCTTTTAGCCGGAGCGCCCATCGCACCGTAACCCTGGCCGATGTCACCCGTCTCTTCGGCCAGCTCGTCTTCGTCGATAAAACCACACTTTTCGTCACTGGTTTCCTCAGGGTCGGCCCATGGCTGTTTCTCCCCGGATGCAAAGATCCCGTAGAAGATCACTCCCCCGTAATGCACCAGGGAAGCAATAAGGAAGACGTATTGCCACTCCTCACGGGTCTAGGCAGAGATGAGAGGGTTGTTGAGAAATTGGGCCAGGCTGCAACATTTCTAAAAGTATTTGTTTAAGTTCCTATCTGCAGCATATAAATATTCATATTTGAATATAAATGATTCACCTTGTTCTTTGTCATAGCACCCACTATCAGAGGGCACACCATTCCTGACAGCGTTCCCACACCGTTGGATATTCCCATGAGGATGCTGGCATAGCGAGGAGCGATGTCCAGATGATTAACATTAAAACCTACGACAAGAAAGAATCAATATTTTGAGTTTTGTTAGTTAAAAAAAAATATATTGTTTTATCAGATTCTTCTCCCATTTTCTCCCCAATTGTACTTTGCCAATTCCCCCTGATGTCCCGGGTGTTGCTCCACTCCCTCTGCCCATCTGGGGAGAGTGGTACAGTAGCACCTGACAGCGAAGAGTTTTACCGGCAGGATGATCACACTATTCCCAACAGTTCCCCTCCCCCACAAACAGGCGCCCCGACTGACCAGAGGAGGCGCTAGTGCAGCAACCAGGACCCCAGTGGCTTCCCACCCACAGACACGCCCAAGTGTGTCTGTAGGAACAAGCTGACCAAGCCAGAGGTACCGCTGCCGGGAATTGAACCAGGGTCTCCGCGGTGGTGGGTGGGTGCTTCTACCTCTAGACTACCCAGAAGCCCCTTGTGAAGTTAAATATTGTATTCGTTTGAAATTGTAACACGTTCTTCATCCATGCAAGACCTCAGAAATCTCTAAGACTCACCTGATATTGCAAAACCGCTGAATCCCACCGCCAGAACCAAGAAAGAGATAGCCACCCCCTTACTGTGAGAGTAACCGACCACCAATAGGAAAGTAGCCTCCATTCCAAACCCTAAAAACAAGAATACAAAAGTTAAATGTTGTTTTGATAAGTAATTGATCTACTCTGTAATACAGACAGATTGATAAGCTCTCACCTCCGCAGTTCATGATTTTCCTGACCGTAGTGGTAGTCATGATGTTGTGGGTTCGCAGGTAATCGGCTAGCTGGCCGCCTAGGGGCACGATGATGGTCATCACCAAGTGAGGGAGCGCTGACACCATTCCAACCTGAGAAACACACCACAGACCACAGCCATCACAGACTTGTCTGAAGCCAACCTACAGTGACAGGTACAATAAGTGATTGTTACAAAAAAAAATGATTCTTTCAGTCTCAGAACAAATCTCTCTGTATGCTTCAACCTCTGACTCCAGCCTTACAGCTGAGCAATAACTCACCTGCAGTAATCCCAGAGTGCTACAGTTCAACCTGCACCTGAATTACAGCTGTCAGAGCTGTTTGATTCATGCTTCACAGTCTCCCAGGGGGGCAAAGATTATGAAATTCTATGAATAACTGGGATGTTTTGCTGTGATGACACATGTGATGATGTGGGATGAGCACATTGATCCCACCCACAGTACTTTGAGAAGGAATTTGCTGCAAAAAGTCCATCTTAACAATTCATTTACTTTTCGTAAAATCTTAGAACAAAGGGAAATTACAGTAAGCCTATGTTGAAGAGATAGTTCCACTTCTGTATCTTCTTTTTTTCTGGATTTTTCTCCCATTTTCTCCCCAATTGTACTTGGCCAATTCCCCCTGCTGTCCCGGTCGTTGCTCCACCCCCTCTGCCGATCTGGGGAGAGCCGTAGACTAGCACATGCTTCCTCTGATACATGTGCAGTCACCAGCCGCTTCCTTTCGCCTGACAGTGAGGAGTTTCACCAGCAGGTCGTGGGGTGTGGGAGGATCATGCTATTCCCCTCAGTTCCCCTCCCCCCGAACAGGCGCCCCGACTGACCAGAAGAGGCGCTAGTAAAGCAACCAGGACTCATACCCCACTGGCATCTCACCTGCAGACCTGGGCAATTGTGCTTATAAGAATGTCTGACTAAGCCGGAAGTACCACTGCCAGGAATTGAACCCGGGTCTCCGTGGTGGTAGGAGAGTGATTTTACCTCCTAGATGCCCCGCCCCCACCACTTCAGTATCTTGAGACAAGACAGGCTAAGAAAGATCATGGCGCTAGTATCAAGTTGATTTGTATTGGAAGAGAAATCATGCCCCCCGATCGGCAGTTTATAACACTCAATATTGACTTGTTAGGATGGATGTTTTGGCAGTGTTGATTCAGGCATCGTGAAGGATGTGTTTACCTTGCTGATCTCAAAGCCGAACACCTCTTCAAAGTAGGCAGGCTGGCTGATGAGGAGCAGATAGAAGGTCCAGCTCCTGCAGAAGTTTGCCACGATAATTGCATAGACGGGCATGGAGGTGAAGAATTTCCTCCAGGGGGTCTTGAATTTCTATTAAAACACATCATAGCACACGGGAAACCAGTTGAATGCACTTTGTACAGCATGGCAAAGCAACGGATGTGCAGCGAGAACTCACATCAAGCGCCCCCATCAGCTGGGCGCTCTCTCCGATGCTCTCCTCGATGTAGCGCCGCTCCTCATCAGTGATGGTGGGATGCACCGCCGGACTCTCATACGACACCAAGATCCAGAACATGTACCATACCATTCCAAAGCACCCTATACAGATAGAGAGAATGGTGATATACATTCTTTAATGCATTCATTCATGAGGATAGCGCTGATATGACTTATCCAGAACAGATATACACACCATAAAGATAGAAGACAGAGGACCATCCTGTGTACTGCACCAAGATCCCAGCCAGAGGCATCGCTATCACTGCTCCAGCATAGGATCCTGTAGAGCAGAGAAGATCAATAGTGACCAGAACTCAAACCCTGTTTCTTATTCAGAGAGCAGTGTTGTTCCTGTGTGTAGTGCATATTTTAGGAACAATATTTTGTCATTATAAACACTGTATTGCAGTATACAAAGTAATACGATAATACAATCAATATGACCCTAATGAGCAAATCTTGCATTTTCACAGTGACTTGAATCGTAGCTTATGTACCACAGAAGGAGATGGTTGCCAGACGACTTCTCTCCAGTGGTGGAGCCCATTTACTCCAGATTCCATGACAGGCTGGGTAGGTCACTCCCTGGACAGTGACACAAGCACAGTCACACCTGTCATCAGTCAAATCATCTGACCTACACACACGCACGCACGCACGCACGCACGCACGCACGCACGCACGCACACACACACACACACACATCATATTCTACTGACGACAAAATCTACTTGTGCCTGCACAGTAGTGCACAAGCTATTTTCAGCTCCGTGTCAGTCACTTATTTGCCAGATAAATAAAGTTCACATTTATTTCCTTTTTATGATTCAACCAATAGAGTCTGCATCATCTAAATATAGCCCATTTGGTTGGTCTATAGCCAGTTCCCAGCTGTCAGAGACATGCAAGACAAATTGTGCTTAATAACAAACAAACTGACATGCATTGCAGCTGACCTTTCTAATAGAGACTAATGGGTTAGGTGTGAGTCTGTGCAAATCCAAGCTGACTACCCACTTTCACGAGAGGAAAAAAACCTGTATTGCTCCCCATTAAATCTTCATTACACATTAAGTGACACACAATCAACTATTGATAGACACAAATTGCTGGGGCTGCTTCGGGAGACACCCTGAAATACTAATGTTAATTTGCAGTAATAAGGGGATGGGCGCCGAACACAGGCGGATATTTTTCAATGGCCACGAGCCTCTATTGAAAGGACACACATGCAGCTAAACAACAAGACAAAGGAGGACGACCTTCAGTCTGATCATTTCTCTGAAACCTTCTTGTCTTTTCTATATGAGTTGGGACAGCATGCCTCCATCACGTGGATTTGATCTCTTTTGTTAGACTGTATGTGAACATGGAGTTGTTTCTCCCAGGTAAGCCCGTACATTTGCCAAAAGGGTTTTCAGTACATGCTCTGATCTGTTTGTTGACTAATCTGATAATTGTATACAGCATAAAGAATGGAGCTTCTTCATAATAGGTCATGTTTTCCATTGCAAATCAATATGGTAAAGATCGGTAGTTTCAGTTGTTTTTAAACTCTGAACAAAAGATTGAATATCTATTCTAGACAATTTCATGATTCGTCTTTTTCATCTAGATACAGAGTTCAGCTCTCAACTTGGAAATCAGGTGTATTTGTTGAGTCATATAAACATCAAGACCTGCCACCAAGACACAGAACAGCGTATGGATGTAAAGTCAGTGTTGATCAGTACCTCCACAAGGCCTTGTAATATCCTCACAAACATGACGCAGCCGACGTGAGTCCGAGCAGCTGAGGGAATGAACATGTTCAGGGTGGATGTCAGGAAGATGGCTGCCCCAAAAACTCTGAAGAAACAGGTTATATGTTATAGGTCAGAATATTATAAAGAGATGATCATCAGCCTCAATAACAATATTGACGACAACAACATACGCATATCAAATCTACATGGTTGTTTAGTCATGATGATTTAAAATTGGCAGAATTGCTAAGGATGTATAATGATAATATTACACAATAATAAACACATGCCATTGATAAATTATATAACAAGCAGATTCTAATTGAATGCTGCACACATAACAGGCTGAGCTGAGACTGAGTTTCCAGGACAGAGAGAGAGAGAGGTGGGACTGGGTGTCTGGACCAGAAGGTGTCATTGGCTCGGCTGACTTGGCATGGAAGGTATGAAGATTTGCATGCCGTTTGGGCTCAGTTTCCCTCATGGAAAATCTAGCAATCCATAATATTGCTATAGGGGCTTATGCTGTGATAACTCAGTGAGTTTGATCTTGTAGGCTACTGCATTTTTTTAAATCTCCTGTCACTATCAATGATTTTCATAGAGACTTGATCATTTTGCTGTAATATTTTATTTGTTAGCTATATTATGTCCACCTGCAGGCAGGCTATTCTACAATTATGATATACTTTTTTTCATAAAGGCTTTGCACAGATCATATAGCTGACTAATCAACTGGTAGGCTAATAAAATCTTGGTAATGCGGTACGGCCATTGTGATTTATACAACCGCACGCACATGGGCCTTGGCTTGTGTGGTTGCTATGCCTCTGAATATAAAGGATTATACATGGTTTGTCCCGTGGGACCTCATTAACATGAGGAGGCACGCCTGCCGGGCATCCGCCAAATCCCCATATTTATCTGCCTAGGTCAGGCTTCCTTCCTTCTCAAACCACGGCCACTTGATTGACTATCATATATTGAACTTAATAATGACATTAAAATAAAATAAAATAAAAACTAATGAAACTGCATGTTTGAAAATAATCTCTACTCAATCTATTTGTTTGTAGGCATTGACTGTAGATAGAATAGGTCACTGTTTGTAGGCCTGCATATTCATTATTCAGATCAGGCAAGTTACCTGTTTGCTGCTAATCGTGAAGAGATGTACCCTCCTGGAATTTGAGTTACTATGTAGCCCCAGAAGAAGGATCCGTGGATCATCCCCACAGTCTCTGGATCCCAGTTGAATTCCGCTTTCTTTCAGGGAGGATGGAAGAAGAAGGAAAATTAAAAGGTTTTCAGGCTATGCTTCATTATGAATTAGCATAGGAATTAGGCTTATTTTGTAGCTGTATGTTCAAAATGTATTTCTTTTTTAAGTGTTCTTACTGTGAAAACGTGATCAAACAGATAGGCTATCGAATCAATGGTTCTGAGCCTTATAGTGGGAAAAAAAAAGTTGGGTAGCCTATAATGGCTTCCAGTCGATCACCATTATAGGCAATAAACAACCATATAGGCCTAAATAAATAATAATAATATGGCTATATTTCCAGGAAGCATTAGATTTGTACTTTTCCATGGATTTACCTTATATGGTAATTCAAATAAAAAAACGCGTGTGCGCCCACACCACCTATCACGCACAGCACAGCACAGGGTGCGGGCACGGGTGGGGAATAAATGGGCGGGGATTTGTAGGCACCTCTTTGATGACGATCTTTCCGTTTTGATGAATGGTGTGGTTATTGACCATGCTGACGATGGCCACGCCCAGGTTACAGCGGATCCCGAAAGAGATGCAGAAGCCGAGGCCGCTCATCATTGCGATGATGTATCTGCGCGGAGCCCCGAAACACGTGCAGTCACACAGCGGCGGCTTCTTCTGCTGCTCCTCCCGGGGTCTCCCATCCTCTGTCAGCTCGATGGCCTCTGCTGCACCTGCTGCAGTCTGCCGCTTCTCCAGCTTCCTATACACAACCATGCCATATAACCTCATATTAGCTTTTGATTTAGACTACAGATAAAAATGCCATATCACTAAATATCAGCTTTTGATTTAGAGTACAGATAAAACCCATCTAACCAAAATCCCTCTTGGCTGAGTCAAATCATGCAAACAGGCTAAATGGAGGTGTAATGAGAAGAAGTGTGATAAGTTCGTTGACTTTCCCAAAAGTAGCATAAAAAAGCCTAAATCTGCTGGCTCTTATTTGTGGCTTGTGTTATAGGCTTTTTGGTTCTTGGTTTTACAATGTGGTTTTTCAGCGACAGGCCTTGGCAAAGTCTTTATTTTCCTCTTTCCATTTGGCCTCCTAAAGGCTGGCTCGTTTTTGTGTAGCCTGTAAGTGAACTTGCCTTTTTCGTTCCATGCATTTTCTGTAAAGACTCAACGAAGACAAAATGACCTTATATTCATACCGCATTGCAGCACTATCAGCATCATCTGTGTTTAGAATTAATTGAGCCCTTTTGTTTAATTAGCTCTTATAAATACAGTATGGGCTCGGCATTTTGTAAAGCCGGAATTTGGGATTTAGGCCTACTCATAAGGAATGTAGGCTAAGCAATGAGAAATGAAAGATTGTAGCCTGTGCAGGCCTTCTCCTAAACAACAGGCCTGGAGCTTGAATTAAACAAACAGCCCCCCTCTTTCATTGCATTGCGTGACGTTTCTCTGTTGCAGCAATAATTTTAACTCTAAGAATATGTTCGGCCTTAAATGCATGTGTGCAAAAACGACAATTTGTTCTCTTGCAAATGCCTCGTGCTTCCAAATGGCTTGTGGAATTTTCGATTGTTAGAGGTGATATTGCTGGATCACGGGATATTTTATTCTCCCATCCAATGCAAATGTAAAAATAACAAATAACATTAAACCGTTTTAATACAAAATATCTGACAAAAGAATGTGGAAATGTGGGAAAAGACAGTTACATGGCTCTGCTACTTAACTTGCCTCCTCTATAGCCTTGAAAAAGAAAAGCCTGTGTTTTGTAATCAGTCATTTTCATTCGATTCGATTTCATTCAGGTCCTTCTGAGCTACAAATAAGTAGTAAGACAATTGATATGGAGTCCATCGACCATGATGGATACATAACGTAATAGATATCCTCCGACCTTATGTCACGACTCGTTCTGTTTCATTAATTATTAAAAACACCCACAGCTGCTGGTGGAGGGGATCATCCTCCAGGGAAATGTCTGATTCTTAAATATTCGGGCACCACTACTGTGCTTTTCAGCATCCTATCCATAATTCATCTTATAATAAAGAAATAGGCTGCGATTTCCCTCTTGGCTTCAATTTAATTGTAAGAATAAACACGTTTAGACAAAGCCTTATAGCCTTTATTTATTTTTTTGGGAGGGGGCAGTTGTTAACATCTGGATGTCTTTCATTTTTTATTTCTCGTAAGATAACTAATTTTGGGATGATAAGACATGCATAAATGCTCATTATTTCGTCTTACCTGTGCAGACTCCCGAGGGCCTTTCCTGCGAGATTTTTTAGCCCCTCTTTAGTCGGAGGGAAAGCTCTCTCCTTTCCTGGCTCCATATCCAAAATATCATAAAATTCTACAATATTATAACAAACGGAGGTGCAACATTAATGAGCATATTGTTGAGATATAAATCCAAATAAAGTGCGTCTCTTTCTCTCCCGGCATAAAACGATTCGATGTCCTGAAAAGACGAGTCGAGCTGGAGGGGCAAACACGTTCAGTGTGATAGGTTCACAGTCACAAAACAGCAGTCAAATAAGTCCGCTTTTGCCTTGCGCAATGTTAATCCACGCAGAGCCATCTTAAGATCCAGGCAGTGATTGGAAAACAAACAAAAATAAAATAAAAATAAAAGTTGGAAGTGTTTGGGATTCTGTGGAAACGCGCTGAAATGGAAATAGCTTCACCCTGGCTGAAGTCAGTCACGGCCGGGAGCTCCTCTCTGATCTCTGACCGGTGAAGCGCGGACGAGACTTCAGCACCACGGACAGCTCCGCTGTCTCTCTGCTGCACCTGTCAGCAGCTCTGCTCAGTACACGGCCAGCACGAACACGCCCCGCCCGCCCGCCCGCCCGCCCGCCACACATCCTCTACTGTCTTGTCATTTAAAATGTGTTGCTTGTAAGCTTTGCATAGCTTGTCACTCCGTCTCCTCTGACTGAGGGTGACCTGTAACAAGGTTCAAGACGAGCTCCGTCTCCTTTCAGAGCAGAGGCAGTAAACACAAAGAAATGATCCCTCCCTCTCGACCCCGCCTGTTATTATTGTCTTTAGTCATTATCAATACCGACTATTGTCAAACTTCACAACCAAATTGCACAGAGATATATTCTGGTTTAATTGAACGAACTGGGAATTCAAATTATAGTGTATTAATTGAAAATTGCACTCCATGCATGTGAATCCAGAGTGGGAAGTGGATGTGCAGCCAACCACACAGAGGCAGTGTTGTGTAGGGAAGTTTATGGAGACCTTTATGAATAAAGATACAGGAGACTAGAAATCAAGGGATGTTTTACATTTTTCTAGGCTAATCCAGCTGATTAAACCAAACATACACAAAGCGATTGGACAAATATCACACACGTTTTCCCCCCCATAGCCTGGTTAAGCAGTGGTTCCCAACGTTGGGTCCGGCGACCACCATCTCGCCACTGATGATAGTACAGATAGTCATGGAATTCTGGACAAAATCATATCTGACAATAAACATATTCAAATGGGGGTCCGTGGCCCTGAGATAGGCCTATGGGCTAAGTCCTTGATATGAAAAGGGTTGAGAATCACAGTTTTATGACATAATGTGACACAAATAGACATTGCAAAACACACGATCAATTTACATTTGGACTGCTGACTAGAAACGGCACAACCAGGCTCTATGGTCTGGGCAGTATGCACAGAGGAGTGACAGTAACCATCTCTTGCCTTTGCCCCTCTGCCCTCCTCTCGCGCTGATTCAGCCCCGGGCCTAACTTGGCCGGACACTGGGGAAACAGCATGGAGACGGTATCGTGGAACTCCCTCCTGAACTGGCCGCCTATGAAGCAGCTGAACAGCGGGTTGACACAGGTGCTGAGGCTGCAGAAGCACATCTCCAGGGCGAACAGCAGGTCTGTGGGCTGCCACAGAGCGGGGCTGTCGGGGTAGACCGTCCGCAGCACAATGGCGGCGTTGCGGCTCAGGTGGTACGGCAGGTAGAAGAGCGCGAAGAGGACCAGCGCTGCGCTCAGCACGCGCCTCACCCGCCTCTGCTTGCCGTGCGGGTCGGGGGGGAGGCCGGGGCGGTGCACGCGCAGCTCTCGGACACTGCGCAGGCAGCAGTAGCAGATGGACACCAGTGGGAAGAGGAAGCCAGCGATGGAGCAGAAGAGCGAGTAGGGAAGGCTCTCCTCGGTGTCTGAGAGCAGGATGTATAGGGTGCAGATGGTTCGGTTGATCCCGGGGGGCAATACTGGATCAGAGTCATGCTGGCAACAGGTATGCTGGTGAGCAGTGTCACCGTCCAGACCACCGCACACAGCAGGCGGTGGAAGAAGATCCAGAGGGAGAGCAGGTTGAGGGCCAGCCCGAGGATCAGCACCGCCAGGAAGAAGGCCGGCATCATGCGGAGCTGCACTACCAACATTCCTTCCTGCCCCGGGCTGCCCAGGTCGCAGAAGGGTTTCTCTGGAGGCTGTAGTAGTAGTGAGACATGCAGCAGTGAGTTGGCCTTATATGCACAGATCCAGGATCAACTTGCTCTTCTCAAATACACTGCTATTTCAGAATAATACATTTTAGCTGAGAGAGAATATGTCAAAATTCATAAAGATTGTGCACTTTCTAACATGCAATTTGGCACAGTGTTGGGCATAAGATTTTCAAAAACCACTGGATACAAGTTGGGGTGGGTGGCTCCAATATGGCCCTCACAGTTAAGAGCGAATGTCATATCTCAGCTCCTTTTAGTACTAGATCCTTGTATAATGTCACTTTTTTTACTTTGTTTGGAGCTAGGAAAACCATTTCTGAAGTCATTTTCTATTTCAAGGTCATTTCCAATTCCTGCCCCCCCCCGATCAAAAAAGCGGCCTTAACAAACTAAGTCACATAGAAAGATTGTCAGTGAGAGACTTCCTGATGAACAATTGTCGCTTCATCCGGGGTCAGTGAGTGGGTGATTGGCCACTGACTCGGATTGCTTGCAAGGATTTGTGCCCATGGTTATTCACCTTTGGACATACAAACTAATCCTGATGGATGCCAGTCTTCATGAAAGAAATGGCACGACTTCCAGACACTCACCCATCAGTCCACGAGGCTTACATGGAGGGGAAGTTTGTCGTGCAACGTGGTGACAAGAAGTTCTCACTAATGGCACTTGATGAGAGCCAAGAGCACAGCACAGCATTACGTTTCTGAAGGAGGATAGTGGATCAAAGGGCCTCTATGGTCAACACGAGGAGAAGGAGATAATCAAGCTCTCACAACCTGAAGTGCTAAGGGTGCCCCTTTCTCTGCCTCAAGCAACAAGGAAAGTTTGGCACATCCAAAAGTCCTCAGCTGCTGAACAGAACATGTTCCTCAATCATCTCAAAGTTATCTTGTCAAGGACGATAAAGTTGTCAATCCCTTCAAGGAGACGGGTCCAGAGCTCATCACCTTAGACACCAGTGAGGTCATGGACCATGATATCTCTAACTGCCTCAGGGAAGCTCTAAACATGGGCAAAGCCATGTTCATGGAGTTTGTAAGGGACAGAATAGAAAAAGCCTCCAAGCCCTTGTCTGATGTCATCCCAAGGGCCAAGTTGTTCACATTCACCATCAGGCCACCTGTGGATCTGAAGAAGGGTGCTAACAGGTTGGGCTCCGTTAACGCAAATACAGTGTAAACCTCTGTCATCAGACCAAGGCAAGCTGCGGTCAGGAACCATGCCCTTGGGTGTCTACCGGGCATGCTGGATCCTGCACACTCTCCAGCAGCCAGAGGCTTCTGTGGTTGTTCTCGATATGGCGGCAGTAATACACATCATCAAAACCCAGCATGCCAGGGTGTTGGGGAGTACACACAAATGCACTCGCTGCCATACTATCAAGGTGCGACTGTGGGGTGCTGAACACGAGTCTCAGCCAAGATACACCTGCCAAAGGGAGCCCAATGGCAGCAGTTCCTCAAATATACTCAAAATGAAGACCAACAGCTCTTTCAGTTCATCAAACGGTAACTTCAGAAGAACACAGCTGATTCACAGTACCACCTCCTCACAACAAAGGCTGACCTTGTGCTCAGCAACCAGCCTACTGCCCTAGCAGGCAGCCTTGGCACCCTGCCAGCAAGAGATGATGCTCCACTTGCGTCATGCTGCCGAGCAGGGTCACACTGACCGAGGCCTGCCTCAGCACGGTGGATAGTGGTGTGGTGGTGTGGTGGTGCTGGCCATCAACCTGTTCTACGACCTCGGCCTCTCAGAGCTGTGGATTGGCTTTGGATCAGGAAAGGCATATGAAGATATCTCAATCCACCACATCTCACAAATGCGGGGGCCATAATATGGCCCCCGCATGACCAGTATATCCAGTATATCCAGAATATCCAATATTATTGGGGTTTCTGGATATACTGGTCACTAGATGGGCCTTATGCCCGTACCTAACACTATGCCAAATTGCAAAAACGTGTTACAAAGTGCACAATCTTTATGAATTCCCTCTCGGCTATTTGCAGCCTCTGTGTTGATGGGGAAAGAAAGGGTAGCTTGCTTCAACTGAAACAAAAATTCATTTAAACTGTACTGGCTGTAATAATCAGTAGACTACACACAACACACCATAGTGATAATTATCATACAAACACACAGTTTTTCCTAAGCTAATCTCACTGCAGTCAGCCAAATATGTAAACATATATATACATACTGTAAATCACTTAAGACTATTTCTTATGGTTCCAAAAATCTATTTTGCCAGATAAAAAGAAAAAAGTTTAAAAAGCTGAAATAAAGGTTACAGTGAACCTTTCTCACCTACCTGAACTTGAGTGTTGCCCATGTCTGTGTTACAGTGGCTAGGGTGCCTGCCAAGAGAAACAACCATGCCAGCACATTTTGGTATAAAGCACACCCACCAGTGTGAACAAACACTGAACAGCTATCTGTGCTCACTCAGGCCATCTGTTATGTGAACAGTGACTTGCATCTACTCAACAAAGGAGCTGCTATATACAATATTTCATACTCATTCTCCAACACTGGATAGTATGCTCATTGTTGATCCAAACATATCCAACAAATACTGAAGTTGAACTGGTACTTTATTCTTAATTTCTAACATATTTGTATACAGGGCATTGTATAAAATTATAGAACAAAATGAAACAAAACTTGAAACTACAACTTTAAACATAATGTAAACAGCTTTACATTGTTTTTCATGTATGGTAAATATATAAAAACAAATATCAACACTAACGCATGATAAAAGAGGACAGAAGAAATTTGATGTGATAAGAAAAAGGACATCATTTGTAGATTTACAACAGAAAATAACAGCTGAAGTGTTAGAAGTATTAAGGCATCAACAGGCATTAGTTTAGCAGAGCAGGGCACAGAAAGGCAAAATGGAACAGTCCACCAATGCTCACAAAGGTCTACATGTCAATTGGTTGCATAATCACATCTACAATATGTCCACCTCTGACCAATGCGTGATTAATTTGCCTGAGATTGAAGCGTGCCCTTTTAGCCATTATATACACAGAGAATTCAAATATTTGAGACTTCTTACATATTTCTATGTAGGTAATCAACTTAAAAATATCCTTCATATAAATTCAAAACAAAACCATTACTCGACAGATTTCACCGTTACACGTTTTAACATTTTCTCCTTGTTTTTACCTTGAAATTTAAGGTCAATATAATCAGGAAATCAGAACAGGGAACCACTTCTTACATACAGTATATGTTTACACCGACAGTACAACCTTTGTTCCATTTAAATGAACAGAGATGAGAATATCATCACACGATCCTGCAACAAAACACTGATTTGTGTCATGACGGCAATTAAAATGACATGTTTAAGTCTTGGTAGTCACGTTTCATTAAGTGCTTTGTGCAAAAATAAAAAAAAGAAGAAGAATGTGTATCTTTCCTTCTCTACACGGACACAGCGGAGGAAAACAGAAGCATGATGAGAAGTCAGCGATGGCTGATGTGCTTTGTGTGACGGAGCAAACACAGTCCAGTGGGTGGGGGGGGGGGGGGGGGGCAAGCTTTCATTAGCTTCAATGTGTTGGTAAACAGAGGCACATTAGAAAGGGATCTCTTCACTCTCTCAGGGCTTAAGGGTTCTCACAGGACTCACTGTCAACAGTCCACATGCCGCAGTAGCCCAGAAATACTGCTGAGTGCACTGCTACTGGCCATGGCAGAACCAAACTACACTACAGGTGATCCAGCCTTACTCACACAATGCTAACGCCACAAACCAGCAATAAAACAGATGATTAGTGTGCAACAATAGAAAATGCGGTGATTTTCTTCATAAAAGTTTTTTTTTTTCACATGTCAGATTTTGGTAAAGCATCATCACTGCATCATAGCAAAAGACTGAACAAGCCTCTGAACAGCATCACAGTGGTGTGGAGAACAGGAGCTAACAAAAGATTTGAGTAAATGTGTGATGCATCTGAATGTGCTCCACATACCTGGGCAAGAGACTTAGGCTGATCAAATAAACAATGGCCACCATTACTGCAATCATACGCAGGCCTACAATTGCTGTAAAAATATAAAGATGAACATAAACTTACGTGACACTGGAACCCTTGATACAGCTCTAAAACAAGTATGTGAAATACTCCAAGCCTAAAATAAACAAACTCCGTTTCCAAATCATAATTACGGTACTTGACATTAAGATAAAATGTAGAATCAATGTAATATATTAAGGCATTTAGTCTTTGGTTACTTCTAGTGGCACTTAAAATAAATAGTCATGTGATATAATGAGCACGTTTCCTGGCTTAGAACAGTGTATAGCATTTCTTCTTCATTTCTTTACAGCAACTTTGGATTATGCTCTCAAGAGCACAATTACAACATAGAGTGAAAAGCCATAAATATGAGATACAGATTAAAATTCAAGTGAATGGTGGCTACATCTACAGCATGCATGACTCAACAATCTGTTTTCTTATGCCTGTACACGCCCATATTGAACAGAATAGTGGAAGAGAGATGATTGTGAATTGGGGAAGCTGTGTCCCTATATTGCAAAAACAATGCAGGCACTATTGCAAAGTGATGGTCAGTATCGTTGTACACAAGCAGGGTAACCGTAAGATAATCCTCATCAGTGTGTCCTCCCGTGCGGGGAGGAGGACAGGGGGGCTAGAGACACTCGGACAGCACCTCGTGTCTGGCTAAGGAGGGGTAGATCATGGGCGTGCAGGTACAGTCGCTGTGTTCGTTATGGCTGAGTTGGACCTTCAGCTTCTCCACCTCGTAGTTATGGAGATACTCTTGGACCAGGTAGCGCTCTCTCTTTATTCGAGCCTTCACCTCAGATGGAACGTCAGGAATCATCCAGGCCACGAAGAACTTGACCAGGAACACAATGTGCTATGGAGGAAGAACACAACAAGTTGATTTGAAATCTGTGAGGAGGGACTTACTACGAGTCGAACCAATGACGACTTTCTAAGATACAAATTTGTCAAAGTGGTGGATGTAAGTGCTGGTGGTGGTGGAAGTGCAGAGCCTGTTTTACCTCCATGATAATGATGAAAGCCAGCTTGGCAGCCAAGATGTGCCAGAACTGCATGTTGTGGGAGTATTGCTTCTCATGGCCAGGAGGGTAGCGGTAGTCACGATATCTACAAGGAAGGAACATATCATAACTTTATCTTCTGCCATTTATTTATATACTGTACGCTTACACCACATTATGTCCTTCTGCACACACAAGCGGATACAGACAGGACAAATGTCACGTCACTGTTTATGAACATAAGCACGCACACAGCTGTATGCGCAGGATGCAGCATTGGTATATTTTAATGTATAAGGCCATTTTGGGTTGGTTGCCTTTGTATTATGCTCTAAGTTTGTATCTGTTATTAACTCATACAACCTCAGATCCAACAGTTGGTGACATTTTAAAGTGCCACCTGTGCTCTAAGTTTGTATCTGTTATTAACTCATACAACCTCAGATCCAACAGTTGGTTACATTTTAAAGTGCCACCTGTGCTCTAAGTTTGTATCTGTTATTAACTCGTACAACCTCAGATCCAACAGTTGGTGACATTTTAAAGTGCCACCTGTGCTCTAAGTTTGTATCTGTTATTAACTCATACAACCTCAGATCCAACAGTTGGTTACATTTTAAAGTGCCACCTGTGCTCTAAGTTTGTATCTGTTATTAACTCATACAACCTCAGATCCAACAGTTGGTGACATTTTAAAGTGCCACCTGTGCTCTAAGTTTGTATCTGTTATTAACTCATACAACCTCAGATCCAACAGTTGGTTACATTTTTAAAGTGCCACCTGTGCTCTAAGTTTGTATCTGTTATTAACTCATACAACCTCAGATCCAACAGTTGGTTACATTTTAAAGTGCCACCTGTGCTCTAAGTTTGTATCTGTTATTAACTCATACAACCTCAGATCCAACAGTTGGTTACATTTTAAAGTGCCACCTGTGCTCTAAGTTTGTATCTGTTATTAACTCATACAACCTCAGATCCAACAGTTGGTTACATTTTAAAGTGCCACCTGTGCTCTAAGTTTGTATCTGTTATTAACTCATACAACCTCAGATCCAACAGTTGGTTACATTTTAAAGTGCCACCTGTGCTCTAAGTTTGTATCTGTTATTAACTCATACAACCTCAGATCCAACAGTTGGTGACATTTTAAAGTGCCACCTGTGCGGACTGAGGCTGGTAAAAGGAGTACCTTTTATTTTGGTCCTTGGTCTTGGAATGACCTGCAGACTCGTCTCAAATTGGTCTCCATTTCATTGTCTAGTCAACTGAGAAATGCAACTGCTTAAACTGAGCTGAATTTTAGTCTGTCTTGTGTATTTGATGTCTGTATTATTTGCCTGTTGTGTTTTATTTGCATTTACATTTTTAGCTGTAATTGTAACTGGCATGCTGTCTTGTCTTGGCCAGGTCTCCCTCGGAAAAGAGATTTAAATCTCAAGGGATTTCCTGGCGACGCGCGCTCCATTAGAATGTTAGAATGAATCTGTTAGAATCCTGTCCTATTGGTATGCCCAACAGACCATGCAGGTTAAATGGGACAACAGTATGTCTGCTCATTTTCATGTCAGCAATGGGGTGAGACAGGGGAGCATTTTGTCTCCTGTTTTATTCCATTTCTACATGAACGATCTATCATGTAAATTATGCCTATGTAAAACTGGCTGTATGGTCGGCAGTACAGTGATGAACCATCTTATGTACGCGGATGATTGTGTCATTTTTAGCCCGAGCTCAGCCAGTCTGCAGCAGCTCCTTAATGTGTGCTCTGTGTTTGGGGAACAACAGGATGTAAAATATAACGATGCAAAAAGTGCTATTATGATTTGCAGAACCGTGGAAGATAGACGTATGACCTTTCCTGACTTTAAACTGTCTGGTAACGTTCTGAATGTCTGCAGTGAAGTTAAATATCTTGGTCACGTGATCACAGACCAACTGACAGATGACGAGGACATTTATCGTCAGTGTCGTATGTTGTATGTGCGAGCAAATGTATTGTCAGGTAAATTTGGTTGTTGCACTGATGGAGTGAAGCTGACTCTGTTTACAGCATATTGTTCACCTTTGTACACTGCACATCTGTGGTTGAACTATAAAAAAGCCAGCCTTCAGAGACTGCAAGTGGCATATAATGATGCTCTGAGAATACTGTTAAAAAGGCCCAGATGGACTAGTGCGAGTGAGATGTTTGTGAGTGCTGGAGTGAACACACTGCAAGCTGTCTTGAGAAATGTAATGTACAGGTTTATCTGTCGGTTAAATGATTCTGAAAATCAACTTGTGGTGGTGCTGGTGAACATTGCGTACAGTGCCACACACTGCACGTCTCAGCTTTGGGAGCACTGGTATAGGTGTCTTTTAAAATGAGTCACTAGACTATTTTTATTTTGTGTTTTCTTTTAATCTTTTTTGTATCGTGTGTATTTGATTGTATTTTTGTATGGACCTTGAGTCTGGAATAAAGCATATCTATCTATCTATCTATCTATTCCTAGGCTCGCCCTGCAGCTCACTGAGCTGGCCCTGCAGCTCGCATACGCAGCTCGGCCGCTGTGCAGGCTCACCTGCTCTTATGACATCACTAGCTGTGTTTCCATTACAGTTTTTCGCAAAAGAATTGCGATATTTCTACAACTTCGACAATGTACAATTGCGACTTGTAGGCGTTTCCATTGAAGTTGCGTTTGAGTGATTCCCCGTTGCAGCAGCTGCCACAGTGATTACGCACGGGGATCTGCCCCATATCCCGTCCCCTGCATGCTCAAATCCAACCAATGGTCAATGCAAATCCCAACATGAAGTTACAATGCATATAAACGAGCCTGATTATCAATTCAAAAGAAAATGAGTCGCAAAATGTTGCTGGCTGCGTGAATGCAGTCAGCGCGACAGGCAGAGGAAAAAAGGTAGCCTAATAGCCTACAACTGGTCCGATTTAGAGATGGAGGGGGGAAAAGGCTGATTTGGTTCTATAATTGCACCTGAAACGTGTGCAATGTATTAGCCTACTCACAGTCACTGTATTCACTTCAGACAGCACCACCGCACCAGTGTGTGCTTTTCATCCTCTCATCTCGCCGCTGTGCCAAATGCGCGCACACAGGCAGCCTGCTGTCACCATGGACCGATTTCTGCCATTAAACATTATCTAATTTGCCCGGCTACGCTTTTGCATAACACTCGTCTTTCTGCTAGGTAGCGTTGCTTCAAAGTTTTCCACTTGCTGCGGAGGTTTTGACACGGCTATCGAACCTTACTTACCAAACTTATTTTCCGCTCCTTTTCCAAGGGATAATATGGGTCACATGACGTGCAAATGCGAAAAATGTGTTTCCATTACACTTTTGCGATAAACTTCTATATCGACACGTCTGAAAAACCACCTCATGAGAGCGAAAAAACTTTTTGCGATATTTGGGAGGTTTTTCGAAATTCACGTGTTTCCATTACCCAATTTCTATTGCGATATTTAGATTTTGCGCATTTCTGAGGGTAATGGAAACACAACTACTGATGACTACTGCGCGTCGCGGCCTCGCCTGCTCTATGACATCATAATTAGGGCAATCACCCAATTAAAAAATCCGCACAGCCCAGGGGCGGAAGCCATCGTCTCCGTCTGGTTCCTCCCGATTATCATTCTACCTACTTATACTCCCATCACTTATAGCCTCACACTGATGACATCATCACTGACGACATTATCACTGATGACAATCATCACTGAACTATAGCCTCAGCCTTAGGGCAATCAGCCTTAGGGCAATTAATCTGCCCTAATTAAAGAATCTGGCTCTGTCAGGTCACCCGCATGGGTGTTCTTTACACTTCCTGAAAGTTTCAGCCCGATCGCACGTAAAACGGCATAAAACTTCCCAACTCACTTATCCAATGGATCTCTTTCTGTCTTTGTTTTTCATGGGAATAGCATTCAATTTAAAGGCTAGTCAACCATCTGAGCGGCAGAGAAACAGAAGTTCAGACACTCCTTTGTGTAGATCAGCATAGCAGAGAAACAGAAGTTCAGACACTCCTTTGTGTAGATCAGCATAGCAGAGAAACAGAAGTTCAGACACTCCTTTGTGTAGATCAGCATAGCAGAGAAACAGAAGTTTAGACACTCCTTTGTGTAGATCAGCATAGCAGAGAAACAGAAGTTCAGACACTCCTCTGTGTAGATCAGCATAGCAGGCCATTATTATAGATGTGGTTGGATCATGGTCAGGGATAGTGTACCAGCCAGTAGAGACAAAGTTTGAGAACAAGCGAAGACTCTATAAAATAATCTAAAAGTTACCAGCCACTGTGACAGGCTCGACAGGGAAATCGAAAATATCGATTTACCTGTCGAACACAAAACTTACTGACATTTGATACTTGGCGCGTGGTAATCGAGTGGTAATTACAGACCCTGACAGACACACACACACACACACACCTGCAGGTAGTCATGATGGAGCTGTCGAACCAGATAGGGTTCTCCGCGTCCTCAGGCCGGTTGTCCTCAGGGAATGCAGAGATATTGAACACGGACAGGCTGTTGTTTATGTAGCCTTTCATGGTGTGATCACCTTGTGGCTGGTAGGCATACATGTACACAAGCCGAGGGATCATATCAGACGTGAAGGCCACAATGAACGCCTACAAAGCAGGTAAAGGAGCGGGAAGGACAGACAGAGATCAAATTTAAACACTATCACTTGTATGTGGAACTGGACTCATATTACAGTATAACAGTTATGGGCCTGATATGAGTCTGAGTATTAACAGTCAAATCTAGGTGGAAGCAGTGGATTAATGAGCGGTAGACAGAACTAGTCAAACACTCACATTGGTGACGACGGAGAGGACGGCCACCCCGTTGAGGATTTCCTCCCAGGCTCCGATGCTGTGAGCCTTGGCTGCCACGGGCCGTCTGAACTGAGTGGTGAACTTCCAGGCGTCCACTCGCACCTCGATGATGTTGTTGATGAGCGCCAGCAGGGGGGCCAGGGGGAAGGAGGCCACGAACAACGTGATGAAACCAAACTGAATCACTGGGACACAGAGAGGGAAGGTGTTGGTGAGGGAAACACTGCCCTCTGTAGGACCTCAGGTTTACTGCAACTTATACAGCTATGTCTATCTAATTTATCTATCTATCTATCTATCTATCTATCTATCTATCTATCTATCTATCTATCTATCTATCTATCTATCTATCTATCTACCTGTATTTATCTTTCAGTCAGTCTATTTTGACTTGGACTTGTCTTGGTCAATCAATTAATTTTCAATCAATTTTATATTTATATAGCGGCAAATCATAACAGTTATCCCAAGGCGCTAGTTATCTAGCTAGCATGCCGACTGGACTGAACCTGCTCTGGTCTCGGTCTCGACTTGGTCTTAACTCCAACTTGACTGGACGTGGCGTTTGGAATTGCCTTTGAGTCGACTAAGAAGCTCTTGACTGCAGTCCTGCTTTCAAGTATCTAACTCCCTAAATCAATGTATGCATTGAGCCGAGTGTGATTGTTTACCCATCTCCAGGTACTCGTAGAAGAGGCCGAGCTGTCCAAAGCACTGCAGGTCATGGTCCTGCTCCCAGCGACTGTACAGACTCTCCGGATGGCTCCTGGCCTTCCTGCTCCCCCACCAGTTCATCAGCCACCTGGAGGGCAGACAGGGTCATAATAGAGAGGCTCTTTCAGGTCATGTAGACTAACACACACTCTGTTGGCCATAGGGCAGGTCCACAGCTACACGCATGCAGACAGACAGACAGACAGACAGACAGACAGACAGACACACACACACACACACACACACACACACACACAGACACACACACACACACACAGCCAATTCTCAAATGGACTTCCAAGGCAGCTGTGGTTAATAGGAGATTTGTGAGTGTGCCTCTATAGAGAGGATGAGACTACAGGGTACTGTATGAGGATGCAGTACTCACGGGACCAGAGCCTCCTGGATGTTGCCCCACACCTGTTTCCCGGTCATCACGATCACCAGCTGGGTGGTCAGCTCAATCAGGCAGCCACCAGGGTCACACTGAATACAGGGAGGATGGGAAAGAGAAAAACACAGCCTTGACTCAAATTCTCTAACTAGAATTGCCCGTAGTAATCAAATGTATTGTAATCTAGTCATGTATGGTACCTCCTCATTCCTCAGTTTGCTCCATTTGCCAAACATGTAAGCGTAGTCTCCAGGATAGCCAACAAACTTGCCCTTAAAGAAAGCCACGTAGAAGCAGGAGGAGTAGTAGTTGACAAACTGGAAGAGGAACATCTTCATCGTCAGTTTGTTCTCATACTCCAGGTGAGTCTTGGGGATTTCTGTCACATGGAGAGTTAATGCAACATGTTCAATGCATAATAAACATTAGGAAGAACACTTTTTGACACACTTGAACAATGCCAAGGACTGACACGACAGGAGATACTTCAATACGTGGATAGAGTCAATCAAATCGATACGTAGGTCAAGTAAATGCCCGGGTATGCTTTTCTCTCTCTGGCCCTCACCCATGTCAGTGATCCAGACAGCCACTCTCTCATACATGAGGTTCAGGATCATGATGATGACAAAGTTGATGCAGGAGGCGGTGACAGAGGTGGCCAGCTGTGGCGTGATGAGGGAGCCCACCACCTCCAGGTTGTTGGTGGGACTGTCCTTCATGATGCTGGCGAACGCTGCATATACCGCCAGGCGGTACGCTATCACCCCAATGATGCAGGCAATGATCAATGAGATCTTTGGGACAGACACAACAGCGAGGAGGACAGATGAAAGACAGCTACGTGGCACAGCAAATCACAAGACAAATGTTACAATGAAAATAAAATACCATATCAAAAGTGTTGCAGGCGCAAACACACACACAGACATTGACATGGGGTGAGCAAGATGACATTGTTGACAACAACTTACAGGAAACACAATAAAACGAGTGTCGTGCTCGCAGGATGCACACATGCCCCCGTGAGCCCCAATAGAATCTTGATCTCGCCAATGATTGTCATTCTCATTTCAAGTTGTATATTATTTTTGAGAGGTTATATACAGTAAAATAGAGGTGATATACAGTAAAACATAGTAAAGCTGTTAGGTGCTAAATATTCACATTAGAGGGTCTACTGATCATGATGACCGATGATGCACATTCTGGTCACATGACAGTGATGATGATGATGATGATGAAGAACAAGATGGAAAAGACAATAGAGATACAGAGGGAAGATGGAGGGGATTTTGATTTATAAAGTGTATCAACAATCAAATCAATCAAAAGGTTTGATTCTCACCCAGAATAGGACGGTGGCTCCAGACAGGCATGTGCGAGCACACTGGCTTGTTATGGGTAAGTAAGGCTCCATTTCCTACATAGTAACCAAGCAAAGCATGGACAATGGAGTCAGATCACGCTGGTTATATCCTGAAAAGACCGCTCTGAATGGCCAGGTGCCCTTTGAATGACCACTGGCCTCAGATGAGAGGCGGAGCTAATGTAATGGGTTGAGAAAATGGACCTGTAGAGAAATTAAAATTGACAATTAGACTATTAGAGATTAGAGGATTCAAAAGTATATGGGAAAAAAGGGAACCCCTATTTCACAATTTGTTGCCTCCCTAACTTGGATGGTGTCAGGATGGGCAATTTAATGGTCCTGTGGTGTTGCGCTGTGGTTTTAAAGAACAGAGGCAGAGAGAAGTTCAGCTTCTTGTCACGTACGCCGCAGGGTTTATTGTTCTGTGGTGCCGGCCTCTGTAACGCTGTTATTCCTCAGGCGCATAGCGCCCTCTAGCGGCGTGGAGGTATAAGACTTGCAGCCCAAATAAACGAATGTCTCTTTTCCAAACCATTTGAGTAACAGGATAACCATGCAGGATAATGAAAAATAAATGAAATCAAATAAAAAAATAGGGGTTCCCTTTTTTCCCATATACTTTTGAATCCTCTAATCTCTAATAGTCTAATTGTCCATTTTAATTTCTCTACAGGTCCATTTTCTCAACCCATTACACTAAGAAGCCCAATCAGAGCTCCATGTGTGTGCAGGCCCAATCCGTCCCTTAGCAGTCTCCTGGTTGAAGCCATGCTTTTCGCAGTAACCTGTCCAAGATCCCTCAGGGATAATAATGCTGCCAATAGAGATGGAACCTCATGCCTCTTCGAGTCTTTCCAGAAATGCCTATGTTATTTACACAAGCTAGACCACACCAATACCTCTTCCTCACCAAACACAAGCTAGACCACACCAATACCTCTTCCTCACCAAACGGGCATTCCGCGTTATAGTGCCACCCTTACCCACAGCGTGACGGTGGCCAAGGACAATAACACTTTCCCCGCTAGATCAAAAGCAGTCCTGTCGAGAACCCACTCCATCTCCTACAGACAGGTGGGAAGTGGTGGACGGTCAGGGCAAATGATAGCCGCTCTACTATCTACATACAGTATTAGAGCAGCCAATGGACACTGAAAAACAATATGATCAACCGCTTATCAGTAGACCATCCCTTGTCCCCCAAACGCAGGAGTCGGGCTCAAATACAGTTGACAATGTCTGCAAATGGCTCCCTGCATAGATACCATACCAGAGGCATGAAGTACTTAAAGCCCCAATATGTAACTATTTTACCTTAATATAACTTGGGGTAACTTCGTTTCTAAATAATTTTGATGGTACAATACACTGATTTATAATAGGGAGAATGGTGCCTCGCTCTGTCATTCCCACTCTGCACCCTATGCAACTTTGGTGAGCGGGTCGGAGCACCTGCAGAAATGAAGTTACCCGGATGTAACTCCATTTCCTGCTGCAGCTCCTTCATATTAAAAGTTTCCTGCTGACAAACTAACGTGACGCTTTTATTGTGAAGTACGCATAGGAACTGACTGAAATGTGTTTATCGCTTTGAGTTAGCATAGCTTCATTAGCGGCGCTATTCTTCAAAAGAGCAACATTTGGAGATATTTGGAGCTCCTTCTTTTTCAGAGGAGTATGTTATCAACACTGCAGAGAGGAAGAGTACAAGCAGAAACAGTGAAATAAGGCTGACATCTGAACGTATCTATTGGCATGCTGTAATTACCACTTGTGGCAGCAGAGGCCGCTGCTGCTCGGCATCTTTCTAAATATTGGGGCTTTAAAATAATCCTTAGCGTAATAATTCTGCACAGTCCTTTGCTCAGTGTTAGAGATGAGAAAGTCATGGGCACTCAAACACCTGAGTGATGTGGTTCAGCCTGCGGTTGGTGCACTTGGCCTCGTACTCTGGCCGAAGCTGCAGCTGCTGCTGCTCTTCCTCAAAGTCCACCAGGTCCCACTCGTATGCCAGACGGGCCTGCCGGCGCTTCCAGAACTCCAGGAACAGAGTCACTGCAGAGGCACACGAGCCGTTACATCAGGAGCATCATGGTAAGATGATGACCTTATCCCATTTGTATCTTTTTGTATCACAGCCTGGTTTGGAGGCTTAAACACACAATAAAATCACACTGGAAAGCTGAATGAAAATAGCCACTAAGGTTATTTGGTGTGAGTCAGGTACAACTGATGAATTCATACCCACTACAATTAGATTACTCAATCTATACACATGAAAGTAGCTACAGTACACGTGACATTACATGTTATGACAGTTTGTTGGTATGTTATTGTGCTTTTATGTTATACTGTATGTAGCTATTGTGTTATTTATTATGAGTCTTTTGAATGTACCCTGTCTGCAAAATAATTCTTCCTTTCGGAACAATCAAGTTTTTATTTAATTTAAAGGGAGAAGGGAGACTCCACTCCAGTGAGTCATCATATTCTGTGCATGTAAGAAGGTTTGCAGTAGAAACAGACACCAACTGTTTTCATACACTATGCTTACTTAGCAGTGTTGGGCAAGTTACTTTCAAAATGTAATATACTACATATTACTAGTTACTTTCATTTGAAAGTAATAAGTTACTTTACAATATAACTTTCTGTGTTACTTATTACACTACTTTTGCATTAGTTTCACCAAAACAACAGCAGCAGCAGAATGACATCGCTGCCCCGGGACCATCCAAAAAATAATTTCAACCGCCTTGAAGTCAGTGTAAACAATCCAAAATTCTAAATGTTATTCTTTTCCTTTGTTATTGTCATCTATAGTGGTTATTTGCATAAAAACACACAGTTTGATTAGGCAATGATTGTATCTTTTTTAAATATATGCTTTGATTTAATAAAATGTAACTCAATTTGTAATTTGAGTTACTTGACAAAGTAAGTGGTATAATATTACTGAAATCCTATAAGTAATAAGTTATATTACTGAGTTACTGCTAAAAGTAATATATTACATGTAATATGTTACTTTTGTAATGAGTTACCCCCAACACTGTTACTTAGTCATACTGGTATTTTGCAGAGGGAGTAGCAGTGATTTTGAATGAATAATCAGATTAGTTGCCGTCTGGCCATATTTTAGGATTGAACCGCCTCCACTAGGTGGTGCACTCCACTAGGTGGTGCACTCCACTAGGTGGTACACTCGATCAGAAAATACAAAATGCAGATTGAAGACATTTCACTCACCCCAAATCCCCATGAATATGGCAAAGAACACCGTCCCCGAGTTGTCAAACAGGTGTGATTGCTGAAAGAACATTATGAGAAATTACGAGGTCATATTGAACAAAGGATTATCGATCTTCAGTTACAATCGCCCAATAAATATGTCACACAGGAAGAGAATGAACAAAGTAAAAAGGACGACTGATCTTAAACACAAAGCCAGGATGTCTTACCCACGACGAGCTGCACGTTGAGTTGAGCTTCCAGTAGCCACACTTCTTGTCACACAGCGGACACATGATGATGTTGCCTCCGATCTCCTCGCTGCAAATTTCTTTGCTAAATGCATTTTTGTTTTTTGGTGAAAAAATAACAATGGTCAACATGCTGACGTGGTGGCATATGAAACGCCTACATAACAAGCACACATGAGTTAAAAATGGTTAAGATCAAGTCAAGCGTTCTCGGCAGGACTCACCTCCACTCGTTTTCATCGTAGGTGAGGAGTCCATAGACGAAACAGATCACGCCCACTACTGCAGCGAAGAACAGCATCTCGGTGTAGAAGCCCAGCCACGCAAAATAAACCCCTATCTTCTCCCCATAGTACTTCCTGTTTGAGGCAAAAACAACACAATTCTGGCTGTAAGTCCTTCTGCCAGGTTGATGTCTAAATGCACAAGAGAAATGAGTGATTTGTTTTGAGGTTCTACCTTATCAGGTTGAGCGGCTGCTCCTTGAAGAAGCATAAGAATTTGGCCCAGTATTTGTAGAGATCGTGTCTCTCACTTTCGCAGTTAACATCCTTCGACCTTATCCAGTATCTAGACTACACGCACACACACACACACACACACACACACACACACACACACACACACACTTTATTATTGTTATTTTATCATTACATTATTGCCATGTTATTCATCCTCACAATGCTACTACTGTACACCCAACACTGCCTCAAACAGCATTAGTGCTTGAGTGCACATTCCATTCTAGACCTCGTGGCATATTCCAGTGATAAAGGAGTGCTTATCGACCAAAAGAGCCTCACATCGTGCAGAGGGAAGGCAGACGTGTAGGTGCCATTGTTGAGCAGCCTCTTGATTCCCTTCTTGTCTTTATCCTCACACTCATTCCTGTAGTACGGACAGCGAGCCAGGATGTAGTAGACCTGCACAGACAGACAAACAGGATGTAGTAGACCTGCACAGACAGACAAACAGGATGTAGTAGACCTGCACAGACAGACAAACAGGATGTAGTAGACCTGCACAGACAGACAAACAGGATGTAGTAGACCTGCACAGACAGACAAACAGGATGTAGTAGACCTGCACAGACAGACAGGATGTAGTAGACCTGCACAGAAAGACAAACAGTCACATTCATTCCTGTAGTACGGACAGCAAGCCAGGATGTAGTAGACCTGCAGACAGACAAACAGGTTGTAGTAGACCTGCAGACAGACAAACAGGATGTAGTAGACCTGCAGACAGACAAACAGGATGTAGTAGACCTGCACAGACAGACAAACAGGATGTAGTAGACCTGCACAGACAGACAAACAGGATGTAGTAGACCTGCACAGACAGACAAACAGGATGTAGTAGACCTGCACAGACAGACAAACAGGATGTAGTAGACCTGCACAGACAGACAAACAGGATGTAGTAGACCTGCACAGACAGACAAACAGGATGTAGTAGACCTGCACAGACAGACAAACAGGATGTAGTAGAACTGCACAGACAGACAAACAGGATGTAGTAGACCTGCAGACAGACAAACAGGATGTAGTAGACCTGCAGACAGACAAACAGGATGTAGTAGACCTACAGACAGACAAACAGGATGTAGTAGACCTGCAGACAGACAAACAGGATGTAGTAGACCTGCAGACAGACAAACAGGATGTAGTAGACCTGCACAGACAGACAAACAGGATGTAGTAGACCTGCAGACAGACAAACAGGATGTAGTAGACCTGCACAGACAGACAAACAGGATGTAGTAGACCTGCACAGACAGACAAACAGGATGCAGTAGACCTGCACAGACAGACAAACAGGATGTAGTAGACCTGCACAGACAGACAAACAGGATGTAGTAGACGTGCTCAGACAGATAAACAGGATGTAGTAGACCTGCACAGACAGACAAACAGGATGTAGTAGACCTGCACAGACAGACAAACAGGATGTAATAGACCTGCACAGACAGACAAACAGGATGTAGTAGACCTGCACAGACAAACAGGATGTAGTAGACCTGCACAGACAGACAAACAGGATGCAGTAGACCTGCACAGACAGATAAACAGGATGTAGTAGACCTGCACAGACAGACAAACAGGATGTAGTAGACCTGCACAGACAGATAAACAGGATGTAGTAGACCTGCACAGACAGACAAACAGGAGGATGTACAGTAATGTTTTATTATGTTTAGTGGGGGGAACTACAGTCTGAATCTGAATTCAGAACAGTTTGGCAATAATGGACGTTAAAGTTCTCACATCCCATGGAGCAACGCTAATATAATCTTTTAAATGTGCACTTAAATCAGCATTTTCAAAAGCCACATGTATAGGCCTGCTTACAGAACTATATTATATTTAGAACAAACTCCGTTTTGT
Organism: Poromitra crassiceps; assembly: GCF_964638095.1. Lineage (NCBI taxonomy): Eukaryota > Metazoa > Chordata > Actinopteri > Beryciformes > Melamphaidae > Poromitra > Poromitra crassiceps. The sequence continues at coordinate 2,740,175 of NC_139636.1, forward strand.
CCAGAATGTCAAGTGGGATCTTATCGTTTCAAGGACACAAATAAAGATAAGAAAGTGTTCTTACTATCCTGTTGCGAGTGGAGGGAGGGAAGAACGTCTCTTTGTCGTCGATGAGGAAGAAGTCGGACTTGCTCTTGTTGAAGGCAGCGGTAAAGTAGTCGTGCTCCTTGGGGTGCATGACGTGCTCGGGCAGACGGAAGGGGGTGGACAGCCAGTTCATGGGGATCTCCGTGTGGTTGGGGATGTCGTTGGCCTTGAAGGGCACCTTGATCTTCAGCACGTCTGCGTAGGTGGCCAGCACTTCCCACGGAGCGTGGATCTTCAGGAAATAAGTCTTCCCATCATCTGAGTCCTGATGAGAAGGAGAGTGAGGAAAGTGTTTAAGTACAATGGGTGTATAAGTGCGACAGAGCCATAACATAATAAACAACCGTCATTTAGTAATAAAGTAATATACTGTTGGTCAAGGTGTTTATCAGTTTCTATCTGAAACGGTAGGTAATTTATCATCTCTCTTGACTAGACAGCATATAGAGAGGAACTATGCCATTCCTTTTTTGCTGTGTCATGAAGATGCCTTGGCTCGGATTCATTGTTGTAACACTAAAAATGGCCACTGTCATTTTTCCCTTTGTGAAAAGAAGAAGTGGCCCAAAAACAGCCTAAAGTTTGCACCCCTATTACATGACTAGACATAATCCTATTACATGACTAGACATAATCATATTACATGACTAGACATAATCCTATTACATGACTAGACATAATCCTATTACATGATTAGACATAATCCTATTACATGACTAGACATAATCCTATTACATGATTAGACATAATCCTATTACATGACTAGACATTAGGGGTGTCACGATACACTCAGTTCACGATACGATACGTATCACGATACTGGGTTCACGATAACGATACGATACGATGCGATTTTAACAATATTTTTTTAAACTTGAATAATGACAATATATGACTGGAAAAGTAGTATTTTATTTGAAATGCACAAATACAAAACATGCTGTTGTGGGAAATTGTTATTACAATAACAACTAGAAAAAACATGAGATTGGAGATAAGGCTTATCTTGAAATAGAATGAGTTACACCGTCACTTAGATTTACTTTGAACTAAAAGGTTTCTCAGCAGTATAAATTCTCATTATGCATCTTCAGTTTTTCTTCAAACTCAAACAACAAGACTTTTCTTAGTCTATTTTTTATGCATCTTCAGTTTTTCCTGTCAAGTAAACAGTTTTGCCAGAAACTCAATTGAATGGTTTCTCTCCTGTATAACTTCTCATGTGTCTCTTCAGAGACTTGTTCAACTGAACTACTTTCCACACATTGAACTTCAACAAACAAAGACGTTTCTTTGTCTATTTTTGGAAAAAAAAAAAAAAAAAAAAAAAAATCCACGATATGAGATTTCATGTCAACGATACATATCGTGACGTTTTACTATCGCGAAATTTCGTGGGACGATATATTGTGACACCCCTACTAGACATAATCCGATCAGGAGCCAGGGGGTTCTTACGGGAGCCAGGGGGTTCTTACGGGAGCCAGGGGGTTCTTACAGGAGCCAGGGGGTTCTTACAGGAGCCAGGGGGTTCTTACCGATTTATGTTCCGTCTCCAGCTGCAGGCCCACGTTCTCCAGGTTGGCCTCAAACTCCCTCCTCCTCTCCTACAGAGCAACAAACGACAACCACCAGGTCGTCTATATAATAAATGAATACTCCCTTGACATTGCCTGATAGGATAATGTTATCATTTGCTGTATAACATATTTGGGTGACACACACAGGAAGTGTGGCCCCCCTGTTTGCTGGTCATCATATACTGTGGAAAGAATGAGTGAATTCCTGTTCAGGCCAGGAGTCTGTGGGTGTTGACTCACTGACCAGGCTGTTTCAGAGGGCGATACGGTATGTGGGTGTTGACTCACTGACCAGGCTGTTTCAGAGGGCGATACAGTATGTGGGTGTTGACTCACTGACCAGGCTGTTTCAGGGAAACGGCACCGACAAACCCAGCAGACTGCCCTCACAGCCGTACAGCAGTAACACCCAGGTGTCACGGCTAAGAGCCCAGTGTCAAAACACTAGGCCATTCACCACTCAACAGACTAGTGAGTGACCAGACCGTCCCACAAAAACGTGTCTGGCCAATGACTTTTTCTCCGTAGGCAAATACTCGACATCCACACAAATAAAGCTTATTTGCTTAAGTTAGTAGGTTCACATGTTCATCTCAATGTAGAAGTGACCTCAGAACATTCCTTGAGAGGATTACTGACACAAGCCGAGGATAAAGGTTTATCTAACTTTATCAGTGTTTGTGGTATTTGGGTATGCAGCTGTGTCACATGTGGTCATGTAGATATCCTGAAAGTACAGTTGTTACTCTCTTATAAATAGAATCTGCACAATGGAATTAACTTGAGCGGTTACTTCAATATAGCGTGGGGGAAAGTTGTGGGCAGGATAACTAACATTCAGTGTCACTTTCAGTTAGTAATAACTAATCTAGCACCATCACAAATACTGGAAAGAAAAATGCAACGAGAAATGCAACATCAGTTAAATCAAAGACATCTGCTAAAGGCCAGTGAAATAAGTAAATACCTGTATATGCTGCATACAGGTGGTCATCTATATGGCGTTTCTTACCTGTTTCCTCTCCCCGTCTTTATCGTCGACATACGACAGGACAAAATCAATTCTGCGCACTCCATCGCGGAAGAACACAGAGTCTTTGCTCTGCTGCTGTTTGTCAACCTACGAGGAGAAGGATGGGACAGAAGTCACAGCATGCACACTTTTTTTCTGATTTCACCCCCAATTTTCTCCCCAATTGTACTTGGCCAATTCCCCCCCTCCTCTGCTGCCCCGGTCGCCGCCGCCGCCCCCTCTGCCGATCTGGAGAGAGCCGTAGACTAGCACCATGCTTCCTCCATCACATGCTCAGTTGCCAGCTGGTTCTATTCACCTGACAGCGGGGAGCTTCACCGGCAGGACGTAGCATGTGGGAGGATCATGCTATTCCCACCAGTTCCCTTCCGCCCGGGAACAGGCGTCCCGACCGACCAGAGGAGGCGCTAGTGCAGCGACCAGGTGAGGACACATACCCTTAATCCGGCTTCCCACCCGCAGCGCAGACACCAGCCAATCGTGCCTGTATGGACGCCCGACCAAGCCGGAGGTAACACGGGGGCGCGAACCTGCGACCCTCGTGTTGGTAGGCAGGGAATCTAACACTATACTACCCGGATGCCCACAGCGTGCACACTTCTGAAACACACACAGATGTTCACAGCAGCTCAAGAGTGCTTGGATACATTCAGCACAGCACAGCAGAGCCAGAGCAGACTGTCAAACACGTGTCAGCGGCTGATGGTAAAACCCAAAGTTGTTGGTGAGCAATGGTTACAATATCCACAACAAAGTATCCACTGCAAACACAGGCTGGCACGGCATGCAGATAACAGGACATCTGATGGGGCTAAACGTTGGTTGTTGCATTGATCTGGAGAAGTATAGGTTCAAGAAGGAATCCAGAGCATTTCCAGTAGAAAGCCTATCAAGTTGTCTCACTGAGTGAAATCCAGGGTGGATGTCCAGAGTCCCCTGATCATCTCTGGCAGGAAATGGGTTTATTACACACCAGCTCAGATTATATCTGTCACAGCAACAACAACAACAACAACAACAACAACAACAACAACAACAACTGACAAATGGGCAAGAATGCCAGAGCAGCAAGACAATATAATGACAGATAATCAGAGATCACACTATTAGGGATTAGAAAACCAGCAGCCATATTCGGGTCAACCCTGCTACCCTGTACTCAGTTTGTCTATGCTTCTCCGGAATCCATGTTGGGAAACCTGTGTTTATCATCGGTTAGCAATAGCATTCATCCCGACTCCAGGCACGTGTAGCAGCTAATGCCGTCCCTTAGTGGCTGTCTCTGCAGCAGCGGCTAAAGGGAAACACTGCGAATGCTCTAGGGAGAAAGGGAAGACATGACATGCTTGCTGTCATTGCTGCTTCAGCTGTTCAGAAAGCTATAAATACCGATGGCACCATGTACCACAATATCTTGATTTACTTCACTACAGACGCTACCTAGACCGGACTGCACTTAGCAGAACATAAACCCACACTCGACCACATGTACACAGTACTATGCCTAGTACTGGACTGGACTGGTTCCCACAGAGTTTTGCCTGTCCTGCAGCACGGCACTGTGGGGGGAAGGGAGGAAAAGAAGAGCACTTTACCTCCATGGCCCAACTCCTTTTATGGCTATGATGCATCAGCAGCGTACAAAAAGGACACCCGGCCCATCTGATGGAGCGAGATTGCCTCTCTCCAGGGAGCGTGGTGAAGCCCTGAACAGTAACACGCTGCTGCTCTCACTCTCACTCCCCTGCTCTCCCAGCCAGAGAGACCCATCCAGTTCCCTCAGCCCGCAGCACAACAAGCCCTCACTCGCTCAGACATCCAGATCAGAGAGAGAGGGAAGAGAAAAGGAGGCCCCTAAGGATGACATCAGCACACCGGCACAGTAGCAAAAAGCCCATGCCAGCAGCCAGCTGATGTACAGTAAGAGCACAGCATCACAGGAGGGGCGGTGACATCGCTATCTCAACAAACTGTATATTATTCAGAAAAGGTTCCTAAGAATCATCTCACATTCCAACAGACATCTACTCCACTTTTTTAAAAATATTCTTTATTACCCATTCATAAACTCAATATTCTTCAAACATGCTTATTCATCCACAAGTTTACTTACAGAAAGCAAGATCTTCCTGACACTTTTCGAAATTTCTTTACTGTACATTCACTTCAGACATACATTCATATCACACAAGGCACAGCAATAATAACCTCTATTTACCTTTCACCCGAACATCAAGTCATCAACACAACATTTCTTATAGAGGCCCCATCATGCTCTGGACTGAATTAAGTCTTCAACTCCGATCCATAGCTTCTCACTCACTCTTTAAAAATCATCATCTTAAAAAGCATCTTATCCATACATGAACCATCCAACCATCAATCCAACTCCCTCTCTGCCCTTGCCATTGTCACGTTCTTTGTTTTTCTTTTGCCTTCTTTTGTGTGCCCTCCTCTGATCTGTGTATATTGTCTCCTTATTCCTCCATCTGCAACGCTCTGCTTTGTACCTTGTCTCCTTATTTATCTGCACAAGTCATTGTGTTAGCCTGGGGATGTCAATAGACTCATTTTCTGTTAGCCTATAGAGGGTATGCACACCCACTGGAACACGCCCCCTCAATCAGGAATGAGTGTCAAAATGAGTGTCAAATTCCTTCCTGAGCAGCAGGTGTCAGTTATCTAGGCTGATTACTGCATTCAAGCTCAGTCTTGCTGTGACTCAGTGGGCGTGACCCCACAGTGACTTCTGCCTCTGTGACATCACATGCATACCCTCTATTGTAACTTTGTAATTTTGTTGATATGATTACTTTTGATATTATTATGATTGTACGATTATGATTGTTGATAGGGGTGGAACTCCGTACAAGCCCTGTGGGCTTCGTTCCCTCCTTGCACTGTTTTAGTGTGTGCTAAATAAATAAAAAATAAATAAAATAAACTGTACAACACTAGACTCCAGGCAGAGAGCGAGCAGCCTGGAGCAGGCCCTGAAGCATGGTTTTTTTCATATTTTAGGACAGGACTAAATGTCAGAAGGATTGCAGGTCAAAGGTTAACTGACCATATTCAGGAATCTGGCCTCCTTAACCGATAAGGCAGAACCCCAATATGACAAGGTGAGCAGATTACCAGTGAGTGATTACTCACTCGTAATCAATACAACAACCTTGAGGTCTCACAACACCTGCATACGTACAAAGTGCAAAGAGGGGCTGTAGTACCACTAATAAATACAGGTGAATTGTCTCAGACGTGTTGCTCAGTTTATCCACTGTACAGAGAAAGGCAGAAGTAGTGTACATAAAACAACTGACTCTCATAAAGCAACTGACTGGCAGCTTGACATTCTGGCTCTACCACCCTGACCTGGTTACATTCTGGCTCTACCACCCTGACCTGGTTCCTGCCGTGCCAACTTGGACAGGCGTCCGTGTCCACGTGTACAGCCTTTTTATAGTTTTCTCATCCAAAACTATGCAGGTTCTAACCATGGGTTACCTCCCCAGAGTAGATCAGACCATGTTGATCATGGCAGGGTGGCTGCTTTCTTCAACTGGGACGTCGCTCCAGAAACTCTCTAATTTGCCATAATTACAGATTAGCCATATGGAATCCCTGCGTCTACTGGAACCCGGCCCTCCTCCGTTGAACTGGAAGAGGCCACAGAGGCCTCTATACATTTACCAACTAACCCCTAACTATTGGGTGTGTATACATACTTCTTTCATCTGAATGAAGGAGGGTAAATGTAGAACATGGTACATAAGATAAGTACCCTACTAGTTTTGGTGAGGGGGGTTCTTTAAAATAATGACTTTGAAGGTGTTTCTTCTGGGAAGAAGGAGTTAGGCACATGTTTCATAAACATTTTGAAGCCGGTCGCACATAATGTACTGTATAGTATTGTGCTCAGGAAAGATGACTGAATGTAATTGCTTTTTCCATTAACTATATATATATATATATATATATATATATACATGTATATGTATATATATATATATATATATATATATATATATATATATATATATATATATATATACACACATATATATATACATACATATACATATATATTGTATATCTTATCCAATCTTATTCTATTGATATATGTAACTTGGCTGAAGTGAAATAAAGATTCAAGTTATACAAATAAATACGACAAAATATACTTTGAACAGTAACAGGAAAGATGGGAGAAGTTTCAGGTTGTAGTCATCAGGCTTTAGTTGGAGGGAGCTAGAAATGGTCCAAAATTTCGAGCTTGCAGTTCTTTTTTTTTTATTGAAAATGAAAAGCTGTGAAATTGTTTGGTTGGTTGCACTCTTTGTTAAAATGGGTTAAAAGCTGCTGAACAAAACCACATTTTAGAAGAAGGAGGAACCCTGTATGGTTTGGTTCCCCACAGTAAAGTTCCATCCTGTCATGAGCACAGGGCAGGGCCATGATTACAATATACAGACTGTACGTACACACGCGCGCGCGCGCACACACACACACGCACACACACACACACACACACACACACACACACACACACACACACACACCCCTAAGTAAATGACAACAACTAAAGTGTGTGCGTGTACAGGTGCATTTTCTAATGATGTTTTGACACTAGCAGGTTTGTGTGTGTTCTCGTCAGTGAAGCAGACGGTTATCACAGGTGTGAACAAAGCAAAGTGAAAGAGCCTTTTCCATTTGTAATGAAGAGCTCTCAGGATGCATCAACACACATCTCATGCCAGCGTGTTTCCACCACTCAGTCCCTGCAGTAAAGCATGCTTTCCACAAGCCACCAACAGCTCTCTAACGGTCTGTGCATTGATTTTTCAAATCTATATCAAGCCCAACCTTTACTCTCTGAATAACTAACGCCGCTGATGGAGAAAGTCCGTATTGAACAGGCCTTTCTCGTGAAGGACATAACGTTACGGTCAAGGCATGAAGGCATATGCGTAAGGCAGCATCACATCACATCACAAAGCCTGTTTTACCATGCCATACCCTGCATGGTACCATGCCATACCCTGGAGCGATACTTCAGGAATAGTGCCCGCTTTCTCCCGAGCTGTGGAGGAAGCGAGCGGACAGACAGTGTGAGGGAAGGCCTAAGAACACGTCGTCAAGACATCATAAGCCGAACACTGCAATGGTAACCTCTCACAGCTTCAAGGCCAAACACGTCAATAGCACTTTGAGTATCTTGAAGCACTTTGAGTAGAAAGGCGCTATATAAATGCAATCAATTATTTATTTTTATTATTATTATTATTATTATTATTATTATTATTATTATTATTAATAACACAAACAAGAGACAAACAAGAGGGGATGAATCAGACCGTCAAACACGCAACACATTCATCGAGTTTAGAGCTTGAGGCCACGGTGGTTATGCTAATAGATTATGACCAAGGGGTATTTTATAAAACTCAGAAAACCGCTATTAGCAGGGGTGTCCAAACCTTTTGGAATGGGGGCCAGATTAGATCATGTGAAAATGTCGGGGGGCCAGGTGCTTCTCGCATCATATGGGTTATACAATTTTTTTTTAATCAAAAATCACATACAAATGTACTCTAACGATTTTGTTTACCATCTGAAAACATTAGTTCTGCCTGTGCTGTTCCTACTTGGTTCCTGTACAAACTGTATGGTAGTGCTGTCATCGTTAGGTGAAGGGGGAAAAAATGCAAATTGAACTTGCTTGATTAACCAATATTGTGTAGAGGGCCACATAATAGTATATTTTGAGAGACAAGCCGATCGGGCCACTTAAAATCTGTCCGCGGGCCGCAATTGGACTTTGGACATGCCTGCGCTATAGGGTAAAAATTAAGAAGCTGCCAAGACAGTGAGGGCGCATCTCATCTGGCTCACGACAACGTAAGGGTTTGAGCGTGGAGATTGTGTGACACGACACAAAACACACAGACACTGACACAGCAGCATGCACCGGTGCCCCCCGGCCCGGTGTTCTTACCCCAGTCAAAGTGCTGATGCGCTCGACTGTGTTGGGGTCAGACTGTGGGTAGTCACTGAGCTCAGAGGGGGCCAGGGAGGCCAGGCTGCCGCTGAGCGACTCACAGGAATCAACACAAACATCAGGGCTTAAAGGGGACTTGAATATGGCGTGAAAGGAGCAGAAGAGAAAGGGACGTTAGGGTCATCTATCTCCCAGCCTCTCCTCTACCCAGCATCTAGGCCGTGAGCCAGGGCCCCACATTTGGAAGAAAAGATGTGATAGCAATGCGGTGAGGTGCCCTTGAGCAAGGCCCCTAATCCCAACCGCTCCAGTGGAGCTGCTCAGTGGCCAGCAGATCAGACTGTGGTTGTACTGGTCAGCTTCCAGGTATGAATGTGTGTGTGAATGTGAACAGGGCGCTCCTGAAAAAGAGAGCATTGCTCTCAGAGAGACTCCCCCTGTATAAATAAAGGTAAAAAAAAAAAAAAAAAAAAAAAAAAAATGCAGCAGTTGCATCCAAATGTGTGCCATCACCCATCTTATAACACTAATGGGCTACATGCACAACTCCACTACTTCCTGAAATTAGTCCAGCTTCTTTATTTCCTGTCATCACTATTGGATGAACTGATTAATGTCAGGTGTGCTGCAATCACAACAATGATCAGGCACACGTGATTAATCAGTTCATCCAATAGTGTAGGACAGGAAATAAAGAAGCTGTACTCATTTCAGGAAGTAAAGAAGTTGTGCATGTAGTGTATTGGTATATTTTTCAGGCCTCCTGCCCGAAATGACATCCCCCAAATGAATCATGATAGCTCCTGGACCATAAGGCCTACATGCATGTTTCTGGTCTCCTCTGATAGGTAACAAGCTAAGCAATATGAATCCAGTGTAAGTCAAACTACATCTATTACCATTCCAGAGTAAAAGGAGATACAATGAAGGGGAAAATTATGTTTTTATCCTCGCCTGGTACATAATCTACATTTAAAAGGCAATATCAAGATCCCATGGATAATAATGCAACTGAATGTGTTCTGAAAAGGAAAGCCATAGAAACCATTACTGATAGCTGGTGAGAATACCTGTACGTGAAAATGGCCAAGTAGAAGATCTGTCTCAGAAGCATTCTCCATCATTCTTCAAAAACAATCAAAACAGCTCGCACACTGCAGGGCTCCGTTTCCAGTGGTTATGTTTAGCATCAAAAAAGAAGTGACGTTTTGAGCGTCAAGCTCTTCATCAGACTGAAGAGTCAGATTGTGAGACGCCATCTTAAATGCACACATGAAAGTCATCACATGATGCAATCATGTGGGATAAGTTACACCTGTGATTACATGGCAAAGAATGAAAGGTCAATAGAACGTCAATAGTAGGGCTGTCCTTTTTGAATAGTCCAATCATCATTCATCATTCAATTCAATAGTTGAATAGTCCAATCATCAGTGGAGAGAACCGTGAGTTGACGGAGATTCCTCAAGTCGAGCAGTCGTTTTGTTTTGTTTTTTCATTAAATTTCATTTGTTCATTTATTCTTGTTTAGATTTATTGACAGTAGGCCTAACAGTTTTTGAGAAATAGGCTAAAGAACTGTACAGCCTAGGCATTGGAGGTGTCATTTCAAAGCAGCGGCAATGTCTTATTTTACACCGTTTCATTTGTTTATTCATATAGGCTCCATGTTTTAATGTTTAAAAGGTGAAATAAAAGATTATGCTATAATTCAAAATCTTGCATGATCATATACAGTCTCTTATCGATTTTTAAATGCTCAAAATATGTCCCCATCACTCTGTTGCATTGACTGTTAATGTGGTCGAAATAATGACTGAAGATATTCTATATATTTTGTATATATATATATATATATATATATATATATATATATATATATATATATATATAGAGAGAGAGAATAGTCTAGTCGAATATTCATATTGGACAGTCGAATTCTATTTGACTGGCAGAATTCTGAGTCAAGGACAACCCTAGTCAATAGAAGAACTAATTGCATCCACATAGATGTATAGAAGCAAGATGTGTAGAAGCAAGTGTCAAAGTCATTTTCATATACAATACTAGAAATAAAAAGCCATGTATAACCATAATGTATAACCCAGGGTCCTGTTTTTTTTTACTGACTTTTCCAAAATAGACAAATATTTTTCTAAAAACCAATATGCAATATATATCATTGATAGGTCTAACTGAGCTGAAAACATTGATAGGTCACATGGCATGAAGCTGTGTGGGCCATATATGAATGTTGAATATGAATATTGATCAATATTCATTGTTTTTGATTACCATTTCAATGTTTTTGGGCGATTTATGCTTTTGTAACATGGCTGTATTGAAAGATACATGATAAGTGTTTTGGGGTAAAATTCCCAGTAAACAGTCAACATGTATACCTTTATAAACTATCATAAATGTTGTATTTTGAATGTATTGTCATCACATTTATAGTTACATTTGTAGTCAAGGAGAAGGAGAACACATTTGGTTGCATTATTATCCATGGGATATTGGTTATAATGGTGATATTGCCTTTTAAATATAGATTATGTACCAGGCGAGGATAAAAACATTTTTCCTTTAATGTATCTTATTTTACTCTAGAATGGTAATAGATGCAGGTTTACTTACATTGAATTCATATTGCTTAGCTTGTTACCTATCAAAGGAGACCAGAAACATGCATATAGGCCTTATGGTTCCGGAGCTATCATGATGAATTTGGGGGTCTCATTTTGGGCAGGAGACCTGAAAAATATGCTTGTAGTGTTATAAAATGGGTGATAGCAAATGCTGCTTTGCTATCACATCTTTTCTAGCAGTAGGGGTGTACACCTTGTCAAAAATCACTATGAAAGTTAGTCCCCCAAGCTGGTACCAACCAACCCTACTGGCTCACGGCCTAATATGGGCATGTCTGCTGGGCTTTGGGCATGACAGGGAGAGACTATTGTGAGTAAACTGGAGGGAAAAAGTCATCTCAAAAGTTAAGAGCATTAAATGTGCGCTTCAACTGAGATCTATAAAGAAAACCCTCCTGCTACATGCTGGCTGTTGTTTGGTGGTGAGTGTTGAGAGTAACGCACATCCTGATATCTCCGTGTTGGTATCGTTCCCGGACCATCATTTTTCCCTAGTAGGCTATGAGCCGGGATGACCACGCCCTGAACTAATTTGATTGGTCGACGCAACTGCTTCTTCCTGAAAACGTGCGGCAAGTAAAAAAGATGTGGTTAAGGGTTTTCTTATCTAAGCACGACCATAACCAAACCCTAACCCCAACCAAATTGTTGGTTAGGGTACTTGCCTAAATCTGTTTTATGAAAATGTGTGTGGTTTGACCGGGAATTGAACCCCAGTCTTCAGATTGGAAGGCAAGCACCTTAAGGCTACGTTCACAGGGCACCCAAGCCTTGCCTACGCCTTGCCTTTACCCATGCTTTTAAATAGGCGTCCTTTTTAGTCAATGAGGCTGTGTACACAGGGCGCCTTAGTGTGAACCTTGCGTGTACCCACGCCTTGCCTGACCTGCGCCGATTTTATCGTTTAGGCGTGAGTTCTATTTTCAAGCTGACTAGGCGCGTGAAGGCAGACTTCTTCTGTCAAGCCATGAAGGGAAAACGCGACAATATCCGTGGGAAATGGCAAGGGCAACTGAATTTCAAAATAAAATGGAGTTACTACAACAGTGTTGAGCAGAGAGAGAGAGAGAGAGAGAGAGATTGACGGGTGGCTATCACGTGGGGCTTTCTCCCCGTCGGTAAACAAATCTTCAGGAGAGAGAATAGCGACCGAAGAAGCAAGATGGACAATGAAAAGTTAATCCACTTAGTACAACAGCATCCAGTTCTCTATCGGTGAAAACACACCGCACGCGTCTCCTGCACATAAGCTGCGCGGCGCGACCATTTGCGACCTTGTGCGCAGCCAGTTTTCATTAGGACACCATGTTAACAGATCTGTCAGTCCACACTGAATTGCGCGCAGCGCGCCGCTCAGCTCAGCTCAGCTCCGCGGACGCTCAGGGCCGCTCAGCTCAGCCTGGAGTTCTATTTTCCTGCGCGGCCGTCTGCGCCTGTGAGCGACTCTGTCAAGTTGAACAGATCAGATAAGGGCAGACAGGAACTCCGAAACCGGACATTCGTCAAATAAAACCAATTTCAAAGTGAAATAATGTTTATTTACGTTGTTGATTGCCCCTTTGGAAGTGTGAAAAGAGAGAAAGAGCAGTGGGAGCGGCTTCTAGGGGCTCATTGTCTGCGGAGCAACAAGTAGAGAGCTAGGACTCGCCTTCTCTCTACAACAGCACGCACTGGGAAAACGGGAGGAGAACAGACAAATGATGCAATTGCATTTTATAATGAAGGTAGCCATTAACTGTTATCCCAAACATATTACTTTAGATATTTATGTCATCATTTACTTGGCCATGATAAGGAAGACAGGAGATCTGGGGCAAAATATATAGTGGACGAGCAGAGCGCGCAAAGAGAGCTGCGCTCTCTGTGTGGACACTTTAAGCGACTTCTGCGCGGAGGTGCGCTGCGCGGCGCATGCGCGCAATTTTCGCCTCTGGTATGTCCCCAGCGTATGACAGCAGTCACCAAGAAGGAGACCTGGTTATACATATCCAGCATCAATAGCACATTAAATATATCCGATTTATTTTACCTACCCATGATAATTCGGGACAACACGTGACAAAAAAAACACTCGGGAGAGAGGAGAGGCGCTTGTGACTGGCTCAGGTTCTAGGCGTGCAGTGTGATCGCAAAAGCGTGTGATAGGTCAGCTCAAGGTCTGTAGGCGTAGGCGTGGGTTGAGGCAAGGCAAGGTGTAGGTGCCCTGTGTGAACGTAGCGTTAGCCACAGGAGCAAGCACACCCTGAGCTGCACTTTTTTCACACGCTAACCCTAATCTTAAACCAAATTTTTTTAGTTGCCGCACGTTGTCAGGAAGAAGCAGTTGCGGCGACCAATCAAATGAGTTCGGGGGCGTGGTCATCCCGGCCCACACTAGGAAAAAATGATGGTCCGGGAACGATACCAACGCGACGATATCAGGACATCCTGAGGATAACCGTCAGTATACAATAATATAATGAGTGTGGGGGCTATGAAACTCCAAAAAGGTAAAGAAGGACTTAATATGAATAGCCGATTCCCCTGGGACATGATGAACATTCTGTTAGCGTTAACGTGTTTACCTGAAATACGCTGGTGCAGAGGGGAAAAGATGGATCAGCAGAAATGAGCAATCTGTCTTTGAGAGCAAAAGCTTCACAGGTGGGAGTGACAAATAGTCACATTATTTAAATAGCTGGCAGCAGGCAGGCAATATACTTTGAATGATCCAAGAAGATGCAAACTATTCAGGATGTGCATGTGAGCATAAATGGTTATAGAGGAAGTTATACAAGACAAAACAGAGAAATTACTCCTCAGAACTTCTGCAAAATAAAGTAATAAAACACAGAGACAAAGGCCCTATCTTTGTCGAATCTCCTATGTGAATGTGTTGTGTGAGTCAATGTGGTGCATGTGGTTGGTTTGATGTTTACCGGTGATTGTCCCTGCTGGGAGGAGCTGCTGCTGCACGTGGGGTGGAGGTGGTAGCCGTTACTCTCATCTGCAAGACAGTAAGATAGGGAATATAATGCACCGACATATTTAATGAAAATATAGGTTAGCATTTCGAAGGCGTGCAAGGGGAAAGTCTGATTCGATTAAAATGGGATTACTGAGTTAATCATCGCAGAATTCTCACACCACTGTAGTGTAAGAGAAGAACAAAAGCTATCAAAGTGAATGTGAAAGAGATGGATTGGTGGTCATGTAGTTTAGTTTCAGGCAAATGAACAGCTGCCGTGATGTTTGAGGTAGGAGAGGAGCACTGACAGACAGCCAAGGTTCTATATGGTCTATATTTGTACTGGATTTTGTGGTAGCTCTCTCCCACCACAGCCCAGACAGAGTGTGACTTAACAAGAAGACAGAGCCATGCTGTAAAGCTGTTACACTGAGAAAGTGAACGTAACTGAGAAGTTTGGCAAACCCCCTCAATGTGTAGAAAGGTTCAAGGCTGTATGTGTGTGAGGAAACACGGGGGGGAATCTTAGTTTGTCAGTTGCACTGCAAAATAATAATGTTACGGAGCCACAGAGGGACTAAGATTTACATAAACAAATGCCTAGGCAGATGGAAAAGCAAGGCAAACATCACACACTGTAGCCATTACTGGCAAAGGAAGGTTTCAGTCTCAGTCCGTTTTTAAATACACCAGTCATAATTGATGGGTTCCTGATGTTATATTTAGTCTGGACACGCCTGACCTGAAACAAGAGTTTGGACCTTGTAACATTGTAACAATGTAACCCCTCTCTGTCTCTTCTTTTATTTCACACAGTGCCAGCAGGTTGCCAGACCTTTTATTTTTCTTTTGTTGGGACAGAATTTTTACTCTCTTTTATTTATGGAATGTTTGACTAAGCGCTTGATATTGTCTTGACAGTATGTAACAGTTCTGAATTTTCAATGTATTTAGAATGTGAAAAATCAACGTTGCTTGTTATGTTATCGTTTGTATACACAGGAGCAAAACATACCTACCTACCTCTAATATTTGAGTTATGGTGGATGGGGAAGGTTTAGATGAGTCTGTTTTCTATTAGAATAATCACCTATGCACCTCAATATATTAAAAAATCACCTTCTAGCCTTTCATAAAAAACAGTAAAGTAATCAGGCTTTTTTATTACTTATGAATGGGACAAAATCACTTTAATGGCTGGGCAGGGTGTTGATTAGGACTGTTGTGATTGCTTCCTAAGAAATGTTGGTCTCTCACAGCAACCGAGACTGCCTCCCTAACAGTTGGCACATTTTTACACAGTCGGTTACAGTAATGGAGATCAGATTAGCTACAGCAGGAGTTGCTTTACGTCTAAGTAGCCTTCACAGTCAAACCTTTGTTCAAGAGAGAGCAGCTGATCACAGTGGAAATGCCACAAGCAGAGTGGTCCACTGATATGGGTTTTCAATGGCTGATGCCGGTATTTAGAGAGCAGGCCAGTGTGGCCGATGGTTGATATATAATGCCGATATGCTTTTATGTCTTGTTTTCAATAACAACAACTAATGAGACACAAAATGTCTTAACTTAAATTAACATTTATGTTAATGTCTGCAATGTCTTTGTTTGCTTAAGTCGATCTGCAGTGCACTCTGTCTGCAGTGCACTTATTTGAAATAAAAACAATATCAACTAAATACATGTCCACTAGTGCACTTAACAGCATTCATCAGCAGATAACAAAAATGTGTAAATACTTGCATAAATGTAAAATATATAAATAAAAATGAAAAATAAATGAATAATGTTAGTGTAATGCACACCATAGCAGCATCTCTTTGTTTTTAGTCCATCCCAGACATGCATGGAACAAAGGTGAGACACGCACAATCCAAAACCTGTATAGGGCAGGTGCAGAGCTTGAGGCAGGAATAATAGAAAAATTAATAAAGCTCGCACACTGCAAAGGCTCCAGTTAGGTGTGTTTTATTTGACACCGGTGGTTACGTTTCGGGCAGCATGCCCTTCCTCAGACTTTGCAGGCTTTGCAGTGTGCGAGCTTTATTTATTTTTCATCCCAGACATGCAGACATTTTTTGTTTGTTTATCGGCCTCACGGCCGCAGGTTATGCCAGTTATCTCAAAATGGCTGCAAAATGGCATTAATCGGTCTATCACTAGCCACAAGGCTAACTCATGATTGACGGTCAGCATCAACAGGGTTGAATCATTGACAGTGGTACTGGTGGTGTAGTTAAGAATGTCATATGGAACCGACCTGGGATGGCTAGGCTAATTCCAGGTGAAGGCTAGGTTCAAGGCTAAGGATGTCCAAAGTCCGGCCCGGGGGCCAATTGCGGCCCTCAGGCTGATTTTGAGTGGCCTTCCTCGGCTTGTCTCTCAAAATATACTATATGTGGCCCTCCACACAGTATTGGTTATTCAAGCAAGTTCAATTTGCATTTTTTCCCCATTCTGAATGGGAAAAAAATGCAAATTGAACTGTAATGGTAGTGCTGTCATCGTTAGGTGAATGATTCACCTAACGATGACAGCACTACGATACAACTTGTACAAGCACCAAGTAGGAACAGCACAGGCAGAACTAATGTTTCAGATGGTAAACAAAATCCTTCAAGTACAACTGTATGTGATTTTTTATTTTATTTTGTATTTTTTATAACCCATATCATATGATGCGAGAAGCAGCTGGCCCCCCGGCATTTTCACATGATCTAATCTGGCCCCCATTCAAAAAAGTTTGGACACCCCTGGGCTAGGTTAGGTTGATGGAAGGCATTAGATGGTGAGGTAAACTAGAGTTGTGCGGTGGTAGCATAGAGGGGGGTGTTTCCAATCCAGGATGCTGGATTACACCATTAAGCCTTCTTGAGGTGTCGTGGGCCTAACTTAACGAAACCACGGTGAAGGAAGGTGCCCACTTGAGAACCCCAGTGACATGCTTCACTTCTACTGCTGTTGGCTCGGGTAGGTCACTGGAGATTGGTCCATCTGAGGAATGACTCTGTAGATCTATGACGGTGTAGCCCGATGTCTCCTCTGGTGTTGCATCTGATGGTGGTTATATGGTGGTTTGCTTGTTTTTAAGCTGTATTGGGCTTCTACATGTGTTTTAGATTGAATTTTGGCACAAGAGATAGTAACATCTTGTCCTGTGTATTAATGAATACTCTCGTCTTCGTTTTTTACCCAGACAACAAGAGGGCAAAACACAGATACATCTATTATTTACCTAGAGAAATATTGACAGGGAATGTGCAACTCAGCTATATTGCTAATAAAAGGTAAAACCATCTGAGTTGTAAAACCGCTATAAGAAATGCCACTGGTGTATAATATTGTTAGAAGAGATATCTAATCTCAAAGTTATTTCTCTACTCAGTCTTTTCCATATGAGAGTGACCTTTTTGCATCTATGCCTATACTGACGTTTGGGCCTGTACTTTATATTTTCACCATCTGCAGCATCTGTAAGGATGTGATACTCCGGAGCCTCAGCGGTTTCGCTCAGCTGTGTAAAACACTGGGTTGGTCTATCTGCTTTCCTGTGGCAGGAAACTCCAGCCCTCTGTCAGCACATCATTCAAAGGAACTCAGGTAAAACTGAAAATTAAGAGTTGCAAGGTTACAGGAGACTTTGACTTCTGATGTTCTTTAATCAATCACCTCACTTAAAAAAAAACACAGTACACAACACACAAGTCACAAGTTCCTAAAACCCCAACCACCTAACCCCAACAATAAATAGGACACACACACAAACACATGCGTGCGAGTGCAGACACGCACGCCGCGCGCGCACACACCACCACCAACCCACAAAAATACAGTTAAATGCGTACTACAATGAAACCCTCTGCTCCGACTGAACATAATGCACTGCCTAAACACCAAACCTTTGTCAAAGTTACATCAGTTAGAGAACTAGAAGGGCACAGAGACCTCTGCCAAGGCCAACAGCTGCTATGATACACAAATGTTGTGTCGGCT
Source organism: Poromitra crassiceps (assembly GCF_964638095.1). NCBI lineage: Eukaryota > Metazoa > Chordata > Actinopteri > Beryciformes > Melamphaidae > Poromitra > Poromitra crassiceps. The sequence continues at coordinate 2,758,461 of NC_139636.1, forward strand.
CAGATGTAATGGGTTCTTCCTTGGCCCACGCTAAAAACCCTTCCAGCAAGTTTCATGAAAATTGGCCAAGTAGTTTTTCCGTCATCGGCTAACAGACAAACAAACAGACAAACAGACAGACAGAGGCAGTGGCACTGAAAACAGGGTTAACCACACCTTCAACAACATTAAATCGATCAACATCAAGGTTCATTACTGCTACAACACTGAGCATTTTATAATGACAACTAGTTTAGCAGGCTTTACAGAAACTCACAGACAACTATTAAAATGAGAGGTTTGATTGTGTGAACGCTTCCTCAACTGTGCTGTGTTGTTAGTTGCAATTGCAGATGACAGAAATCCACCGACTGCAACGCTGGTTAGAAAATATGTTGTTTTCACTTGTCGAGAGCTGGAGGCTGGAGGCTGGAGGCAGCTGGAGGCTCCGCCTCCAGCTGCCTTGTAATTACTTAATGTAATTACTTAATTACTGCCTTGTAATTCTCTGTGCAGGAAAAAGCCTAAATTCAAACCCTTTCAATGAGCCATGTCTATTATATAGATATTAGATATATAGATATTAATATGTCTATTTACAAAAGCTTTGAATGCCTTGATTTTTATTTCCCAAATTCACAAACTTTCAAGGCTTTCGAGGACCCCTGTGAAAACATAACCTCCGGTACCTTGGCATTTTTAAAATTAATACACAGGACAAGATGTTACTATCCCTTGTGCCAAAATCCGAGGAAAAACACATTTAGAAGCCCAATCCAGAATAAAACAAGCTAACAGGCTAACAAACTAATAAACAAGACACAAATCACCAGTTACCTACCCTAGCCAACAGCAGTATGAAGCATGTCATTGGGGTTTTCAAGTGGGCACCTTCCTTCACCGATGTTAGAGGTAACAACAAACTCCTGGCACCAACATGCTGATTCACACACATATCAAACACTATGAAGTTGATTTCATCTTTATTCACAGTAAGAATAAGTGTTGATGCATCCATGAAATATTCAGATATTCAATGTTTTTTCAATGTCCGATCTCCTACACCACCATACCCCCTCCAGAGCACTACGGTCAGCCGACCACCTGCTTTTGGAGGTGCCCAGGTCCAGGTTAAAAACCAGGGGGCACAGAGCCTTTGCAGTAGCAGCCCCTAGACTCTGGAACTGCCTCCCTCTCCGCATCCGTGCAGCTCAGACTCTGGACACTTTCAAGTCCCACCTGAAGACCCACCTTTTTGAACTAGCCTTTAAATAAAGCCCTCAGCCACCTTTTTAATCTTCTTTTGCTTTCCTATGCTTGATGTATTTTAACCGTGTAGCTTAGTCAATGTCTTTTAACTCTTCTACTTATTTTATTATATTTTTAACGCTTTTATATAGCGTATATCATTTGTTTATGCCTTCTTGCACTTTATGTGAAGCACTTTGGTTGCGGCTCAGCCGCTTGTAAATGTGCTATATAAATAAAATGGACTTGACTTGACTTGACTTGTTTATCTGCATGGGCCTGACTGGCCAATATGTGGTTTGGCAGAATGATGCTTAATCCCCACTATGTGCACGTAAAGGCTATCTGCTGTTTGTTCATGTTTGGAGCAGTAGTTTATTTATGTTTGGAGCAGTAGTTTATTTATGTTTGGAGCAGTAGTTTATTTATGTTTGGAGCAGTAGTTGAGTACAGTAAATCTACAGTTTTGTTTGTTCATGTTTGGAGCAGTAGTTTATTTATGTTTGGAGCAGTAGTTGAGTACAGTGAACAATACAGTTTGCAACTGGACTGGGATTTTAATGTTTCCTTTTGAGTTGACTGTAACAGATACTGTAAACGCGAGTTTTCAATGTACACTGAAACAGTATCTGAAGAGCTCATGTTCTCATTAGTGACCATAATGCTCTTGTGTGTATGTGTGTGGGGGTGGGGGGATGTGTAGGTCTGTGGGTATCTGAGTATGTAGGAGTAGGTCTGTGGGTATCTGAATATGTACAGTAGGTCTGTGGGTATCTGAGTATGTAGGTCTGTGGGTATCTGAGTATGTAGGTCTGTGGGTATCTGAGTATGTAGGTCTGTGGGTATCTGAGTATGTAGGTCTGTGGGTATCTGAGTGTGTAGGTCTGTGGGTATCTGAGTGTGTAGGTCTGTGGGTATCTGAGTATGTAGGAGTAGGTCTGTGGGTATCTGAATATGTACAGTAGGTCTGTGGGTATCTGAGTATGTAGGTCTGTGGGTATCTGAATATGTACAGTAGGTCTGTGGGTATCTGAGTATGTAGGTCTGTGGGTATCTGAATATGTAGGTCTGTGGGTATCTGAGTATGTAGGTCTGTGGGTATCTGAGTATGTAGGTCTGTGGGTATCTGAGTATGTAGGTCTGTGGGTATCTGAGTATGTAGGTCTGTGGGTATCTGAGTGTGTAGGTCTGTGGGTATCTGAGTATGTAGGTCTGTGGGTATCTGAGTATGTAGGTCTGTGGGTATCTGAGTATGTAGGTCTGTGGGTATCTGAGTATGTAGGTCTGTGGGTATCTGAGTGTGTAGGTCTGTGGGTATCTGAGTATGTAGGAGTAGGTCTGTGGGTATCTGAGTATGTAGGTCTGTGGGTATCTGAGTATGTAGGTCTGTGGGTAGGTCTGTGGGTGTCTGAGTATGTAGGTCTGTGGGTATCTGAGTATGTAGGTCTGTGGGTATCTGAGTATGTATGTCTGTGGGTATCTGAGTGTGTAGGTCTGTGAGTATCTGAGTGTGTAGGTCTGTGGGTATTTGAGTATGTAGGTCTGTGGGTATCTGAGTGTGTAGGTCTGTGGGTATCTGAGTATGTAGGTCTGTGGGTATCTGAGTATGTAGGTCTGTGCGTATCTGAGTGTCTGTGGGTATTTGAGTATGTAGGTATGTGGGTATCTGAGTATGTAGGTCTGTGGGTATCTGAGTGTCTGTGAGTATCTGAGTATGTAGGTCTGTTGGTATCTGAGTGTCTGTGGGTATTTGAGTATGTAGGTCTGTGGGTATCTGAGTATGTAGGTCTGTGGGTATCTGAGTGTCTGTGGGTATCTGAGTATGTAGGTCTGTGGGTAGGTCTGTGGGTGTCTGAGTATGTAGGTCTGTGGGTATCTGAGTGTGTAGGTCTGTGGGTATCTGAGTATGTAGGTCTGTGGGTATCTGAGTATGTAGGTCTGTGGGTATCTGAGTATGTAGGTCTGTGGGTATCTGAGTGTGTAGGTCTGTGGGTATCTGAGTATGTAGGTCTGTGGGTATCTGAGTATGTAGGTCTGTGGGTATCTGAGTGTGTAGGTCTGTGGGTATCTGAGTGTGTAGGTCTGTGGGTAGGTCTGTGGGTGTCTGAGTATGTAGGTCTGTGGGTATCTGAGTATGTAGTTCTGTGGGTATCTGAGTGTGTAGGTCTGTGGGTATCTGAGTATGTAGGTCTGTGGGTATCTGAGTATGTAGGTCTGTGGGTATCTGAATGTCTGTGGGTATTTGAGTATGTAGGTCTGTGGGTATCTGAGTATGTAGGTCTGTGGGTATCTGAGTGTCTGTGGGTATCTGAGTATGTAGGTCTGTGGGTATCTGAGTGTCTGTGGGTATCTGAGTATGTAGGTCTGTGGGTATCTGAGTGTCTGTGGGTATCTGAGTATGTAGGTCTGTGGGTATCTGAGTGTGTAGGTCTAAGTGGGAGAGCAGTGTGGGTGAGTGTGGGTAAACTCGCCGTTTTATGTCGATTATCTTTTGTGTGTGCGCTCCATCCTTGTTGTTTACTGTATATTTTATTGTATATCTGTGTTTAGAACACGGCTCTCTTGAATACTCGATTCTGATTGGTCAATCAACAAGATTCACCGGTCATTATTTCTCGACAACCGACCGCTGCTCTGCCACACCTGGATTAATCAGTTGATAAGAGCCTTTTGTCAGCAGACACTACTAATTAGGCCAACCAGGGGCCTGTACTACGAAGCTAGTTTAACAGATCCGCGATAAGTCCCTTTGATCTGGTTTGACTGAACAGGATCAAAGCTATCTAGTTTAAGGATACTACGACGCTGGTTTTCTAGTCGATAACTGAAGCTGGGATCTGCCTGTGCACGCGCACGTTTTTCGCTCGTGCACAGGCGCGCGTCCACGCGAAAGAGGTGCGCTAGCCAATCACATTATGAACAGCTGAGTTGATCCACGCCCACACCCATTTCCACACCCATTTCCTCGTTCCATGAAAGCGCAGTGCATGATCAGAGTTTTAGCGGATATTTAATGTATCCGCGATTTAATGTCAGAATGAAAATCCGCATTGGATAGTCTGCTGAAGGGCTGTCTAAAGCAGCAGCTTGTATTCACATCAGTCATTTGATTTACTTTGATCAGCGATTTCTGTCTGATACAGCTGCATTGATACAGCAGCAACAAATGTAAATGTGTAATCTCAGTCTATACATTTCCACAATCTGTAAGCCTATTTAGACCATAGATTTAGAAACGCATGCTCAATGAATAATGATCTCTATCACTCATGTGTGTGGTTGCACTGATCGAATAATTCATATATAAAATAGCCTAGTATAAAGCCTAATAGCCTCCTATAAAAGAGAAAACTGCTGAACTGAATTGAGACGATGCGGGCATAGTTATCATTGATAAAAACTAGCCTATTTTTGCTCATATATTGGCATACAGCCTACAGGACACAGTTCCAGCTGAAAGATGCAAGAATAGCCTGCATATTTAGTATTGGGGCTATCCCATATTTATATTATATGTATAGGCTTTTCTGGCATGTAGGAGAATATCACCCTCACTCCATTTGAGGGTCCGTTCATGATATGCGCCGCGGTGATTAATAGTGATCATATTTCTCCACGCATCGTTGAGCTGTTAAGACATAAAGTGGTAAGTAGACTTAATTTAATTATGTAGCCTACAGAGCCACGAATGTTTTGCTTGTTCTATTCTCAGTTGACTGCAATCTATTTTTCATATGGCGATCTTATGAATGGTGAGTGACTCCAGAGAGCCGATATTATATGGGTCTCTCATGGATTTTGATCTTATCCTCTGAAGCTAACCTGGTCGCGACCAGGTTAGCTTTGCAGCGTCAGTTGCCATGGTGATTGAAAGTTAACTTGCTTTGTAGTACGGCTAAACCAGGTTTAAACTCAAACTTACTCGGATAAGGCATTAAACTAGCTTCGTAGTACAGGCTACAGTTGCAGCTGTGGTGTCTTGTGTGCCAATTATGAATGAAACTGCTTTGTCGTTGAAAACGCTATTAAAAAATCTATTTGAATAATTATTTTTGTCAGATTATTGAATGATTTAGTTGTAGGCCGTGTTCTAAGCGGGATAATGGATAGTGAGCCGGTGATTACTGGAAATAATGACCTTCAGGTGAATGATCAATATCACCTGTCGGTCATTATTTCGCCAGTAATCACCGGCTCACTATCCATTATCCCTTACTTAATATTTACCCTATAACATCTAGGGACAAACATTGCAAATTAGCTTAGGCTAGAAATGTTATGATATATGACATAAGACTGTTTCCTGCAAATACTCTAAGTTTATGTATCTGTCCCTATACAAATAAACATCAAACAAACAAACAAACAAACAAACAAACAAACATCTTTAGAAGATGGAAATCAAAGTTGCTGGTATTGTTTGAATCAGGAGCAAAACATACGTAATGCTACTGTATATTCTGAGTTATGGTAGGATGAGAGAGTTTAGAGGAGGCTGTTTTCCACCAGCAATCCCACTCAAAGATCATCTAGATTTGGACTTTTAATTCATTGCGTGGAAGCACTGATTTAACCATTATCTCAATCTGCACACACACACACACACACACACACACACACACACACACACACACACACACACACACACACACACACACACACACACACACACACACACACACACACACACACACACACACACACACAGTAACCTTGTTCGTGAATCATGATATTCCCACTTGAGTCTCGGACAGTATGACAGTATGGTACAACAATGTGATTCTCATCTACAGATGAAACAGTACACTTTAAGTCGATTAGTAGGAGGAGAGGAAAAGGCTGATTCACCTTCCATTCAACAACACCATAAATGGCTGAAAACACTGCCTCCTTTTCTAGACGTTACAACTGGCCCAAAGCAGAGGGTTTTAATTCACAGAGGGTTTTGGTGACAGTGCAGAGAGAGGCTGCCTGTCGGCTACAGTAAGTGACAGAGTTTTTCCAGTGAGCCAGGCCAGCTGTCGGGTGCTTTATAGACATGTGACTGAGACTGGCTAGGTCATCTACCTTGAAAATAAACCCAGAATTGTGAAGCTATAAGGGGAAACGTGTGAATACCTTTTTAAAAAGAGTTTAGCAAAAGAAAAACGTCCTCGTGTGAAAGGGAAGGTGGGGAAGTAACCACTGTGATGTTATTAGCACAGTAACTTAGTCTACAAATATAATACCAGCTGCCCTGGGAAGGAATGCCAACAAGACATGTCAAGCAGCAAGCTAAGTTCCAAATGTGCTCAACACTTTGCTGAAGCAGGAATGGGTTATAGAGGTTAGAAAATGTGTCATCTTGATCTAGTTTTACTGTGATATTTGTATAAACGTTACTTAAATGTATTGTAGGCTAGTAGGCCTACTATTAGCCTAGCCTAACTTAGTTCTTCCCAGGTGTGATCAGAATCAGAATCAGAATCAGAAGTGATGATAGGCTATGTCAATTTTGGGACATAGCAAGTTCAATGTCATCTTAATTGATCTACAGCCTTAAAGGAACACTCCGCCCATTTTCAACCAGCATTGTATCATTAGAACATCAGTAGTATATCAGAAAACTGTAAACTGTTTTGAAGTCTGTCATTTAATTTGACAGTTATTGAGTGTTAAAGTGTGGACCAGTGACATCACTGGTCCACACTAACTCAAATTAATAACTCATTAACTCAAATCAACTCTCAATAACTGTCAAACTAGATGAATGATGAATAGTTTGACAGTTATTGAGAGTTGATTTGAGTTAATGAGTTATTGATTTGAGTTAGTGTGTGGACCAGTGATGTCACTGGTCCACACTTTAACACTCAATAACTGTCAAATTAAATGACAGACTTGAAAACCGTTTACAGTTTTCTGATATACTACTGATGTTCTAATGATACAATGCTGGTTGAAAATGGGCAGAGTGTTCCTTTAAATTAAATGGTAATGGTTAATTTGTTTTCAATTAAGCAATCATTAAATTATTAGCACAGTAGCCTAATCATTAAATGATTACTATTGAATGAACACTACAATAAGGTAGGCCTACATTAAATTGTAATGTAGGCCTACATTAAATTTTAATGTAGGCCTACCTTATTGTAGTGTTGTTACCAATTAACTAACTCAATAACACTCAACAAAGTGACAGGTTAGTGAAGGGAAATGTTTCTGTCCACAGGCTGTGGGCAGCTTGCCTACTCACCAGTGAAAGACTCTGCTGGGCTCATCTCAATTAAACTCGCATCTCCGGTCCTTCCTATTCGGTGCATGTTGTTGCAAAAGCCGCTCCTCGTCTAAAGCACGTTATTTCTGTCCAGCCTGTAACTCTAAAAACACTAGTTTGCTTTTCTGCTCATTTCAGGGAGCAGCCTGGCTGCCGCGCTGCTCTTCACCCACACACACACACCCACCCACACACACACGCTGACTGACTGACTGACTGACTGAACTGCTGCATCACTTCGACCCTCAGAGCAGACCGCTCGCTGCTCGTTAAAGGGGCGGGGCTACATGACTCACAAACCAATGGCATCTGCCTGCTTGAAAGCATGTGGAGATCTAGGCCTAAATATGGGTTAGCACAGTAAATCAGTGCATCTGTTCATTTCAGGTTCAAATTGGGTAGGCTAAATAGAATAGTCTACATTTTAAGTTTGGAAAAGTGAATCGGGCCACATATTTGGATGGTCCAATGCTGTCTTTTTTTAGGGTTATTTTTTTGTCATCTAATAATTGAGTAGGCCTGTCTGTCAACAACAGCAAATGTAGACTGCAGTATTGTAACATCTGCAATACGTGATGGAGTTTGATTTATGCAAAATAGTAGTACCAGGTTATGCAAACACACGGGTCAACCTGGAGTCTCATCTTTATTTCAATTCCCAGATAAAGCAATTTTGCTTATTTAGGCCTAGAGTGAAATGGTTTGGCAAAATACCAACAGTCAAAGCATCCCAGGCTGGTAGACCCAGTGTAAAACATACTCCTTTACTCCTCTGAGAAGAGTTGTTACCTCCAGGACATAAACTCTTCAGGCTCCTCCCCCATGCAGTACCAGGACTTTCCATCACAGGGACAGCTTCTACCCAACTGCTATCCGCCTCTTCAATGAGACCCGAAAGCCGCCCAAAATAAGGAATTTGACACCCCCTCCACCCCCTGATACCCCCTGAGCAATGTGGCTCTGCATTGACTCACTATGAATCTTGAATCTTTGAAATGACTATAGGCATCTCGCAGACTCGCACGCTACGCGCACTCTATTCCGATCGCATACGCAGCTCGGCTGCTGCGTGGCCTCGCCTGCTCTATTGGCATGCGCAGCGCACATTTGCACAACTTTGCATCATTGATGACATCACTCACTGATGACATCATCAGTGATGTCACAATTGCATGTCACTGATGATGTCATCGACAATGATGTCACAATGTCTATGACAAAATTGAGAAGGGAGCTCCTTGAATTTTACAAAAGTAGTATTTAATCCCGAAGTAATATATTCGTGTACACAGCAGTGTTACAGACAGAATATATCTTCAAAGATTTTTGAAGATATATTCTGTCTGTAACACTGCTGTGTACACGAATATATTACTTCGGGATTAAATACTACTTTTGTAAAATTCAAGGAGCTCCCTTCTCAATTTTGTTTAGTACTTTGCCTGCTGAGCTGCCTTGGTCCACAACTCTGTGCTCCCACAATGTCTATGACATCATCAGTGATGACGTCACCGCAGAACACTACTTACTCTCTTTTATATACATAAAAAAAAAGGATTGAAGCAGAAGAAAGTGATAGTTGATTTCTCTATTGCTGACAAAAATGTGTTATTGTAAGTCGCTTTGGATAAAAGCGTCTGCCAAATGACATAATGTAATGTAATGTAATGTAATGTAAGAAAGTGTAGCCCATATGCCTGTTTTTGTAATGGCTAGGGAGAAAACGATGGAGAGTGAAGCTTGTAGCTACTCCAAGAAGTCATCGTTATTATGCATTCTCTGTAGTGAAATTCTATCCAAATTGAATCTTTCTTTTACTGCGGAACCCTACTATTTTAAGGGCCCCGGACCCCCGGACCCCCCACTGGGCACCTCTGGTTAACCATCATCACACAGAAGTTAGTCTACAAGGAATAATTGCGATTTGAGAATCAAAGCAGACCCTGTTGAACATTGAAAGGCAAAAATCTTAAATGTCACAGGCCCATGGGACCTTCAGCCAATCAGCTGAATGTGTCTTTTGGGCAGGCACTGCTCTCAGTCTCATGTCTGTATTAATGACAGACGACCCAGGCAGGGGTCTGTGTCTGCTCCTCCCAGCCACACCCCTCTTCTTAAAGCTCCAGTCCGCTCACATTTAGTAGCAGCGGCCCCCTCTTTGCCCTTCAAGTGGTTGACACAGTCCCGCACTGCTGTAATTATGTGCTCCCTCTCTGTGGGGTGTGGCAGTGTGCAGAAATACAGCTGCTTATTTACCAGACCACTTTTTCCTCAGCCTCATATCACCTCCCATTCTTGACATGTGGCCCTTGGGTGTGTGCACTGCTCCAGCTCCTCAGAGAACCAGGTTTCCCAAATGAATGGTCAAATCTTCTCTAATAACAAGGTGCAGATGGCCACCCATTTGACAGGTTTGTTTTTCTTTCTTAAAACACACAGTGGTAGTTTTAGTGTTTTGGAGGCTCCCGGCAAAGAAAAGAGGCCCTTCTCCATTTTGCTTAGCGCATTCATAGCTCGTTCTTTCTTAAATCACTTGCACGTGCAATGAGAATTCATCGCATTTACCAATTTTCTGATTATGGTCCAGAGCGGTCGTACGAGTCGTTCTCCAAAGGGGAGGAATGTTGTTGACTAATAGATTGTATCTCTATCACTTTGAAGTGATATGCAGCCTGCAGATCTGCATTTATAAGAGATTTTGGACATCTATGCCTTATGTTTTATGTTTTCACTCTGCGAGGAAATGATTATATGCTGTCAAATCCAGATATTTTCCACTGCATGAGGAAAGTGGCTTATAGATGCACAAAATGAGTCAGACTCATTCAAGCATTAAGCATTGATTACATCGTCAAGAATATTTTAGTGTACTTCCATTCAAGAAACCACTATGGTGCTTTAATTTTCATGGCTCTTCTCAAAATGTGGTTTGGTCAGTGTAGTTCCAACCTTGGGTCAGTCAATAATTGGTGAGTTTAGCCTACTTGAAATATGAGTGAAATTGTATAAGCATCTTTGTATGGGATAATGAAAGGACAGATAGACCATATTTCTGTTGTCTACTTTCCTCAGAATTAGGCTTAGAAGTTATATCTTTAATATAGTAACTGTAGGATAATTGTAATGTTTTTACTCAATGCAGTGCACAAATATATTAACTACAATACGCAATAAATACAAGTTACACAATGTACCAGGCCTGGAATTCATTCTTTTTTATGATGATGTGAAACCAGAGTGGAGAGCATTGTAAGCACTGTTAATCAAAAAGGCTGGTGATATGCAGTGGAGGGTTTTACATGGAATATGGCTGTTAACGCTTTTATTTCCATGATAAACCCCAATGTTACTTATGGCTGTCCTTATTGTGCACAGAGGGGAACAGTCGTACACTGTGTCATGGAGTGTTCTAGGCTGGTGCTGCTGTTCCTCCTGCTAGAAATACTCTTCAGCAGCTAGAAGGTCCTGGGTTCGATTCCCACCTGGGACACTGTGAGCGCTGAAGGAATGCGTGCCCGTCCGCATGTCCTCGAGTGCCCACCGCCCGGGTGGGGTCGTCAAAAAGGGCCTTTCTGTGTGGAGTTTGCATGTTCTCCCCGTGCCCCCTGGGGGTTTCCTTCATATAGGAACCCCACACCAAAAACATGCAATATCCTGATTGCTGATGTGGTGCCTCCTCTGGTCTTTAGGGGTGCCTGTTCGGAGGGAGGGGAACTCGTTCGAATAGCGTGATCCTCCCACGTGCTATGTCCTACCGGTGAAGCTTCCCTGTCAGGTGAAAAGAAGCGGCTGGCTAACTGCCCATGTCTTGGAGGAAGCAAGAAGCCAGTTTCGGCTCTCCCCAGATCGGCCAGATCGGCAGAGGGTGGAGCAGCAACCAGGATTCGTTTTTTTCTAAAGAAAAGTAAATGTCAGCTTTATAACTGTTTTAGGTAGAGCAAAAATGCTGGTGTATGTAGGAACAAGGTATAATCCATGGAGCATGGTGTTGTATGTCTGTTCATTAAGATAAAGGCCAGATTGAAAATAGATTTTAATTATTATAAAGCAATAATGATTTCATCAGTGTCTGGGGTTATAGAGGAGTGGTGTGTTCTATTGATGAAGGTGTGCTAGTATTGGGAGCGGAGGCTGAGCTGAGCTGAGCTGATGTGTGTGTGTGTGTGTGTGTGTGTTCTGTTATTTTGTTGGTTTAAGTTGATCGTCATGTTTGTGAAAATTGAGAAACTAACTGTGCAGTTGGATTTGTAAAACAGATTTTTTTTAAGTGTTGTTAAATCTCAACTCTGGCTCTGTGTGTGTGTGTGTGTGTCTCTCTCTCTCTCTCTCTCAAATACAGCAACAGCGACCTCTGGCTGTGGCGACCGTACACTAAAAGGCGCGGCAATTCGACGATATTGTCCACACAGGCTTGCTTGAAAACTGCCTTGAAGTAGCTTGCTTGTTTTTTTTCAGATGGTGAAGTGAGCAGCAGGGGTCCATGCATCCCATCGCTGCTGATGTAGCAGTTGAGTTGGAAAATACTGCTGTCCAAGGTGCTGAAACTCTCTCTCTCTCTCTCTCTCTCTCTCTCTCTCTCTCTCCCTCTCTCTCTCTCTCTCTCTCTCTCTCTCTCCCTCTCTCTCTCTCTCTGCAGACATGGACTGTCTTGCTCGCATGCTGCATTTCTATCTGAATAATCCTCACAGAAAATGATTGTAGTACTTAGTTGATCAACTCTAGAAAGTAAATCCCTTGTAAACTCCTCTAGGAATAATATTTTAGTAGCCTAATATTATAGCCTACTGATGTCTGAGGAGGCTGGAAATACCACAAATTATGATAAGTCATAATTATGACAAGTCATTCATTGCTAATCACAGCAAGTAGGTTTTGTCCGGCCATTTAGTATAGCCCCTATTTATAATGCATTGATGAAGAATAAAATAGAACTATATGCACCATTAACCCAATGGGACCCAAACCATTATTTATTTGATTTCTTATTGATAGATGTATTTATTATTGTTTATTTTTTGTTTATTTATATATTATTGTTATTTTAGTTGGGTTAATAATGTTGCTGTTTCTGTTAAAAACAAAATCTATTTAACTATTAGTAATCATTGTGAATAATAACTATTATACATTCATGTTGATTCTGAAACACACACACACACACACACACACACACACACACACACACACACACACACACACACACACACACACACACACACACACACACACACACACACACACACACACACACACACACACACACACACACACACACACACACACACACACACACACACACACACACACACACACACACACACACACACACACACACACACACAAAATTAGGCATGATGAGGTCACAATCGTGACTGCCTCGACTGCAATAATTAAAACCAGACAGGAGAGGGAGCCACTGAGATGCTGTTGGATCCAAGTTCCTGAGTGCATGCTTCTGCTTCCTCAGTACATACATCCCTCTGCTACATTTCATGTAGGTGGTTTGTCTTCTATGAACAGCATGTGAAAAAAAAGAATAAAAAAACGTGTTACTTTTGTTGGACTAAACAACTTCAGCTAGGCATTCATCTCTATGACACATCGAATGTAAAGCTGATCATTTAGTTAATGCCTATAGAGCACTGACTCAGAAGCGTCATTAAATTATAAATTATTGGTTGCAATGAGTGGGAAGGCTTCTAATATTGAGAACATCGTATATTTGCCTTATAGCCTGTCTTTTCCACACTTTTCTTTAGCCTAACAGTAGCTTGCCTATAATGGAAGTATGGTGTGGTTACCACACACAGGATGCGCACAGACTAGTACCGCATCATCTTGGGCCACGGCGATGACGTCCCCTCGTATGGACGTGACGGACGTGACATACAACACGAACACGGAGATCCTCCCTAGCCTAGCCTACTCCCACCCTCGCACGTAGCGTCGCTCTACCGCTCTCTTTAAATACCGGGAGACAGCCCACCTCCGCACCACTGCTGCGGAAGAGCTGCACCCAGAGCCCAGCCGGTGACACATTCCACATCTCAACGTGTTTCCACGTCACTGTAACTAACGCCTCAAGGTAAGATATCCTGTGCTATGACAAATGTATTAAGCCTAAGAAATAATTAGACTGTCGTGACATTCTAGTAGGCTATAAAGTGATGAAATAATAATGTGGCAGGCAGTGGCACGACTTGACTAGAGATGATGTGGATGTGAAGAGGGGCGTGTCGCTATGATCGATACTGTCGAATGGAAGTGATGGATGGGTTTTACATTGAGCCACATTGAGCTATATGGGTTAGTTAGAGTTGGACCTGGGCGAGAAACCCTTTAGTTTCGATTGCACAATGCACATAATGGCAGTTGAATTGTGTAATAAAGGATGTTTTTGGCGAAACATTTGAGTAAGGCAGGCAACAGGATGTAGACCCGAGTTTCATACTTGTTGCAGGCTGCAGCAGTGTTCATGGTGAATGGGTTTAAAGTGGTAGCCTAGGCTATAAAGACAACCTGTCAATTTGTAAATTTTATGGGATATGGTCATTGAGACCTATGAAAAATTCTTACCACGAATTAGTAGCCTGTATGCCTCTGTTTGATCTGATTCACAATCACAATGTTACAATAAATAGATTACATATTCACTCCACTGACCAGTTAGAGCCTAGTAGACTTGGCACAAACAGCTGGGAACTGCAATGCATTTTGGTAGCTGTAGTTCAAATGCTACATTATCAGGAAGCAGCGCTTGGTGTGATGGATGGTCAATTTTATAAGCTAGACAAGTTAATGCAACTGTTGATCCAATTATAAATCTGACTTAAACTATTTCCATAATTGAAATGCTCTTGTGGACTGTGGATATCTCGCCTAGTAGGCTATTGGATGGCTCTAATGGCTCCAATCCGATGAGATTTAAGTCACCCCACCCCCCATCTTGTACAGGAGCATCATTGAGCCCATTCTCCTCTACTGTTCCACACACTACTGTTCCTCCCAGACCTGGGCATGATGCGCCCTGGGGGCCCAAAACCGGCCCCCATGATGGTTCTGTGCCTGGCCCAGGAGGTCTAAGGCAAACCACACCATTTTACTTATGAAGCCAAAATAATCAAATAAGATTACCTAAATTGGCTGTTTTGAGTGGTTTCCAATATAATAAATACTGAAGAATAGGTGCACAGTATGTTTTCTATAATTGAATGTATTGATCAAATTAGAGGTTACGGCATGACAATATTTTTTTGGCCCCCCGACAACAATCTGGGCCCCCCAGGAAAAAGAATTGCCCACCCCCAAACTCATGCTTCATTCATCCATCCATCCATCCATCCATCTATCTATCTATCTATCTATCTATCTATCTATCTATCTATCTATCTATCTATCTATCTATCTATCTATCTATCTATCTATCTATCCATCGTCTGTCTGTCTGTCTGTCTGTCTGTCTGTCTGTCTGTCTGTCTGTCCAATTCCAAGTTAAGCAATGAAAGTGCTTGTTGAGACAGTCCAGTTTTTCCTGTTGATAAAATTCCACTGGCAGGTGGCATTTCGACAACAATTGGCTACTTTATAAAGCCACATGGTCTGAAGTCCAGTTATCAAATATCTGTGACTGTGTGTGTGCCGCTGTCTGCTTTTGGAGTAGTGCAGATTCAGAATGAAATAGGATTCATTCATAGTCGCCTGCTACAGAGTACGAAAGCCTTAGGCCTGTACTGAAACTCAGCCATGATACTTGACACCCCATCATGGGTCCTCACTGAGCTGCTGGTTTTAGGAAAGTAAATGTCATAGTGTGCTGGGAGATATGATCACTCTGGCGTGGAAGGAAAGGTTCACACATGGAACTTTTTAGTTTGTCCACTAGTTGTACATGTGTTGGTAACAGGCAGTTAGGTCCCCGGAATTTCATGTAAACCACAGCTTGTCACAAAAGCCCCATCTCCCTCTGTAACAGCATTGCATTCTTTCATCTACTAGTACTAATCCTGCTTGTGATGCTAACGGAGGAAGGAACCAGCTACATTATTGAACCTATGTTGCTATGTTGTCTCTTAGTGCAGCTCACCTAGGGCAGTGGTTCTATTAGTGCAGCTCACCTAGGGCAGTGGTTCTATTAGTGCAGCTGACCTAGGGCAGTGGTTCTATTAGTGCAGCTCACCTAGGGCAGTGGTTCTATTAGTGCAGCTGACCTAGGGCAGTGGTTCTATTAGTGCAGCTCACCTAGGGCAGTGGTTCTATTAGTGCAGCTCACCTAGGGCAGTGGTTCTATTAGTGCAGCTCACCTAGGGCAGTGGTTCTATTAGTGCAGCTGACCTAGGGCAGTGGTTCCCCCCAGGGGGTCACGGAACACCACTGGGTGGGTCGCGAGAGGATTTCCAGAATGTGTGAAATTGGCCTAAAGAATGTGTGTGAACTGCAAAATGTGTGAAATGCAATTTAAAAATGTTTCAAAAGAGCATGTTTTAACCATAATTGTTATGTTGTGTTTGTTTTGCACACAAATGTTTGTATGCTTCAACCACCTCCAGGGATAGTGGGGGTCGCGAGCCTCTGGCAATGTTATTTTGGGGCTCGGGGTCTGAAAAGTTTGGGAACCTAGGGGTCAGATCTGGTATGGGAGAATTGGGTAACACTTTACAATAAGGGTCACTATTATTCTTAAGTAATGCTTCTTCATTCTTAATAAGCATTAACTAACCGTTAATTTAGTGACCCTTATTGCAAAGTGTTAATTGAATAACAATATTGGGTGTGTGTAACTGTCCCACTTCACATAGCCCACTATTGTGTGCTAAGTCAGAAGTGGTGTTAAATAGTAGGGTATTAGTGATCCTTGTGTCCACATCCCACAGCAGCACCAGCCTAGTCATACCAGCCCATGAGCCTTCATGTCTGCTCAACCAGGAAGTATAAATAGTACCGCGTGACGCCATCGGGGGATGGTGTTTGCCGCACGGTAGTCTAGCCGCACGGCAGCAGGCTGCAGTGCTTAGCCAGGCAGTGGTTTCCATGGAGACCCAGGGGCGCTGCAAAGGCTGCAAAGGAAGTGATAAGTCAGGCTGGCCAGCCTCCTGTCTGTAAACCATTTATGTAAATCTACATGAAAAGGATGCTGCTGTGTATATGAATGATGTGAAGCTTGAACTTTGTGTAAACCCTCTTGGTAGAAACAGGTTTCCACACTGCTGGAAAACCTGGAAAAGTCATGGGATTTAAAAAATTGTATTTTACAGGCCTGGAGAAGTTATGGTAAAAGGGAGGAACATTTTGGGAAAAGTTATTACATTTTATTTGTTGTTAGGTTAATTATTATTATTACTTTTTTTATGTAATACTGTCAAATGTCACAAAAGGCTGCAGTGCTTTTTTCTTCAGTTAAAATAATATAATCCTTGATTCTAAAGTAAAAACAAACTAATGTGAAGATGCCCGTGTAGTCCAACAGTAAATTCCCTGCCTACCAACACAAGGGCCGCAGGTTAGATTCCCTGCCTACCAACACAAGGGCCACAGGTTAGATTCCCTGCCTACCAACACAAGGGCCGCAGGTTAGATTCCCTGCCTACCAACACAAGGGCCGCAGGTTAGATTCCCTGCCTACCAACACAAGGGCCGCAGGTTAGATTCCCTGCCTACCAACACAAGGGCCGCAGGTTAAATTCCCTGCCTACCAACACAAGGGCCACAGGTTAGATTCCCTGCCTACCAACACAAGGGCCACAGGTTCGTGCCCCGTGTTGCCTCTGGCTTGGTCGGGCGTCCATACAGGCACAATGGCCCGTGTCTGCCGGGGGAAAGCCGAATTAAGGGTATGTGTCCTGGTTGCTGCACTATGCGCCTCCTCTGGTCAGTCGGGGCGCCTGTTTGGGGGGGAGGGGAAATGGGGGAGTGAAACTCCTCACTGTCAGGTGAAAAGAGGTGGCTGGCAACTGCACATGTATCGGAGGAAGCATGTGCTAGTCTACAACTCTCCCCAGATTGGCAGAGGGGGTGGAGCAACAACCTTGGGACAGCAAGGGGAATTGGCCAAGTACAATTGGGGAGGGGGGGGAAATTAATGCTTAAAGCTAGTATAGCTGCTGGTTATGAGAATTTGAAAAGGGGTCATGGATCATGACCCCCCCCCCCCCCCCCCCCCCGCCCCCATAATTGAAACAGCGTGGGAAGCCTGTTAGATAGAAGCCTTGTGGTGGTGTCATGGCAGGAGAAACCTTTCCATTGTGCAACGTTAGTGGAAGTGAAAGTGAAAGTGACGAGGCAGCAGTCACGTACGTGTGGGGGCCTGTTAGCGCCACATTCAAACTGGCTTTTCCTCCATACTTCTCTCTCACACCTCTCCTTCTCTTCTTCAGATGACCACCAAGGAGAAGCTGATTCACCATGTGATGAAGGAGGAGCCTGTTGGCAGCACCAAGAAGGTGACCGTGGTGGGCATCGGCATGGTGGGCATGGCCTCCGCCATCAGCGTCCTGCTCAAGGTGAGACACAAAGAAGTATGGGAAGGGGTGGCAGGGGGGAAAAAAGTGAAGAATGATTTGCATCATGGCTGTTTGGTTTCTTGTATGTCAGTAAAGATAAGACTAGAAGGGATGAAAGGGGTGAGAAGTAGATTGGCTTCAAGGCCGGTGGGTAAAATAGGTGATACCCATGGGTGAACAAAAGGGAACTTATGGCTGGGGATAAGAGATGTTTCTTGAGCAGAAGGAACTCTGACATCCATGATTGGAGTAAGCAAATCCAGATCAGCACCTCTCTAGCATTTTTGAATGGCAGCAAGACCAAACCTGCACGGGCTGCATTCACATAGCCTTCAGTTCCAGTCAGGGAAATGACCGCTTATGGTTTTGATAAAAGAAGAATCTGGGAAAGGTTTCCTGCGCCCATTCCAGTCAATGTCTCCCCTCAGCCAGTAGTGTCCAGTCCTGTGCCATGGAAGAGTGCAGGTTTTCATTGCAACCACAACCGCTGTGATTGCAAATTTGACGTTAGTAGTACTTCTCTATTGTTTGGCTGGAATGAATACCTGGCTACTTCTCCATGGCACAGAACTGGACACCGTCCTGGAGTAGCATTCCCCTGGCACCGTCCTGGAGTAGCATTCCCCTGGCAGCTGGCACCGTCCTGGCCCATTCAGAACAGTTTGGCTGTCGGGGGAACAAAAATCACAGAGAAAGCTAAGTCACAGATCTTGGTATTAAGTTTGCTGAGTAGGGCGAGCCTGAGGTTGTTGGTGTGTTGTTCTTTTCCTTTATATCTGTTATTCACTGAAAGAAATGACCAGGTTAGACACTTTCAATAAGCCTCAGTGTGGATTCATCTAACTTTTAGACGTAATGTGAGCAACATAAACATTCTAACTTGCCTCTAGCTTATTTCCTGTTGCTAAATTAGCGAATACAAGAACTGACAGGAAATAAACTAAATGAGATAAACAGAAACAAACTGTTCCCTAGCAACAGACTTCCGGTGAAACGGTCTATATACTGTGTATGGTATGGTGATAGTATATTTGTTGATCAGGACCTGTGTGATGAGCTGGCCCTGGTTGATGTGATGGAGGACAAGTTGAAGGGTGAGGCCATGGACCTGCAACATGGATCCCTCTTCCTCAAGACACACAAGATTGTGGCCGACAAGGGTGAGAATATCCACCATATTATAATATAATTATAATTAGGAAATAACTACAATATATCACAAATTAATTTTCATTCCGATATGATACTCCCGCCTGAGTCTTGTCGCTTTAACGGAGCATCTCCCCGTATCGTACCACTTGCCAGACTACAGTGTGACAGCCAACTCCAAGGTGGTGGTGGTCACCGCTGGAGCCCGCCAGCAGGAGGGAGAGAGCCGCCTCAATCTGGTGCAGCGCAATGTCAACATCTTCAAGTTCGTCATCCCCAACATCGTCAAGTACAGCCCCAACGCAATCATACTGGTGGTCTCCAACCCAGGTGAGACAAGAGGGACGGGTGCATGAGAGAAAGAGGGAGATGAGGGCAGAAGGCGTGATGTATCTTGAAAAAGTGAATCTAATACCTTTTGTAAATGTTTATGTGGATAAACGACAAAGATCAAACCATTTTCAATGCTTATCCTTACTCCTTCTCTACCCTCCCAGTGGACATCCTGACCTACGTTGCGTGGAAGCTGAGCGGCTTCCCCCGTCACCGCGTCATCGGCTCCGGCACCAACCTGGACTCGGCCCGTTTCCGCCACCTCATGGGAGAGAAGCTGCACCTCCACCCTTCCAGCTGCCACGGCTGGATCGTCGGAGAGCACGGAGACTCCAGCGGTATGCAACTCAGACTCATAACCATCGGTTTATCTATAGATATGTCCGTTTGTTTCGGGGTGTGACTTATCACTATTCTCTCTCTCTCTCTCTCCCGCCCTCTCTCAGTGCCCGTGTGGAGCGGTGTGAACGTTGCTGGCGTTCCCCTCCAGGGCCTGAACCCACAGATGGGCGGTGAGGGCGACAGCGAGAACTGGAAGGATGTCCACAAGCAGGTGGTTGATGGGTGAGTTGACCCCCACACACTTTTGTTCTCGCAGAAGTTATTGTCCAGTGAGCCACCGACAACTTAAATACCTCCGGAAATCGACCAAGTAGAAATGATTCCTCTAGCAAGAACCTTAAGCCAAGTCTGACGAGAAATAAACGGCAAACCACACTGTTCACTGTTTCACCCAACGACCAGCTGATCTGCACAGCAATCAGCCATGTGCATTCAAACATCTGTCCAGCTGGGAACCATAAAGAATATGTTTCATTCAAACAAATCTTTACAGTTCAATGACCTACAGCCACAACAGCCACAAATCCCAAAAAGCACAATTGAATCCAATGGAGTTGAGCAGAGCTGGTGAGGAATTTTGACCAGGGCTGTAAGCCAAAAGACAAGCAGTGACATGTACACAGTGCCCCACTGTGTTGAAGGGCTTGGGCTCAACTCGTCTACCACCGATGTGTAGCACCCACCTGGGTGATGGAGCCGGTTTGCTCCAGAACGTTCACCACTCGTCAGCTATCATGGTGAAGAGTTGAGGAGGACTGAAAGAGACAAATTAGATAACGAGGGATGATTAGGTGGTCATGATGGAAGGAAGGCCTGTGTGGGAATTTAGCCAGGGCACCGGGGTTACACCCCCCAGGGCACCGGGGTTACACCCCCCAGGGCACCGGGGTTACACCCCCCAGGGCACCGGGGTTACACCCCCCAGGGCACCGGGGTTACACCCCCCAGGGCACCGGGGTTACACCCCTACTCTTGCAAAGAGTGCCGATGGGATTTTTAATGGCCAAAGAGAGTCAGTATGTCAGTTTAACAGCCGAAGGACGGCGCTCACTCACAGCACAGAGTTCCTGTCTCTGCCCTGGGGCATTGGGGATGGTGAGATTGTTCATGAGAGGGGGGAAGAGCACCTCCTACTGGTCCTCCAAAAACCTATTCCAGCCCCATGGTCTCCCATCCAAGGACTAACCAGAGTCAACCCTGCTTAGTTTCCCCCAGTAAGCCAGCGATGTAATGCAGCAGCCACGGTGCAGGCAGAAGTATGGAGAGACTCTACATTTCCACAATGAGTGACTGCTGTGAGTCTATGGTGCGTAAAGTTGCCTTCACATGATAAGCGATGTTCTCGTCTCTCACCGCGAGGTAGAGCGGAGAGCAGCAGTAGCTGTTGCTTGGCGACTAGTGGTTGCGCTCATGAAAGATCAGCGCCTGGTAACTAGGTCAAAGTTGAAAAGAACATAACCTTTACTCTGTGTCTGTGTCTGTGTCTGTGTCTGTGTCTGTGCCTGTGTCTGTGTCTGTGTCTGTGTCTGTGCCTGTGCCCCAGTGCCTATGAGGTGATCAGGCTGAAGGGCTACACATCCTGGGCCATCGGCATGTCTGTGGCTGACCTGATAGAAAGCATCCTGAAGAACCTGCACAAGGTGCACCCTGTGTCCACCCTGGTCCAGGTGAGGAGATGGACCACACAAGCCTCACTGTTTGCCAGCGCTAAGCTGAAGATACATGGGTGGCAAGGCAATGCAGTGGGTTAGCACTGTTGCCTCACAGCAAGAAGGTTGTGGGTTTGAATCCCCACCCCAGTCATTTCTGTGTGGAGTTTGCATGTTCTCCCCCCAACCTTGCTTGGGTTTCCTCTGGGTGCTCCTGTTTCCTCTCACAGTCTAAAGATATGCTGTGTTTGTGTAGTATCTCAATGTATATAATCTTGTAAAAAAATGTGTAGCATGTACAGTATTATGTTTTATGTAACCTATGTTACATACACAGAGATATATATTATGTAGTCTACTGTGATGATGCTATGTAAAAGGCCTTTGAGACATGCGTGTGTGATAAGGGGCTATAAACAGAACAGAACTGATACACAGACATTCTGTAGCTGCCCAGCATTGACTCAATGCTTCTCCCTCTCTGTCCCTCCTGTCTCCGTGTCTCAGGGCATGCACGGAGTGAAGGATGAGGTGTTCCTGAGTGTCCCCTGTGTCCTGGGCAACAGCGGCTTGACAGACGTCATCCACATGACGCTGAAGCCCGACGAGGAGCAGCAGCTGGTGAAGAGCGCGGAGACCCTGTGGGGCGTCCAGAAGGAGCTCACCCTGTGATTCCCCCAACCCAACCCGCCCCGAGACCCTCCTCATGTACCTCCTGTGTCCCTCACAGTGACGCCCGAATGAGACCTCTGAATATGTTAACAGGCCGGGTGTCTAAACCAATGGAAGCTGGATATTAGCTTCAGATGCTCAGTAGATATTCAGGTGCAGGGGTCATTTTCCTTTGCTTCCTCCCCCCCCCCCCCCCCCCCCTCCATGACTGAATTCTCTGAAGCAGACTTCAAACCTGTTTCTCTGTTGAAGGGAGGGAGTTTTTGTCCATTGTCCTGTCTATACAAAAAGATTGTAATGCCTCTGCATAATGGTGTAAATTGTGCGTACACATGTTGATGTACTGTATATTATTGTGTATTGTTACTGCTTGTCTTGCGTACACTCCTTGTATGTAGTTTATATTGATCAAGTATTCAGTGATTGTTCCCTGTTGGTTGTTTCCACTTGGCAAGCTCTGTTTCTTTTTTGTTTGGAGAATACAATGGAGACATTCCAGTCTCCTTTTCGCCCCAAGCCATACAACACTGCAGGATATCACTGGGCCAATAACCTGTGACACCAAAGTACCTTACTCCATAAACACAACCCTACATCCACAGGTTGGCTGGCATCAAAGCCTTTTGTTTACCAAATTAACCACAAGTGCACTGACAGAAGAACCTCTGTGGAAAGCAAGTTTGATCAAAGTAGCATTAAGTTATAAAGTATATATCTGAAGGAATTAAAAAGCGCTAATGCCACAAACTCAACAAATGGATAACGGAGAACCAACGGGAAAGGGTCAGCTGGGATCATAACCTAAGGCCAGGTTATGAACCATGACTGAAGGTGACAATCCTGAAGATGGTGTTCTGTTTGTCTGCACACCTTAAATATCTTCAAAGTTTTTTTTATTATTTATTTAATTTTCTCCACCTCTTATGTAGTATTATATAAGTGTTACACAAAAGTTCAATTTTAATAAGAAAAATCAAACGATTAGACATGACCAACATGATCACCTGACCTAATGACACACTGCAACTGTCGTGGCAGCTGGATATTGCTCCAACATCAAATAAATCTACCAGGATGATACAAGTTGCCCCTTTGTTCTTTCCTGTGTTTGTCAGTTTGTTTCCAATGCGGCTGACTCAGCTGCTCTGGTTGCACAGCGAGGAGTTCACACACAAGGCAGATTAGAGCTTTTGATGCAGGGGTTCAAGTTGCGGTCACTAGCTTCTATAGATGTGAGATCAAAGCAAAGCCAACATGTCTATACCACGATTCATAAAACATGTGTATGCTCAGTGAAACCTAACCACTGTGTGAGAGCTTGTTCAAAAACATTTTGCAAATGTTTGTCTGTTTAGGTTTCAGACAGGCGGGCTTTGTGACACAACACTGCCAGAAAGTTAATTCAATATTTGAAAGTCAATTTCTTTTGTAGCACTTTGCCCCAGTGCACCTATAACTAACACAGGAAAACCCCACCCATCTGGCACTCCATCCAAGTTGAAACTGCAAAAGTAAAGACAAACTAAGCTTAAAATATGTGGTTTGGTGTGTCTGTACCTGGCACACCATGGCATGCAAGGTGAAACAACTACAACAGCAAACAAAAAGTTGGCTAGTTTGACATAATTATGTCAAGGTTTGGTGTCTGTATGGGTGAGCACATGATGGGAATGCTATTAATCCATCCAAATGACCGTCACAAAGAAATAAGCATCATTAGCATCAAATCAGATTCCTTTTAATAGTCCTGATTTACATACATCTACAGATATAAAATAACAGGTGGTCTACGGTTGGAAACCAAAGAGAAAAACAACAGTAGATATACTATCATACAATTCAAAGTGCATTTAGTAAAAAGCTAATTTAAACGAGACCTGTTTGCAAACTTGACATAACTTAACTTTTTGATTAGTACAATAGTTAATTTGTTGTACCCTATGACCCTCCTTACTTATTCACAAGTTCACTTATGTTTACTGGAAAATTCAAAATCTCAGAAGGCCTGAGAATGTGGGAGTGTACAGTAAAAGGAGAAATACAGAGAAAGTAAAGAAAAGGAAAAAAATAATATAATTTCATTTGTTATACTTTTGAATAAAGTATGTGTAGACTGTCATCCTACATTAAACAGAGACACTGTACAGGGGTTAGAGAGCATAACTACTGTACAAGATTGACTGATTGACTCAGCCTAGACGTCAGACTGGAGGGTCGACCTGAGCAGCTGACCTGCAATGAAAAACTCATTCACACCATCATCAAGAGAGATATGGAGGGAAGGGGAAAAGAGAAAAAGTGTGGGCCCGCAGCAGACCTGTAAGGAGATTTGAGTAGTTTAGCCTGCTATTAGTCCTCCCTGTAGGCAGGGGGCAGTATTAGTGCCCATGTCATGACTTCCTAGTAATTCTATGGGAGGGCCTTTAGCGGGGACATTTTGCCTATAGGATCCTGTGACGAGGATGTTACGGTATTCTTGACCATGGCACCGCGATTCCTTTGTTTTCTTTTTTACAACTCTTTGCTAATAGTAGATTGAAGTTATTTAAGGTAAACAGTAAAATTCTCACAACAGTGCCAAGGTTGTGTTAAGTAGAGGACCCAAACAAGAGACTGAACAAACAGTTCCAGGTCCATGATCATCATCACCTCTTCTCCATGAAAAGTGATCCATCTTACTGAACAAGACCTGGACCTCATAGAGCATTCCATCCTAAGGTTGAAGCCCTGTCCATACTGAAAGGTTGAAGCCCTGTCCATACTGAAAGGTTGCTCTGGGTATTTATATCAGAGCATAACCTTTGCATTATGAGGTGCTCAGAGCTAAGGGGCTCTCTACAAACTTAGCCCCCCCAACTATTTGTGCTTACTAGCCAAATGATGTTGCCTGACAGACAGATTGCCAAGAGTCTGTAAGCTACAGTAGAGTGCAGCACACAACACACACAGGTAGACGCCATTGCTCTCCGTATGACGACTCTGTCTCTCCACAATTGTCACAAAAAGACAGCATAGACTCACACCTCACTTCTGCCAATATGGCATGAGAGTAAGCATGTTTTGTGTCAAACATAAGTACCTGGTACATAGCATGGAGATAGTGCTTTTTACACAAGCTTGGTGCACTTTTTTTTTGTTTTTGGACTTGGCAAAAGTAAAGGCATAGCAATGGTGTCATGTCTCACAACTGTTACTGCATAACAATTTCAAATAAATTAGTAGTTGGTATGACGAGAAATGACGCCATACTAAAACTGTGGCCATTTCTTTATATATTTTCGTAGTTTCCGTAACTGAGTTTTTTGTTTTTACAGGGTGGGGTTGTTATCATCACCTAACCGAAATAGGGGTTTTGGGTCACTTTTTGGCCGGCCACTATCAATATAATCGATGCCTTACGTATGCCCCATCATAGGGGGCAAAGAGCATTTATAAGCATTAAGCATTTCTTCATATGTTGCCATTTCAAATTCTTTCAAACAGATTCTCTTTACTCAGACTTCTGCCTCGCAAGTTATGCAGTGGCAGGTAAAAAGAGGATTTCACTGAGAACCAAAGGAGGAGTGTCGGGCTGGCAAGATTGAAATAGGGAGAGGGAGATCTGGATTCATGGAGAGATATGAAAGATGGGATTAAAAGAGAGGGAGAGAAAGGGGGAGAGAGATAGAAAGCGTACAAGAGAGGGGAGATGAGAGCCAGATATGCATGTTTCCAGGTAGTGAGTGTTGGTCAGTACAGGTCACTGAGGCCGGCGGTCTTGCGGGCTTTCTGCATCAGGGCACGAAGCTGGAACTGCTTCCTGGACAGAAGGCGTACATGCTGTGACAGGAGAAGAGAAGCAGAGTCAAGGAGGGTCAAACCACTTCAGGAGAGAAACCACGGCACACAATCTGGAAGGGAACATTGACGAGTGTGTTTCTGGTTGTCGGTGTGTTTGTTCACCTTGAGGAAAACCTCCAGGTCTATGACGCCCCTGCGCAGAGCCTCTCCCAGGTAGAAGATGGTGTCCTCGATGGCGTTCTCCTCGGCATACAGGTTCAGGATCTGTTTGTACAGCGGCGCTGTGGGCACGATGACATCGTCGATGTCGTTGTTCTCTGACTGGTTCTCCATCTTCTCCAGGGCCTCGGTCAGCTCGTCATCCTTCCTCTTCAGCAGCTCGATGTTCCTGTCCACCTCGGCCTAGAAGATTATGTACCATCAGGATTATAAACACACAACAATACTTCAAATGATAAAAGAAAATGCTAATGAAAAATTTTATTAAATAAAATACAGTTTCAACTTGGGAACAAATAATCTCTCTCACCACTTCATGGTCCAGTCGTGAGACCATGTCCTCTAGCTTCTGATGTCCTTTCTTCAGGTCCTCCTCCGTTCGCTTCAGGGCGTCCAGCTCGGCCTGAGCCCTGTCCATCTCCTCCTTCATCCTCCAGCGAAGCTTGTCGCTCACGGCTGAAATCAGAGATGCGCGGATGGTGTCCTCGCCGATGGTGCCGTCTCTGCTAGGGCCTGATCAAGAGGAGAGAAGTTGGGAGATGACATGAGAGGAGTTTGGACAGAAGGTAACAAGAGCCAAAAAATGAAGAAGAGACAGCAAAAATGTACACGGTCTGTGTTTGAGTATATACTGTAATCAGACACGGTCTGTGTTTGAGTATATACTGTAATCAGACACGGTCTGTGTTTGAGTATATACTGTAATCAGACACGGTCTGTGTTTGAGTATATACTGTAATCAGACATAGCGATACAACAACTGGGGACCTGAATTTTTGATGAGCTGTGTGGGAGTTGTGTGGCAGTGTATAGCTTGGTCGCATGCCACGTGAATGCCGAGCTAGTCTAGACGCTTAACCAAAGACACTGGTCTAACTACAGTGTAACGAGCTAGTCTAGACGCTTAACCAAAGACACTGGTCTAACTACAGTGTAACGAGCTAGTCTAGACGCTTAACCAAAGACACTGGTCTAACTACAGTGTAACGAGCTAGTCTAGACGCTTAACCAAAGACACTGGCCTAACTACAGTGTAACAAGCTAGTCTAGATGCTTAACCAAAGACACTGGCCTAACTACAGTGTAACGAGCTAGTCTAGATGCTTAACCAAAGACACTGGCCTAACTACAGTGTAACGAGCTAGTCTAGATGCTTAACCAAAGACACTGGCCTAACTACAGTGTAACGAGCTAGTCTAGACGCTTAACCAAAGACACTGGTCTAACTACAGTGTAACGAGCTAGTCTAGACGCTTAACCAAAGACACTGGCCTAACTACAGTGTAACAAGCTAGTCTAGATGCTTAACCAAAGACACTGGCCTAACTACAGTGTAACGAGCTAGTCTAGATGCTTAACCAAAGACACTGGCCTAACTACAGTGTAACGAGCTAGTCTAGATGCTTAACCAAAGACACTGGCCTAACTACAGTGTAACGAGCTAGTCTAGATGCTTAACCAAAGACACTGGCCTAACTACAGTGTAACGAGCTAGTCTAGATGCTTAACCAAAGACACTGGCCTAACTACAGTGTAACCGTGAACCAACCCCCGTAGATATTCTTTAGTGTCGGTTACGTTTGTGAGTTGTCTGTCAGGTTGCTCTTAGGGCAAGGTTGTGGAGTTGCTCTCGCACAATGCCAGCAGTACCGACCGGGCTGGTCGGTACTGCCCGGTCGGGCATGGCTTGGGGATGGCTTGGGGCTTGGGGATGGCTTTCCCACTTGAGCTGGCCCAGTGAACCACCCAGAGGGAGGACCACCACCCAGAGGGAGGACCACCACCCAGAGGGAGGACCACCACCCGGGGAATCGGGGATACAAGCACTGGATGGAGGTACAGTATGTGCTTCACCCTCACTGACAAGTTGACTACATGTGCTGATGTTGGCTCAAACAAGCACTATTGCTAATTGTCTGGCTAACCTGTATGGCCTGTATGGCTGTTTGAGCCCCAGACTAAAGACATTGATTGAGCTAATGTTAAACTTAATAACCACTAGCAGGGGCAAACTGACAATATGTGTGAGCTGTGAGTTTACATCCTTGCTATTGTGTAACCCCTTTGTCAGTCTTATCTGAGACAGCAGATTGGTGGGGGATGTCTACATGAGGCCAGCCTATGAGCAGTCTGAAGTCAGCAGTGTAAATGTCAGAGTTGATTCAGTCTTGAGCACTGAGGAGTTAAGAGGCAAAATCATCTCTCCTCCTTTACTAAATATAGGAGGTGGATAAAACCTCTCTTACATACTGATCCTTGACCAGTGTTCAAGCCCCAGCTAACCGCTGATGCTGGGACAGCAGATGGTTCCACTGATCACAGGTCTGTCTTTGTGAGAAGTTACTGTTCCTGTGCTAAATATAGCGCTGTGTGTTTCAGGGGGTGGGGGCTTCGCACACTATTCCTGTTCCTTCAGTTCCATCCCATGCTTTGCCCTTTAATGCCCCCCACTCTCGTTACAATATCGACCTTTCACTGGTGGTTCAGCGCTCCGCTGAAGTCACGAGTGCCCAAGTCAAAAGGTCACGGGGTCCTAATTCAGGGTTGACTAAAAGCCATGGATAGGTGGACAGGTATCGTTTTATTTGGAGTGAATGAAGCTTTTGTCAAATATTAGCCTGGTTAAAACCACCATGATAACGTGAACTCGCATTCTGTTTCGCTCCACGTTTCAGTCTGGACTCCAAGCCGTCCACAGTCATTTCAGTGTGTGGGAGCACTTGCGTTGACAGACGACTCCTTCAGCCAATCAGCATTGCCAAATCCAGTCCTTCCGCTAATCAGTGTCGGATCCAGTCAAATCCGAATCCACTCAGAAGAACGGCGGAAACGTCTTTCCGCTGAGAAACTCCACTGGTACATACACTCGTTCTTGTTTAATTGTTGTTATTGAGTCTATATCTGCAATAACTGTACTTACGGCTGGGTAAACTCTACAGACGTTAATGTTACTACTCGTTGCTTCAGGAGCCGCAGAGCCGCCATTACTGTTTTGCCAGCGGTGCCTGATTAGCCGGTTACGTTGTCAACTACAAGGTAGGTCCCTGATTGGTCCGTGGACTTAGTAATCCCTGAACACGCCTGCGCCAGGCTGGAGGCCAGACGGATCCACAGGACCAAACAGGATGTGAGCTCATGTGATCAGGATGGTTTACCAGGCTAGTCAAATATCATTCTGATGATATGGAGGGGGATCTAAATGGTTGTAGCTTTGTAATGTTACCACCAAAAAGCAGGCTCTGAAATATATATATATATTATGTGGATTAACAAGAGACCATATTATGTACAATACACCGTAACACTTAAAATAGATTTATTTGGAGCTTGGTGCTACTTTTTAATACTACTTATTTCATACTTTTTTTTTACTTTCAAATGTCTCCAATGAAAGAGAGAACTACAACACCCAGAATGCTCAATGGTGTAATACATAGTACATACCCACTGTGGAGACTGGGGTCTGGGTGGGGTAGTGTGCCTGGCCAGCTGTGGCTGGATATGAGTTCCCCCCTGGGTACTGGTATCCTGGATAGCCACTGCAAACGGGATACATAATCAACAAATAGCTACCGCTTGATATTTTCCATTCTAAAACAGTCCAGAGATCCATCTTCACCTTTAGGCTATTTGTCCGCTTAACTGAACCGGCTTTATTAGTGTATGAATGAATAATCAATATGCCTGTGTAAGACGCTGCTGACTAAACCACCAAGACAAACAAGCCAGAACAGGTTTGTTGGGAAAAAAATAGTGAGGCAGTGTGTTGGCTGAAAGAGAGGGCGGTGAACTGTATATCTTACCCAGGGTTGGGATTTGGCCCATAGGGGGAGACTGCGGGCATACCTGGCATGTAGGAGGCTGGAGGACAGAGAGAGGGAGACAATCATAACTTAGACATGTGTTTCAAATGTGTCCTCACTCTCTCTCATACACAAGTTTACTTTCATTTTCCCATGGGCTATAGTGGTATGTGAGCACCATCTGGTGCCGAAGGAAATAAATGCATCATTTAAAGCACACAGTGATAATGAAGCACAATATGTACTAATACATATTGATTGATTGATTTTATTATGGATATAAAAGACAACAAAATCCAAGGGATAAACATGTAAAAGTGCGGACACTTAGGTCGCTTTCACATATAAGCTGGTGGACTCGGTGCGATTCGGGGGGTGAAGTTGCAACATTGTTGCGATTTTCATTTGGTCTGGTTCACTTTCACACAGCAATTTGTCACAAACACCAAACTTTCTAAACAATGTCACGTGGTCGAAACTGTCACTCGTCTATTGAACAGAATAGAGAAGGGAAATCTCTCCTCTTCAGCAGCTTCTTGCCTGGCTGAGGGCTGACTGAACAACACAAGTGAATCCGCAAAACACAAAACATGGAGCAACACCACCTGCGATATTGGGATTTCTGGTGTTACTATCAAATAAATATTTGACAAGAATGTACCCAATATGAGCAGCAGATGAGGCAGCAAGCTGTTGAACATTTCATTCTGCAGATGAGACGAGTAGCCTACGTACCGAAGGAGAAAGCTGTTGAGAAACAATGTGTTGTTGTTATGACGACGTACGTCACGCGGCGTGCAGGTAATGTAGTACACGTGTGTGCGCACCGCAGTATTTGTTTTGCTCCATTCTACGTTCTACTGTCTTTTACTCATGATGCACTGCATGAGTGCATCAGATGCACTGGCGCTCTTGTGTTTAGTCCGGTTTGCTTTCACACAACAAACGAACCGCGCCAGGGTTCACTTGGAAGCGAACCGAGAGTGACCCACGTTTTCAAGCAGACCACAGTTAGTTTGTTTGTTCCGCAACAGAGTTCGTTTGCGCTTTCACACCACCCCAAACGAAGCGCACTATCCGAGGAAACAAACTCTGGCAGTTAAAGCGGACCAAACAGCTTATATGTGAAAGCAACCTTATTTCCAACATGGTCCCTGGTCTTAGAAAACAGGACATACAATAACACATAACATCAAATAAATAAACAATACAGATCAATCAAGAATAAAAATAAACAAGATATACAAGCAACACAAGTTCAACTAGAACGACCGCACCGCGGATTTATGCCTCCGCCATTAGTTCATTCTTAAGTCCAAATCGCCATTTGAGGCAAATTGGAAGAAATTCCGTCAAGGCGCTCCTGAGATGTTGCGTTAAAGAGCTTGGAAATTGGGTGTGTGAGGTCACAGTGACCTTGAACTTTGACCTTTAACCATCAAAATCGAATCAGTTCATCCTTGAGTCCAAGTTCATGTTTGAGGCAAATTTGATGAAATTCCGTCAAGGCATTCCTGAGATATCGCGTTAACAAGCTTGAAAATGGTGTTCGAAAGGTCACAGTGACCTTGACCTTTGACCACCAAAATCTAATCAGATCATCCTTGAGTCTAAGTCGATGTTTGAAACAAATTTGATGAAATTCCGTCAAGGCATTCCTGAGATATCGCGCTAACGAACATTGGACGGACGGCGTACGGACGGACGGACAACCCGGATCCATAATGCCTCCAGCCTGGCTATCGCCGGCGGAGGCATAAAAACCATTACACAAGTTCAAAAACCATTTCAACGAAAGGCTCAGCACATTAGTCTAGCTTACTCAGCAAGAATTTTTTCAGAAGGTTCTTAAAACCGTTCAGAGAATTTGCAGACTTAATTTAGTTAGGGATCTTGTTCCACTCCTCCCCCCACGTATAGAAGAATGTACTTCTCCCCATCTTGCTTTTTAGATTGGGTAGTTTCAAGTCCACTACACTAGCTCTATGAGCTATGAGTGTCCCGAACAAACTAAAAAGTATTTAGTAAAGTAATTTGGACAAAGGTCATACAATATTTTATAGACCATGATGAGTTTTAACTGTTGAACTCTACTTTCAACGGTGATCCAATTCAACTCTTTAAAATTAATTGGGCTAATGTGCATTCTTGGACTGAAGTTAAGGATGAGCTTTTTGAAGCCTTTTGATCTTTTAGTTAAACCACTGTACCAGGATATACAGGCGTAGTCATAGTGAGATTGGATTAAACCCTAGAAAAGTAGCATGGGGCCGATTTGACAATCTCCAAATGATGCTGGATCACACTCTGTTTACCACAAGAAGCTGTGTCACTCACGGTTAGGGGGTCCAGCAGCTTGGAAGGATTGGTAGGGGGCCTGTGTGGTGGGCCGAGAAAACACAGGAGGCTCCTCTCCAAACACCACAATCATTACCTGGATCAGACCATACAGGTCTGACTGGGGCTGTAACACATGGTGGCAGGCAGAGAGAAGAAAGTTAGACAAACAAAGACTGGTAGATACAGAAAGACATTTCACAATATCACCAGGCCAAACAAGTTCAAATGGAGCCATAATGAAACGTACGGCCATCATGACTGCCTTTTTGTGTGTGCAACCAGTGGATTCATATTTGGCCATATCTAAAATCTTTAAAGTAGGATGGTGCATTCATTACCACACCAAAAGCTCATATTCTTTGGAAGGCCTATGCACTTGTTGTTACATTGTTGTTCTTTATGATTTATTTGCCTTCTATATATTTTTTAACACTTAATCCAGTTTTACAAAAGCCATGTCAGCATCTAAAACACAGGGGTATTATGTAGTGGTCAGCAAATCCCCAGAGATTGAAGGCCATCACACTCACGTGCTTCCATTCATGTAGGTAAGGCAGGTAGATCTTGCCATTGGCGTCAATGTGCTTGCCGGTTTTGATCATCATGGCACTGGTAGGCTTGACGAAACATATAGGAGGGTTGTAGGGGTATGTGTCCAGCAACCACAGACACACTGGGATGTTGTAGATGTTACCTACAGGAGGAATACATATTCTCTTAAGATCAATCACATTGTTTTGTTGCTGTTGTTTTGTTTGTGTAGTGGCCTAGTGGTTAGACCAGGGATACTCAACTTGCTTTGCCCGGGGGCCACTTTCGTGAAATGATAGAAGGCCAGGGGCCAGTTAATAAACAAACAATATACATTTTTCTGTAGCAGATTGTAGGTTTTTGGGGTGTCCCCGTCGGTCTGACAATGTTGCGCACACCGGATAGTTAAGTTAGTTAGGTTAAGTACATACATAAGTGCCTGGGTAGCAAGCAGGTGGCGGTATTTGACAATTTAGCAGCTAAATCATGGATTATTGAAAGATATTCCATATTCCAGACTGAAATGTTATAACAGAAGTGGAGTATTGGCCAGAATGACATGAACATTTGGACACTTATTCAGCGGGAATTTTGCATGTTGCGTTCAGGTGTACTGTAAAAAAAAATGGCATGTGGCAAGTTGAGTATCACTGGGTTAGACTAACCGTTAGGCTACGTTCACACAGGGCACCCAAGCCTTGCCTATGCCTTGCATTTACCCACGCTTTTAAATAGGCGTCCTTTTTAGTCAATGAGGCTGTGTACACAGGGCGCCTCAGCGTGAACCTTGCCTGTACCCACGCCTTGCCTGACCTGCACCGATTTTATCGTTTAGGCGTGAGTTCTATTTTCAAGCTGACTAGGCGCGTGAAGGCAGACTTCTTCTGTCAAGCCATGAAGGAAAAACGCAACAATATCTGTGGGAAATGGCAAAGTCAACTGAATTTCTAAATAAAATGGTGTTACTACAACAATGTTGAGGAGAGAGAGAGAGAGAGAGTGATTGACGGGTGGCTATAACGTGGGGCTTTCTCCCCGTCGGTAAACAAATCTTGAGGAGAGAGAATAGCGACCAAAGAAGCAAGATGGACAATGAAAAGTTAATCCACTTAGTACAACAGCATCCACTTCTCTATGACAGCAGTCACCCAAGAAGGAGACCTGGTTATACATATCCAGCATCAATAGCACATTAAATATATCTGATTTATTTTACCTACCCATGATAATTCGGGACCACACGTGACAAAAAAAAACACTCGGGAGAGAGGAGAGGCGCTTGTAACAGGTCAGGTTCAGCATGCAATAGGCGTGCAGTGTGATCGCAAAAGCGTGTGATAGGTTCACTCGCAGCTCAAGCTCTGTAGGCGTAGGCGTGGGTTGAGGCAAGGCAAGGCGTAGGTGCCCTGTGTGAACGTAGCGTTAGAGACATCAGACAAGCCAGGTTCCAGCCCCATATTGGCAAGTATCTGCCCTACTGTAGTGTCCTTGAGCAAGTCACAGATTCCCTATCAACTGCAGCGGCACTGTTGTGTAGCTGACCCTTTGTTCTGACCTCATATTATTGGAAACGTGATTCTTTCAACTGATTAACTAAGCTCTTGATATACATTTGCTAACAATATGTGACCGATAAAACACAACTTTAAAAGTATTTTGAAACTGAAAATTGATTCTTTATATTTGTACTAACTCCTGACAATGGAGACAAACAAGATTACTTTTTCAGAATGAAAGCTGTGAAGCAGGGTGAGAAATGAATGGGGACTTAAGAAAATTGTGCATGAGAGATTAAACAAATATATATGTGTATGTATGTATATATATATATATATATATATATATATATATATATATATATATATATATATATATATATATACCGTAAATTCCGGACTATAAGCCGCGGCTTTTTTCCCGTTTTTTGGCCTTTTTTGCCCCCTGCGGCTTATATAACGGTGCGTCTTATCTATGGATTTTTCCAGCAAACGGCCACTCGGGAACCTCCAAAATCTATGGATGTTGGTATGAGGCAGAACGAGAGCAAGACAGACATTATGAGAGCGAGACCCTGATTGGATGATGTTGCAAAAAATGTGCCTCGCGACCTGATTGGAGCACTGTGCCACTACTCTCTCTCAGCCACTACGGTAAAACACCCTCCCTCCCTCCTCCCTCGCTCCGGGGGGAAAAAGGCAGCGATTGAGCCTGTAAGACAGTCTGAATGAAATTGAATGTAACATTCCCAATTCTATGTATTACATTCTAAAAAACTAACAGCAACATTTTGGAAGGCTAAGCCACACAACTAGCTCGTTGTAATCTAACATCATGCTTCAAAAGATGGAGAACTGGCTGTGTTACGACGATGGCGGCGATTGAGCCTGAAAGCCATGTCTGAGACAGTAGCGAGACAGGAACAACAACAGCAGCAGCAGCAAAGGATCATGCACAAACCCGAGACGAAAGGGACTGTCCGTCAGGGCGCGGACGACTGTGTGTCAGCAACTCCCTCCCGACTACCAGGAGAAAATTACAAACTTCGGCGAATTCACACAAAGAAAGATCAAGGAATATTCCATCGGACCGGAGCAGATCATAAATATGGATGAAGTGCCTTTGACGTTCGACCTGCCTCTCACTAGGACTGTTAACAAGAAAGGTGAATCGTCCATCACGTTGAGAACCACAGGTCACGAGAGAACGAATTTCACTTGTGTTCTTGGCTGCACAGCAGCTCCCGCCGATGGTGATTTTTAAGCATCTCACAATGTGTGATTTTGTCTGGGGATTAGTGACCTGACTTTTGTTTTGTTGAAATGTTAATAAATGGGAGCTTCCCCAAACAGCCATCTCTTTCCCGACAATCCCCTCTGTGCACGAAGCCTTACATATGGTAATTAAACATCAAAACACCCGCGGCTTATAGACCGGTGCGGCTTATAGAAGAAAAAAATAGTCACCTTTGAAGGTGCGGCTTATAGACCGGTGCGCCTTATAGTCCGGAATTTACGGTACACAAGATTTAACCGTTTTTTTTTTTTTTTGCTGGACTCGTTTTACTTACCTCTGTAGCTGACTGGGACTGTTCCTGTCAAACTCATCAGGTCTCTTGTGGAGCCATCATTGAACACTGGAATACAAAAACAAACCATAACAACTAGCAAGCAAGCTAGTAAGGACATCCCATCTTAGAAAGATAGATTACATACATTATATATCCAAATATGAAATAAACTTTACCATAAGCATCCATGACCGGTTTCAGGTCCTTGTACTGGGAGATGACATTAGTTATCTCACGGACAGTCAGGTCTCTGTATTTGTATTGCTGGAGAATGACAGACCAAGAGTATGGCAATAACAAGTTAGAATCTTTGCAGGTTAGAAATAATAGCTGGCACTTGGCCACTAGGATCAGAAAAAGTTGGTAAATAAGAGCAAGCAATAAACTCAGTTGTTTCCTCAATAGAAATTCCAACTTTGCCCAGGGTTTTCAGTTGTTAGCAACTCTAAAACAATGTGTCACTAAGAGGAAGGCCCTTAAGAATTGATAGGAAGTGTTTGACAGAACAGAAGATAAGAAGTGGTTGACTGTTTACTATGGTAACAGCAATCATTGAAAAGGAGATATAGGCTAAAACAGCCCTCGGACACATTCGACTATGTTGCAAATTGAAATTAAATGCCGTTGTTGTACTGTATGAACATAATCATTTTACTTAACAGCGTTAACAGCTAAAGTATGAGTAACGTTACAGTTCGCTAACACTAGCCATTTCAAACGAAAAAGCAGAACACGAATATTTAACATGTAATTTAACGTTATTGATGTGAATCAACTGTTAAAATGACACGTTGTCAGAAAACAGTCGCAACACCTTTCCAGGAAATCTAAAAACTGTTAGCTAGTATCATGGTAGCCTCCGCTAACTAGGTTAGCTGCCTAGCAATCGCCGTCTGGAAGTAGCTCAAACGGTACCTTCAGCATTTTCTTCAGGGCACCTTCGTTGACAACTGCCATGGTTTAACGACACGTCAGCCTGTTCTTTTGACTTAGCTAGTTAACTTACAGAATAGCTGACTTTTGAAGCCAGCTATAAGGATAGCTGTTAGCTGAGACAAGCTAACGCTAACTAGCTAGACTCAGCGAATGTTAACGTGAACAGGGTCCAACCAGAAGTAAGACTGGGCTTTTAATAACCCCCCCTCCCAAGCAAACCGGAGGAGTGGTGTCTCTTGTTACCAACACACTTCGATAATGGGATACAAAAATAGCCGTAAACACTGAAATTATTATCAAATCAAGCCCAGAAAACATCCGATGGTTGGTCAACAACAAAAGAAACTTCCGGCATTACACCTGACCTCTTCCGGTCCCCATGTGACGTCACCCGTGACCCGTGTTTGTTTGTTTGTTCTGTTTTTTTCTATCGAAGTGGCATACTCTCTGTACTGATGTTTGTTGACTTGTATGCTTTGGAATGAATAAAAAAGAAAAGAAAAAAAGTTATTACTTCTTCTTTTTAATTACTTTACTTTAAGTAATGCAGTAACTTGAATTTACTTGGATTAGTTTATTACAAACAAACAAACAAACAAACAAACAAACAAACAAACAAACAAACAAACCACACCAAGAGCTAACAGTTGGTTTCATTTTCTTGCTGGAAAAGTTGACCGTCGTCTCTGGTCAAAAACAGGTATGAATTCCCATCTGTCTCCGAAAAGCCCTCAGCCTGTCTGTGGAACTGTAGTGAACCTGGAAGCAACAGATTCATAAATAATGTATCTCCTTCATAAACAGGATGCCTTGTTTATTCTCAGACCTAAATCTACAACTGCTGAACCTCTTCTCACACTTGAAGCAGGTGTGGCCTAGATATGAATCATATTTCTCTCTTATCAGCATCAAACCTGTATGTGGGGCAGATGCACTAATGTTGTTTTGGCACAATGTGGAGACTTACTGTACTGCCTGACTGTGTGTCTGAGTGTTACTTACAAGAAGCTTGTTCTGGCTCTGGATGAGGTCTTATGCATACAGGGGGGAATTCTCCAAACACGGCAGCCATCACCTGAAGTAAACTCATGATGTCACATTTTTTGTCACAAGTTTTCTCTCCCCTCTCCTCTCCTCTCCCCTCTCTCCTCTCCCCCCCTCCCCTCCTCTCCTATCCCCCTCTCTCCTCCTCTCCTCTCCCCTTTCCCCCTCTCCCCTCCTCTCCTCCTCTTCTCCTCTCCCCCTCCCCCTTCCTCTTCTCCTCTCCCCTCCTCCTCTCCTCTCCCCCTCTCCCCCTCTCCACTCCTCTCCTCCTCTCCCCCTCCCCCTCTCTCCTCTCCCCTCCTCTCCTCTCCCCTCCCCCTCTCCTCTCCTCTCCCCCTCTCCCCTCCTCTCCTGGGCCCCCTCTCTCCCTCTCCCCTCCTCTCCTCTTCTCTCTCCCCTCCTCTTCTCTCTCCCTCTCTCCTCTCCCTCTCTCCTCTCCTCTCCCCCTCTCTCATCTCCCTTCTCCCCTCCTCTGGTCCCCTCTCCCCCTCTCCCCTCCTCTCCTTTCCCCCTCTCTCCTCTCCCTCTCCTCTCTCCCCTCCTCTTCTCTCCCCCTCTCCTCTCCTCCCCTCTCCCCCTCTCTCCTCTTCTCTCCTCTCCCTTCTCCCCTCCTCTCCTCTTCTCTCCCCTCTCCTCGCCTCCTCTCCCCCTCTCTCCTCTCCCTCTCCCCTCCTCTCCTCTCCTCTCCCCCTCTCCTCTCTCCTCCCCTCTCCTCTCTCCCCTCCTCTTCTCTCTCCCTCTCTCCTCTCCCTCTCTCCTCTCCTCTCCCCCTCTCTCATCTCCCTTCTCCCCTCCTCTGGTCCCCTCCTCTCCTCTCCCCCTCTCTCCTCTCCCTCTCCTCTCTCCCCTCCTCTTCTCTCCCCCTCTCCTCTCCTCCCCTCTCCCCCTCTCTCCTCTTCTCTCCTCTCCCTTCTCCCCTCCTCTCCTCTCCCCCTCTCCCCTCTCCTCGCCTCCTCTCCCCCTCTCTCCTCTCCCTCTCCCCTCCTCTCCTCTCCTCTCCCCCTCTCCTCTCTCCTCCCCTCTCTCCTCTCCTCTCCCCCTCTCTCATCTCCCTTCTCCCCTCCTCTGGTCCCCTCTCCGCCTCTCTCCTCTCCCCTCCTCTGGTTCCCCCCACCCACCCCAGTGTGCGGTAGCCTTTTATACACCCAAACAGCGCAGGACAACGTGATTGGCTGGCTCAGATTTGAACAGATCTGAGCCAGCCAATCGCGTTATCCTGTGATGACGTAATGTCTTGTGCCCAACGACCGGATGGACCATATATGGACTTCCTCCCCCCGACTTCCTCCCAATGCCAACCCCGTGCAATCCATAAAGGTACATGGATGTTACTACAGTAACAAAATCACGAATTGCTCTGTTTTTGGAGCTCTGCATGTCTGTGTTTGTCTAGTTAACGCGTTAACGTTAGCTAACGGCTAACATTCGCTAGTTAGCCAACCAACCAGCAGCTAACATTAGCTAGCTAGCTAGCTAGCTTACCGGAAGCGATATTTTTTTCGGATGATGGCGAAGGCATAACCCACCCCTGGCCCTCTCTGCCTCTGATTAGTGGCAGCGTTATAAACCATAGATACATATGACTATATTAAAAACATAAACACATTGGCGTCTTTCATGCAGGCTAGCAAGCGTAACTGCTGTCTGTCTGTCTGTCTGACCCACTGAGTCTGACCACAGACTGTAACAGAGATGTAATGCAGCCGGATAGCCAAGCGAATGTGTTTGGATGGAAGTTTGACGCTAGCCCAATCAGAGGCAGAGAGGGGCGGGTTATGCCTTTGCATAGCCTTCGCCATCATCCTCTTTTTTTTCTTTTATATGTTAATGATTTACATTTGATTTCTAAAGAAGCACTCTTTATTTTGTATGCCGATGATACAAACATCTTTCTCACAGACAAAAATGAGCATAGGTTGATTACTCGTATGAACACTATCTTAGAAAAAATGGATATCTGGTTCAAATGCAATAAGTTATCACTTAATGTTAAAAAGAGTGCTTATATGATCTTCAAACCTAAAAATAGAACTCTATCCAATCAACTTTCCCCCATTCTTATAGCCAACAATACACTTGAATATGTTTCTTCTGTTAAGTTTTTAGGTGTAAACATTGATGATCAACTCAATTGGAAAAAACACATCTCTTATGTGTCCAATAAAGTTGCAAAAAACTGTGGTATTTTACGGAGAGTAAAACATGTTTTGTCAAGAAAAAACTTCATGGACCTATACTATTCTATGATTTATCCCTTCATTTCTTATGGAAATATAGTCTGGGCAAGCACGTACAAAACCAGTCTTTCTCCCATTTTTCTATTACAAAAAAAAATTGTTAGATTGATCACAAACTCTCCCTGGAATGCTCACACTGTCCCATTATTTCAAACTCTGGAGCTGTTAAACATATTTGACATTAATAGATTTCAGATGTGTCTTTTTGTGTTTCAATTTGTCAATAATTTACTTCCCATTTCTTTCGACAGATTCTTTATTAGTAGGTCTCTTATTCACTGTTATCACACCAGATCTGCTGATCTTCTACACAGTCAGTTTTTCAGAACTAACCTTGGCCAATTCTCAATCAAATACAGAGGTCCAATCATGTGGAACAGTCTTTCTGCTGCACTCCGTAGTCACTCCTCATTTCCACTTTTCAAAAAAAAACTTAAACAACTTCTCTTAAAAGAGCACAGTACCTGATTTCTTTACCCCTGTATCTTATTGATTGATTTAATTTGTTTAGCCGCTGGTGCACCTGTTTGCTTTTTCTTTTCTTTTCCTTTTTTTTTTTTTTCTTCTTTTTTTGTATATATATTGTAACGTATCGGTGATACGCCAAAGAACGGAGAGTTGTAGTTGGTACAGGTTCTTTATTCACAGGCTTCTTTAGCTCCTAGCAGCTAGCTTCACAGAGCTAGCTCTACACACAACACCCGGTCTCGCTCACTCCATAGCTTGACTGCCTCCGGCACCCCGGCCGCTGGTCCTATATACCCCGTTTCCCCTAGGAACACACCCGCACACATTAGTTCCTAGCTACAATCCAGACACTTATGTTGCACATCACATTACAGGTAATACTTGGATTACCTGAAACGCTACATACTCCTCACCCAACATTTGTTAACGCCCATGTTAACACCCACAACCCACACATATCCCCCTGTACCAAAACACACCACCCCACAACATTTTGTATTCCCCCAATTTGTCTCTTATTATTTCACTACACAGTCAGTTTTTCAGAACTAACCTTGGCCAATTCTCAATCAAATACAGAGGTCCAATCATGTGGAACAGTCTTTCTGCTGCACTCCGTAGTCACTCCTCATTTCCACTTTTCAAAAAAAAACTTAAACAACTTCTCTTAAAAGAGCACAGTACCTGATTTCTTTACCCCTGTATCTTATTGATTGATTTAATTTGTTTAGCCGCTGGTGCACCTGTTTGCTTTTTCTTTTCTTTTCCTTTTTTTTTTTTTTCTTCTTTTTTTGTATATATATTGTAACGTATCGGTGATACGCCAAAGAACGGAGAGTTGTAGTTGGTACAGGTTCTTTATTCACAGGCTTCTTTAGCTCCTAGCAGCTAGCTTCACAGAGCTAGCTCTACACACAACACCCGGTCTCGCTCACTCCATAGCTTGACTGCCTCCGGCACCCCGGCCGCTGGTCCTATATACCCCGTTTCCCCTAGGAACACACCCGCACACATTAGTTCCTAGCTACAATCCAGACACTTATGTTGCACATCACATTACAGGTAATACTTGGATTACCTGAAACGCTACATACTCCTCACCCAACATTTGTTAACGCCCATGTTAACACCCACAACCCACACATATCCCCCTGTACCAAAACACACCACCCCACAACATTTTGTATTCCCCCAATTTGTCTCTTATTATTTCACTACACAGTCAGTTTTTCAGAACTAACCTTGGCCAATTCTCAATCAAATACAGAGGTCCAATCATGTGGAACAGTCTTTCTGCTGCACTCCGTAGTCACTCCTCATTTCCACTTTTCAAAAAAAAACTTAAACAACTTCTCTTAAAAGAGCACAGTACCTGATTTCTTTACCCCTGTATCTTATTGATTGATTTAATTTGTTTAGCCGCTGGTGCACCTGTTTGCTTTTTCTTTTCTTTTCCTTTTTTTTTTTTTTCTTCTTTTTTTGTATATATATTGTAACGTATCGGTGATACGCCAAAGAACGGAGAGTTGTAGTTGGTACAGGTTCTTTATTCACAGGCTTCTTTAGCTCCTAGCAGCTAGCTTCACAGAGCTAGCTCTACACACAACACCCGGTCTCGCTCACTCCATAGCTTGACTGCCTCCGGCACCCCGGCCGCTGGTCCTATATACCCCGTTTCCCCTAGGAACACACCCGCACACATTAGTTCCTAGCTACAATCCAGACACTTATGTTGCACATCACATTACAGGTAATACTTGGATTACCTGAAACGCTACATACTCCTCACCCAACATTTGTTAACGCCCATGTTAACACCCACAACCCACACATATCCCCCTGTACCAAAACACACCACCCCACAACATTTTGTATTCCCCCAATTTGTCTCTTATTATTTCACTACTTCTTAATTTTCGTTCCACCACCACCATTTGCATTTCTTTTCATTTCTTCCCTCTTTTCCCATTCCTTTAAATTCAACCCACATTTCAATTCACATTCCCATTCCAATAGCCCTTCTCTTTAACACCACTTATTTTGCATTCACTCCCACCATCATTTAGTTACTTCCCATTAGCACCCTTTTCCCCAACATTTTCACTTAACACAAGCCCCAACATTTACATTCCCTCTTTTCTCTTTACAACCCATCACATTGACATCATTCTTTTTTTCCATTACCTTCATTTAAACCTTTTTTTTCTTATTCACATTATCCCACTTCACTTCAACCACTATTTCCATCCCCCCTTTTAAAGCTTATGTCCCACCTAAAGCATGCTAGTCCCGCTCAACCCCCAGTGGGGTTAGTCCTCTGCAGTGTAACTCTTTTCGGTCCCCCCTTTGTGCCCCACAGACCTCACACTCCCTGCAGTATCTCCGCACGTCCTCCTTTTGTTTGCCCCAATAGAAATGTCCACGGATGAGGCTGAGTGTCTCTTCGGGCCCACGATCACCGTATGGGCCCTTGTGCATCCACTTCAGTGCCAATTCTCGCAGGCAACCGGGTACCACCCACTGGGTCCCGCTTTTCCCGTGCCCCTTTCTCTCTAAAACCCCAGCTCCACCCAGTTGCAGGTCCGAAAACATGTTCCACAATCCTTTCGTGGCACCGGAAAACATGTGAATCTCCTCCACAGGGGGCCGGCGTCCGGCCGCCACCCACGCATACACCGGACCGATATCCGCATCCTCCATCTGTCTGCGTCTCCGCTCATGCCCGTCGACCTCCCAGATGGCCCTGTCTTCGTCTGTCTGCTCCACCTCTTGCACTCGCTCGTCCTCCCGTCCCGCTCCCCCAGGGTGCGGCGTGTTGAGGACAGCAGGGCGGACACCATCGGCGTCGATCTCCACCTCGACTTTCTGCAGTGCGGCCGTGGGGGCTGTGTAGCGGCTTGGTTGGGCCGTCTCCTCCGGCCTTGACCCCTCTCGCTCCCCCGGGGACACGAGTGCCGCTCCCCCGACTGTAACAGCTCTGCAGATGATGTCGCTCACTTCCCTCTGGCTGTTCAAAACGATCCCCGCTCTCCTGATGGTCTCGTCGCTGATGATGATGTCCCCCTCTACCGGCTGGTATGCAGAGCAGC
Source organism: Poromitra crassiceps (assembly GCF_964638095.1). Lineage (NCBI taxonomy): Eukaryota > Metazoa > Chordata > Actinopteri > Beryciformes > Melamphaidae > Poromitra > Poromitra crassiceps. The sequence continues at coordinate 2,802,099 of NC_139636.1, forward strand.
TAGCCTGGGCCGGCTCAACAGTCACTCTCCTGCCCAGAACAATCGGCTCTGCACTGCTCCGCTGCTCCGCCGCTTGTTGCTCAGGCTGCTCCACTGCTCCGCTACTCCGCTGCTCCTCTGCCTGTTGCTCCGGCTGCTCCCCCGGCTGTGTGTCTCTTCCAGCGTTCACACTCTTAGTGCAGTCTCTAGCTAAATGTTCAGGCGACTGGCAAGCCCAACAAAGCCTCACCTGTCTCTCCTCTCTCGCTGTCCTCCAATCCCCGACAGCTTCTTGACATTCTCTGGCTAAATGTCCGATCGCACCGCATGCCCAGCAGGCTCCCTGCTGTCCATGTCGTTGTCCCGCATACCCGGTCCGTCTCCCGGGTCCGCCTCGGCACCACCTCGCCACATGGCCCGGTTCTCCACAGCTCCAACACAGTCTATTTTGTGGTTCCTCCAGCCGTTCTCCACACTGCGCTCCCTCTGCGCTCATCAAATCCACCCGCTGCATGACTTCTCGCAGCGTCCGCATCACCTCTACTGCCCAGGCAGGAGTTTCTTCCACCAGCCGTCTGACTTCTTTCAACACACGGGCTTCCATGCCCGCCAGCATCGAGCTGATCTCTGTCGTCAGCCCCTCTTTTCTCCCGTTCGCCGACAGGCTTTCTTCTAGGCGCACCATCACACGTGGCGCTCGTAGCAGCTAGCTCACACAGCTAGCTCGCTGCCGCTAGGTCGCTCGAGCCTTTGATCTCCAACTTTTCTCCGCTGTTCCTCCTCACTCTCTCCCCTCTCGACCGAATCAGAGGCGCTACCGCTTTACTGTCTGACACCAATGTAACGTATCGGTGATACGCCAAAGAACGGAGAGTTGTAGTTGGTACAGGTTCTTTATTCACAGGCTTCTTTAGCTCCTAGCAGCTAGCTTCACAGAGCTAGCTCTACAAACAACACCCGGTCTCGCTCACTCCATAGCTTGACTGCCTCCGGCACCCCGGCCGCTGGTCCTATATACCCCGTTTCCCCTAGGAACACACCCGCACACATTAGTTCCTAGCTACAATCCAGACACTTATGTTGCACATCACATTACAGGTAATACTTGGATTACCTGAAACGCTACAATATATATATTTTTTTTTAACTTTTTATATTGTTTTAAATATATTGTCTTGATTGTGTTTTTTTCCTTTCATTATTAGTCTTTAATTTGTTTTTAAATAAGGTGAGACTCTATAAGCCCTTCCGGGTTTCTTTCCCTCACCTGCACAATTTCTTTGTATTAAGATACTTGTACTATGTTATTCTTTTTTTTCTCTCTGTGCAAATAAACAATCAATCAATCAATCAATCAATCCAAACAAAAAATATTGCCTCCGGGACAACAACGCTTCCTACCCAGCGTGTGCACGTCTTTCCGACAGGGGTGGTTGTTATGGCAACTATCAACAACAACAACAACAACAACTACTACTACTAACTACTACAAGACATAAAGACCGAAATAGGCTACCTTGTTAATGTGTCTGTCGGAGACACGGCCTAACGTTAACATTTAATATGAGCCGAATATCAGCCTGCGCTCAGCTATATGTATACAGGAAGTAAACCGGATATTCAGGTGGGTTGTGACGGTTGTTATTGTTGTCAAGTTAAAACTGTCTATACATTTGCCACATTGTTGAAGAGTAAAGAGATTTTATTTATTGTACAACAACAAATGGCAAGTCATACATACTTGTCATTTGTTTTCCCTATACTTCAGTGATTTGCAGTCATCAGTGAAGCTGTCATGATGTCTTCAGTGGGGAAGGAGAGGCTCACTTTTTATAGAAACTCTCTCTTGCTCGATCTCTCTTCAACTATATTAAACAACCATCTGAAAGCAACAAGCTCACTCCTTCTATGGAGGTTGTTGAAAGGCATTCTGGGAAACATAGTCCTAAACACTCACTGCAGTAGAAGCAGATGAGGCACATGGTTTACTAAAAAAGTAAATTACTCTTAATATCACGTGTGCTCTCTCTCTCTCTCACACACACTCACACACACACACACACACACACACACACACACACACACACACACACACACACACACACACATGCAGCTTTTTAAATGTAACTTCAAAAAGCACAACACATCAGTCCTGTTCCAGTTCATTCTTCATTTATTGTGCTGCTAATGTTATTTCCTCCTTTACAAAAAGAGCTCTCAGCTAAAATTCCATGTGATGACCTCATTGTACTGATGCTTTACAAATAATTTACAGTGTAAACCTGTCTGTCCGTGTCTCAGGACAGACATGACGGGTGGAGAGAAACATACAGACAGAGAGAGAGACAGACAGACAGACAGAGAGACAGACAGAGAGAGACAGACAGACAGACAGACAGACGGACAGACAGACAGACAGACAGACAGACAGACAGACAGAGAGAGAGACAGACAGACAGACAGACAGACAGACAGACAGACAGACGGACAGAGAGAGGGGTGGAGGCTCCTGCGCTCTACTCTTCCTGATGGTCTGACAGAGGAACAACACGTTTCAACTCAACTCGTTATTCAGTCAGGCTTGTAGCACCCAAAAATGTAATAATGCCTGAAAATGCAATAACATTTACACTTCACTTGATCGAAAAAGTAATAAAATGTCTTGACTGATATTGTATTAACATTTTGCCAATTTTATTACATTTTTGGTCGTTATTACATTATTAGGTTTTATTACATTTCTGATCATGTTAACTGCAAATGTTATTACATTTTCAGGCGTTATTACATTATCAGGTGCTACAACGCTCAAACACACTGAAGTTGTAGATTGTGTGATCTAAAATAAGATCTGAGAAAGCCCAAAATGACTGCAGCTTAACACTATTAAGGATGAAATCACCTTTTCTTATGAAAGATTGCCTGATGAATTTCTGGTCACTTTTTTCTCTTAAAGGGATAGTTGTGATTTTTTGATTTGGGGTTGTACGAGGCATGTACTACATGCAGTAGAATGCAGCCGGCGCGCGTCAGGCAAGTAGAGAGCTGTCTGCTGAGTGTGAACAGGGTCACGTCAGGCAAGTAGAGAGCTGTCTGCTGAGTGTGGACAGGGTCACGTCAGGCAAGTAGAGAGCTGTGTGCTGAGTGTGAACAGGGTCACGTCAGGCAAGTAGAGAGCTGTGTGCTGAGTGTGAACAGGGTCACGTCAGGCAAGTAGAGAGCTGTGTGCTGAGTGTGAACAGGGTCACGTCAGGCAAGTAGAGAGCTGTCTGCTGAGTGTGAACAGGGTCACGTCAGGCAAGTAGAGAGCTGTGTGCTGAGTGTGAACAGGGTCACGTCAGGCAAGTAGAGAGCTGTGTGCTGAGTGTGAACAGGGTCACGTCAGGCAAGTAGAGAGCTGTGTGCTGAGTGTGGACAGGGTCACGTCAGGCAAGTAGAGAGCTGTCTGCTGAGTGTGGACAGGGTCACGTCAGGCAAGTAGAGAGCTGTGTGCTGAGTGTGAACAGGGTCACGTCAGGCAAGTAGAGAGCTGTGTGCTGAGTGTGAACAGGGTCACGTCAGGCAAGTAGAGAGCTGTCTGCTGAGTGTGAACAGGGTCACGTCAGGCAAGTAGAGAGCTGTGTGCTGAGTGTGAACAGGGTCACGAGCAAAAACGCAAAAAACAACAGGGGGAGGAAGGGGACCAAAAAAACAAACATAAAAAGCTTCCATACTGCTCATCTGGCATAATCCAAGTCTCTACAAGCCCTGAGAGGCCAAGTTGACTTGAAAATATATAATTTTCACCCAGTTTTTAGCTGAAATCTGCACTGTAGCCAGGTGGTGCCCCATTACTTACAGCCACCTGGCTACAGTGCAGTCAACTTGGCCTCTCAGGGCTTGTGGAGCCTTGGATTATGCCAGGTGAGCAGTAGCGAAGCATTCTTTTTTTCGTTCCTTTTTTTAACGTTATTGCTCGTGACCGTGTTCACACTCAGCAGACTTGTCTGATTCTACTGCATGCAGTACACTGATTGTCGGCAAGTACCTTATACAACCCCACATCAAAAAATCACAACTATCTCCCTTTAATGAGCAGACAAATATTTTTGGAATAATCCACCTCCACTAACCGAGTTTAAACAAAAGGGGGATATGTTTTTATTGTCTGTCTTTTAATTTTTTCTGATTCCACCCTCCATTTTCTCCCCAATTGCACTTGGCCAATTCCCCCCCTGTTGCCACGGTCGCTCCTCCACCCACTGCCGATCTGTGGAGAGCCGTAGATTAGCACCATGCTTCCTCCGACACATGTGCAGTTGCCAGCCGCTTCTTTTCACCTGACAGAGGGGAGCTTCACCGGCAAGATGTAGTACGTGGGAGGATCAAGCTATACCCACCAGTTCCCTTCCGCCCCGACCAGGCACCCCGACTGACCAGAGGAGGCGCTAGTGCAGCGACCAGCACACATACCCTCAATCCGGCTTCCCACCCACAGAGACCGCCCGACCAAGCCGGAGGTAACAAGGGAGCGCAAACCTGCGACCCTCATGTTGGTAGGCAGGGAATCTGTCTGTCTTTCTGTCTTGATGATGATTTGGATCTGGGATTTCGACCATTAGATGATCATTTTCTAACCATAACTACTTTATTTCAAGATGGCAGTAGCTACATTTGAATGTGACCGAATCTTCCTGTGGGCTAACCTGAAGAATAACAGGTCTGAAACTGCTGCCTTCTGTAATCGTATGGCAGTTGTTGGAGAGAGCGCAGGAGAGAGACGGAATGGGATCTGAAAACGTAATAATACAAAATATTAAAATACTGAGAGATTTTCAGTGGCATCTGGTCTCTACATTCAAGATACGCAGGCAAAAACAAAGAAGAAGAAGATGAACAGTCAGGAGGCCAGTCATGAATTCATTCAAAACTATCCTGACCAGATCTGATCTGACCTGAGACAGAGCTCTGACTCTGAGAGATGTGGACTCGGTCATCAGCCTCGCTGCAGAGAGCTTGGATATAGTGGTGTTTTTATATGAAGTTAGCAGACTGGATGCTACAATCCTGTTCAGACTGCCAGCCCAAATCCATGTTGGCATTATGCAGATTCTATCCAGGTTTATTTCAGAAAGTCTGGGCAGCAAAAAAACAACATGAAATGTGATGTTTTGAAATCGGAGCCAAATGTGATTCCAATCGGATTTCTACAGATGCGCCTCAATCCGGATGCTCTGGTCGCTCAAATAGGATTTCAAAGTGTGTTCTGTGTCATTGCCAACGCGACACATGACGACCATGTCAAATCCAGAGTGAGGGTCAGGGAAGTACATCAGAGAGGGATTTGATCACTGCGTGCTCTGTCACTGCTGCCCAATCTGTACATGTGAGTATGGCATGCGTGAGTGTAACTGGTTTACAGCACACAGACACACAGACACACAGACACACAGACCTCCATTAGCCATTAGCCCACTACGACAGATTCATGTTTATCTTTCATTGGAAAGACAAATGTAATCGCCTCGCACTTGAATAGCATTAAGGTTGATGTGGACTCACTAGCCAGCTACAGCGTTTATGTTGCCATGGCCCTCTTATATTAATGTATATATTAATGTTGGATAGCTAACAACCCCTTCGTGTTTCACATCACATCAGCCAAAGTGGTGATGGATATAATTCCATAATACTTTGTTTCCAATCATATATGTTCACATAGACGTTTTTGTTTTCTTGTGTTCTGAACACAAGAAAACAAAAACGTCTATGTATAAATGAAGACGTGATGAACATCATTGAACCATATATGTTCACCACAGCTAGCTTGCAGCTAAAATGTCGTAAAGTGGTGCATGCGCGACTCAGATCGGACAGCAACACAGATGGGGTAGTGACAGCAGCATGGACATGGAGGACAACACAGAGAACAGTCCGTGGACAAGACAACATGTCTGCTGGCACTTTGGGGTGAGGCTTCTGTACAGGCAAAACTGGAAGGAAGCCAAACTAAGCTATAAGTCTGGACACATAAATCAGATCTGAGAAACAAATGGGATTTGCCTACAGTCTGAACAAGAGTTTAGGAAAAAGCACCAGGGAAAAAGAGCAAATGCACAGAATCTGAGTATTTATACTTTGTCTAACGAGAAAGAGTGTGAGTGTGATTAAATCAGTTACCGTAATTCCAACAAATCAGAGGTGCTGTAGGTAACATACAGAGAGGCCATGTGGACTGAAGTGAGGGCAGCAGCAGGTAAAGTGAACACAAACATTTAGTTACGAGTTGGTTAATAATCCTGACTCGCCCTCCGTCTGTTTCCAAATGGCAGGAAGAGAGTTCGTACCGGACGGCGAGGAGACAGTTCTCAGGCAAGACGTGTGAAACAGACAAAACAAAGGGCGTTCCCAAAATATATTAAAATCAATACAGTGAATGGGTTAATAAAGAACATTTAAAGAAGGTCTTCCTTCCCCTGTAAGGCACGATGCGACATTCAGATGAATTCAAACCGCTCACAGTCAGTCAGAGCCCGTCCGCTGGCTCCACAGAGGGAATCCAAGTCCGTTTCAAACTGTGATGCCGGTGGCGTTAGATTGTTGTACTTAGTGGAAAAGAGAAGGGAATAAAAAGTGGCCGTGTCCCGTGCAGAGACACACAGCAGGCGGCTCCACTCACACACAGCAGGCGGCTCCACTCACACACAGCAGGGGGCTCCACTCAGCCGCAGGCTGGGGGGACCAGAGTCTGACAGGGTCCAGTGACGGAATACAACAAGAGAAAAAACTAATGTTGGTAGTGTCAGAGAAGAGTTTTAGGAGTTGGCAGAGAGACTGCTCCTGCCTGAGGACCGCTCAATCCAGTCCGAGGGGCCGGCGCTCTCTGTGGGGTCGATCTTCTGAGGGAACACCACGAAACACAGCCTCTGGCCCACTAATGTCACCCACTCTGCAGGAAGAGACACACACAGAGAGACTAATGTCACCTGAGTTTCATCCTCCAGCATGTGGGGTGTGTGTGTGTGTGTGTGTGTGTGTGTGTGTGTGTGTGTGTGTCTGTGTGTTTGTGTGTCTGTATGTATGTACGTACGTACAGACAGACACACAAACACAAACACAAACACACGTACGTACGTGTGTTTGTGTGTCTGTACAGGTTTGTGTGTGTGTGTGTGCGCGCGCGCGCGCGCGTGTTTGTGTGTCTGTATGTATGTGTGTTTGTGTGTCTGTATGTATGTACGTACGTACAGACAGACACACAAACTGTGTCTGTACAGGTTTGTGTGTGTGTGTGCGCGCGCGTGTTTGTGTGTGTGTGTGTGTGTGTGTGTGTGGGGGGGGGTACATTACAGAAATGAATGTCACATCATGAGAATACATTGAATTGAACAGAGTACCGCAGGAATGAGTCCGGAAGACCTGGATGTTAGCACTTCCAGCTTACACTTTTATGATTTTCGAAGCATGAATGCGTTTTTTTAGTTTTCCAGAAAACGCTTCAAACGTTATAAAAGTGGTTCTCATTTGTGACGATTATCTTGCTGAACACAAACGTTGCTGTTTCATAAACTTTTGTGAACCACAGAACTTTTTTCATGCATTTAATTCCCATACAAAAATCCCATTGACTTTTACATCAGAGACAGAAGTGCAGGGACTTCTGGGTAAGCCTACAGAAATACGTCATCCCTGTGGTATTCCATTGAACGGAATTGTACTGCATCAGAGATTTAATCAAATCATATCGAATTAGTGCTATATCATTCTGTATCAAATCGTTACAACTGTATCGTTGAAGACCATGTTATGGTCTGTATAGGACTGGGACCTGGTTCTTGCAATTATCAAATGTTTACTTTATTTCCTATTAAAATTACAATGCTAAAATTAAGGGGAAAAGGGAGTTGGAACAATTGTGGCAGAGGTATTCAGCTTGGTGTCTGTCTGATTGTCTCTCTGGCTGAATCAGCTGATAGTTGGGTCATCCATGACGATTCCGTGACCGTGGAATTAAACTCAATTAAACTGCAACACATGTATCCAGATGTGTATTGTATCGTCCGAGAGGGAACAAACAAGACACACCCCTACTAAAAACACACCACACATGGTCCAGCGATATAGTTTACTAGACCGAGCCTTCTCAAGTGACCTCCTCGTCAGAAACGGAACTAACCAATGAAGTCGTAGATACACTTTGGTTTCTCCTTCCAGTGGACGCCCAGGAAGTAGACGGGTACGCCGGTGAGCATGATGACCAGGCCCACGCCGCACACCACCGGCTCAGAGTACAGGCTGAACCCCAGCAGCAAGGCCCAGAAGAGAAGGTAGCTCACAGGCACCAAGAGGCTCACCTGAGAGGAGGGAGGAGAAGAAAGCAGTTAGGGCGTCTGGGTAGTGTAGAGGTAAAACCACTCTCCTACCACCATGGAGACCCGGGCTCAATTCCCGGCAGCGGTACTACCAGCTTGGTCAGACTTTCCTACAGACACAATTGGCCGTGTCTGTGGGTGGAAAGCGGTGGGGTATGAGTCCTGGTTGCTGCATTAGCGCCTCCTCTGCAGTTATGGAAATCGCCCACCCCACTCCACGGACTGACAGACAGACACCGGCGACATCGGGCAACTGTGCGCCATCGGCTCATACATCATCACAGTTGCTCGAGTGATATCACTGATGACATTACAATTGCTCAAGTGCAAAGGCGTTGGAAGCACGGTGCGGTGGGCGCTGCAGCACCCCCTGGTGGCAAGAGATGTAAAAAAAAAAAAAAAAAATTTTTTTTTTTTTTACAGTGCACCTGAACGCAACATGCAAAATACCCGCTGAATAAGTGTCCAAATGTTCATGTAATTCTGGCCAATACTCCACTTCTGTTATAACATTTCAGTCTGGAAGATATAATGATATAATCTTTATGACTACCTTAAAAGGCTAAATGAATAGCTTAGAAAATGAATAACACCGGGGGCCCATGGTACTATTAATCCGGCCCTGGATATATGGGAGGAATAGCAGGTAGGCTATCACTGTCCCTGAGTCCTGAGGGTAAATTGAGTACCGTAATTTCCGTACTATAAGCCGCACCGGAGTATAAGCCGCAGCAGCAAAATTGCCTGTTTGTTACATATATAAGCCGCACCGGACTATAAGCCGCGGGTGTTTTAATGTTTTTTTTTTTTTTTTTTTTTTTTAATTGTGTTTTAATGTTTAATTACCATATGTAAGGGTTCGTGCACAGAGGGGATTGTCGGGAAAGAGATGGCTGTTTGAGGAAGCTCCCATTTATTAACATTTCAACAAAACAACATAACACAACACCACCTGTGTTTTTTTTTACAGTGCACACAGTGTCCGCGGTGTGGTGAAAAGAGGGCAAGAGAGGAAATTAAAACAGAAGTGGATTTATAGTTAGAAAGAGTGCTAAAGAAGAGAGAATTCCGTTTTTTATTTTATTTTTTGCTGAAAAAATCCATAGATAAGCCGCACCGTTATATAAGCCGCAGGGGCCAAAAAACGGGTAAAAAGCCGCGGCTTATAGTCCGAAATTTACGGTAATGCTGCAGAGAAGAGGAGAAGACACTGAATAATGACATCACAACAGTATAATCCTAATGTTAATTTAAAATTTAATATTCCTCTAAATATGGCTAAAAGTCCAAAAAGGGTGGGAGAGAGAATGAGGATTCCAACACAGCAGTGGGAGCAAGTGGTGACATGGAGGTGAGTGAGAAAAGGTGACTGAATAATGACACAACAGTCTAATCTTAATTAATATTCCTCTAATCTGGCGACAAAGTGGCCAAATTCTTTTTTGGCGCCGACCTTCGGTCGCCGCCAAATTTTCCGGCGCCCTGTGGGCGCCGGCAGCCATCCCCCCCAATGTTGAATCGGTGGCAGCACCCCCTACCTAAAGGTACTTCCAACGCCCCTGCTCAAGTGACATCACAATCATGACACACACTGCCGCCGCCCACACCAGCACCCACTTAGCCAATTTGAACAAACATAGGTGAATCTTATGACATGGAACATGAGCTAACAAATAGGGATGTCAACGGTTAACCGTTAATCGATTAACCGTCGCTAACGTCGTTGTTCGGTTATTGTTGTCGGTCTATCAGTTAATATTACAAAAAAAAAAAATCTTTTTTTTTTTTGGACACGTTTTTTGTTTCCTTGCAGATTTTGCACAGTGTTTTGCATCATGCAACTATTTTGTTCAAATTTTGTTCAATTGTTGGCAGCAAATCGAAATAGGCTATATTTTGTTTAAGTTTTTATGCTGCAAAAGACAGTAGGCCTAATGTGAAAAAATCTAAAGAAATAACAGATTGTTGTTGTAATGTTTACATAAACAGGAAATAAAGCTCTCAAAAATATATTTCCTTGTCATCCATATAAGAGCCAGAATGATTTTGGAATGATTACCTGATCAAAATGTGGCAATAAACTTATAAATTTCAGCAAAGCCAACAAAAAATAAAGGCATAATTCTAACACAAAAAGCATTAACATTTCAGCATCTAAATAGACACGCCTTGTTTGGGCATGAGCTCATTGAGTAAATAGACAAAAAAAAAAAAAAAAAATTTAATATTAAAAAATTATGAATTAACCGATAGGTTAATCGATTATTAGCGTCGGTTAATCGAAAGTGAAATTAACCGAAAATTGACATCCCTACTAACAAACTGAAAAAGATGAACTGTAAATGACTCGACTGTATATACTTGATGGGTCTGTAGAGGCTGTGTTAGGGTTAGGGTTGGGTTAGCCCTGTATGACAGACCGCAGTACCTTGATGGGTCTGTAGAGGGTGGGCTTCTTCCAGCGGTAGTAGAGCAGGCCAGCAATGGTGACGCCGTACGACAGGTAGTTGATAAAGGACACGTAGTTGATCAGGTTGTGAGTCTCTCCAATGCACAGGATGACAATGGTGGCCGTGCACTGAAACAAGCAACAACACCGCACGCGCGCACACACACACACACACACACACACACACACACACACACACACACACACACACACACATACAATAACTGCTATGGATTATAAGATTATATTTCCTTTGGATTTTGGAGGATTATGCTTTTATTGTGACTATCAAAGCACTTTGTAAACTCTGATGAAGCTGTGGGTGCAGTACTTACACAGACCAGCAGGGCGGGGATAGGGGTGCAGCTCTTGCAGTGGATCATGGCGAGCAGGCTGGGCAGGTGGCCCTCTCTCGCCCCAGAGAAACACAACCTGCAAGCACGCACGGTTCCAGCAAAACAGGAGAATTTATTTTCACTATAATTCGATCCATAAGGAACACAATGACAGAATGTAGGCTATGACTATTTTGGTCATGGGTTTCATACACTTTCTGTAATAAAACATTGAATAGTAAAAATCGTATCAGATGGGGGACCCTGGGACAAAGTCTTATCAAATGGGGGTCCGTGGTCTAATTTGTGTTAGTTTAGGTCCTTGATGTGGAAAAAGTTTGAGAACCACCAGCAGGGGGCAGGGCGCTCTGACCTGGAGGAGGTGAACAGGTATCCGTTGATTCCTCCAAAGGTGGACAGAGCAACGGAGATCGGCATGATGACAGAGAAGGTTCCCAACAGTTTCTCTCCAAATGTCTGGAGACAGACAGACAGACAGACAGACACACAAACACAAACACACACACACACACACACACACACACACACACACACCACTGATTTACACAACATCACAAATACACTAACATGACTTACATGGTTTATGTATGCTGATGTATGTGTTATGTCCCCTACGGTATGTGAAAATGTTCCGGTCTGATTTTGAAGCGGCTCTAGTCCCAGATATAAAATATGAAAGTTGCACTAAGTGATTTCAGACGTGGTCACAGAAGCTAACGCTCTGTGCTGTGTGGAGATTTGCACAACAGGTAAGGATGTAAACAAACAGCCACACAGGAACAGCATCAGCTTATTGTTGTTAACCTCTCAACTAATATTTAATATTTCAGGGTTTCCAGTGTAGAGCAGACGTCTGGTGTAAGAGTGATGTATCTCTGGTGGTTGGACTGGTTACTCACTACAGCCACGGCGTTGGAGGACAGCAGCTCCTCGGGCGACATGGAGGAGAAGTACGCGATGTTGGTGAGAGTGTACACAAAGGTCACCAGTGGAATGGAGATGTAGATGGCACGAGGTAGATTCCTGAGCGGACACACCCAGCACAATGAGACATGTCACCCAGCACAACGAGACATGTCACCCAGCACGATGAGACATGTCACCCAGCACAACGAGACATGTCACCCAGCACAATGAGACATGTCACCCAGCACAACGAGACATGTCACCCAGCACAATGAGACATGTCACCCAGCACAACGAGACATGTCACCCAGCACAATGAGACATGTCACTGGATGGAGGGAATGAAGTCGCTGGAGGGGGTGAAATGATCCATTTTGCAAAGCAAATGTATTATTTCATCATTCAGTAAAATTGTCCCCAGAATGGACTAAAATGTCCCCCCCCCCCGCATGTTTAACACCTCTTCTACTCCTCGCAGTGCAACAGTGCTGTCTTTCAAAGGGTGTCGTGGACTCAGCAGCTAGAGTGAAGATCCTGATATCACATGAAACTAGAAGACCTAAGCCATCCATTGGTACCAACCATGTCATGCTAGCTTGTTGGGAAGGGGGCGAAATAACACTCCAAATTTAGGCAAAATTGTGGCGAGGGAAAAACTGGCATGGCCATTTTCAAAGGGATTCCTTGACCTCTTACCTCTATCTGAATGAGAATGGGTTCTGTGGGTACCCATGAGTCTCCCCTTTACAGAAATGCCCACTTTATGCTGATCCCATGCAGTTTTTGGCAATAAACCTTGCAGTCTTTTTTTGCATGCAGTGTATGTTATTTTCGCCTATTCTAGTTGAATATTTCTGCATACTGGGGTCTCTAAACAGTCTTGGAAATGCATAAATTTGGGTAAGACTGGAAAGCTATGACTCTTGTGGATTCAAGGAGCGCAATTGTATTCATGTGTGATGATGTCTGCATAGTAGCCATTTCATTGTAGGGAGACTTTTTATAATAATAATAAGATTTTATAATAATGCCGCCCTCACAATTCTTTACTCCCCCCTCAGTCCGATATCATCAAATTGTAGAGCCGGAGAGCGATGCAGTAGTGCAGTTTTAGACGTACGCATGTGCCAAGTCGCTGCAGGTCTAGAAGTAAGCATGCACGAGTCAGAGCTGCCATGTCTGCTGATTATAGCAACGTTGGGCTTGCAACTTTATAAAACACCCTGTATGTTACACACTTTCAAACACATTTAAATCAGCAATATGATATTATGCTTGTGTGCATTCGTTTATTTAGGATGATTGAATGTTTGTATGATTCATGCTCAATGACAATTTCCCCCTGACGTTGATCTTGCTGGTTAATCGGTTAGCTATGCTACTAGCTAGCTAGCAATTCGTCCGTTAGCAAGCAACCTAACGTTACCTAATAGTCGCAAGGTACCTGCCCTATGAGCCCCAGGGCCGGTTTCCTAGCCCCAGGACAGCATCCCCAGCCTCCCTCTATGCGCCCAGTGAGCTCCATGGTCGGCCTCATGCAGAGACCCAGGACAGCCCCCTCACTCCCACCCACCCTCCAGCCCGCTTTTACCCTGACTTAGAGGGCCTTCTTCGGGGAAGACCACCCACCCCCCAGGAATCTGCCCAACTGCATACCCACTATTAAGC